>NC_134101.1:154981953-155290127 GCF_000715075.1 Nicotiana tabacum | reverse complement strand
AGGATGAGAAGTTATTTTGTAATGAACTTGAACACTTAAATACATGGAAGAAATAAGAATCTCTCCTCTCTTGCTCCTTACATTCTTGTCTATTTTCTTGTTTTATATTATTACTTTGAGCTAAATTTCTTAACAGAGGGCTAAATGTTTACAGTTTTTCTTTAATTGTTTTTTAATACAGAAGGGGGACGGATGTTATGCTACTGTTTTAAATAGAATTATTTCTTGGAAAGTCAATTTATTTTTTCATGATTATGAATTTCATAACAGTTTTAAAGAATTTTGGAGGTATAGAAAACTGAGACACACAGTATACTTTTGTCTGTTTTCGCATAAGAAAAAGAGAAATTTTCATAAAGCACTATCTTTTAGTGGTAATTAGCTATCTATAGATACCATTTGCTATATTACGGATTATAGATACGTTTTCTGTTATTATAAGATGTATTAGATGTATTTAAGCTACTGGAGCAATGAATACAGTAGCAAAAATAGGCGTGAATGAGGGAAGTCTAGCTAATCAGTTGTT
Organism: Nicotiana tabacum; assembly: GCF_000715075.1. Taxonomy (NCBI): domain Eukaryota; kingdom Viridiplantae; phylum Streptophyta; class Magnoliopsida; order Solanales; family Solanaceae; genus Nicotiana; species Nicotiana tabacum. Next base: position 155,289,598 of record NC_134101.1, on the reverse strand, counting down.
GTATTCGAGTGTATTCGACTGTATTCATGGCGTGAAACGTGGGATTATAGCTGGACAAATTATTGTATTCGACTGTATTCACGGCATGAAACAGGGGATTACACTATTTTTAAACAGAAAGTGAATCAATTAACATAATAGACTCCTAATATAATTCAACAAACTCAATTATAACACACAAATTTTGTATTTCTAGTTATAAAAAAGATTCTCAATCGAAAAATACCCAAAAAAATATAGCAATCTTCAGAGAAATTATATAATACATCTCAATATATAAATTATATTAATTAAAAAAACCTATGAATACATTCATGGCATATAGCGAGACAGTGAATACAATAAAATACATAGAATACAGCTGGATACATTGAAATACAATGGAAAAAAAGACAATGAATACAATGAAATACATAAAATACAGTGAGATATATTGAATTACAATGAAAAAAAAAGATAATGAATACAATGAAGTACATGAAAATACAGCGTAAAAACCAAGAACCAACAACTCTTTTCATCACAAAACCCATAAATCCAGCAGATCTTCGTCCCTCATATTGTCTTCCTTTGACTCAAAATTCACTGTATCCAAGTTTTATGAAGATGAAGAACAAGATTTCGAGCCATATGAAGATGAAGAATAATGTGGTTGTAATTCATAAGGAAGCAGAAGAGAAAAGGACACTGATTGAATCAAATCGAGGCCAAGATTTTTATACCATAACCACCAGATATGTTTCCAAAAACTAATTACAAACCCTAAAGATCACAAACACAAACTAATCAACAGATTCGTCACGTTCTCCTTCAAAGGCCCACTTATTTTCCCCTAAAGAACAATATGAAACATTTGATACTAATTATGAGGCTAAGGGCCTAGTGATGATGCCACGAGGTGGCTTGATATTGTGCCTTGGCCGTAAGGGGCCCCTTCAAGAGTCTGTACACCCCTAGTGAGCGCGGGTACCCATTGGGATGTAAGATTGAGCCCGAGGGGCTGGTATTGTTCTATGTGATTACCCGAGGGGCTAGTACTGTTCTGAGATGTTGCCCGAGGGGCAGATTTGTTGATATTGTGCCCGAGAGGCGAGCCTTTATGTGTTTATTTTTTATATTTGACTGCCAATTACCTGCTTAATTATTGTAAAAGGTTTTTCATGAAACTACATTTGAGTTAAAGGATTTTATCTGTCTTTCACTGATTTACTAATTTTAAATGGTTTTGCTGCTTTATTATAGAATGCTTTGTGCCTTACGTGATTTCTTGCTTTCAGTCTTTATATACATTTGTTACTCACTGAATTGGAGTACTCACTTTACTCCCTGCACCCCAGTGTGCAGATTCAGGTGTTGTTGATCCTGCCAGTGCGAGTTGAGAGCACCCGGCGGACATTCGGAGTTCACGAGGTAGTTGCTTAACGTCCGCAGACCCGTGTTTCTCCCTATTTATCTTTTCTATCTCTCATCAGACGTTTGTAATAGTTTGTGGATTTTTCAGACTTGTATTAGGCTTTATAGATGCTCATGACTAGTGACACCCCGGTTTAGGGCTGTGTTGGGTTGTTCTTCCGCGTATTTATGATAGTATCTACTACTTTGGATTATTTTATCATGTTTCAACTGTTTCTTAATGCTTACTATTAATAATTGGAAAAAGGGGAAGTGTCGGCTGGCCTCATCTTCACGAGAGGCGCCATCACGACCGGGTCCAGGTTTGGGTCGTGACAAGTTGGTATCAGAGCCTAGGTTACATAGGTCTCATGAGTCATGAGCAGGTTTAGTAGAGTCTCATGGATCGGTATGGATAACTCTGTATTTATCCTCGAGAGGCTGCAGAACCTTTAGGAAAAACTTCATATTCTTGAAATTCTTTTCGTGCGAATTCGTTGACCCAAGTATTAAACTTATGTTGTTCTATTCTCTCACAGATGGTGAGGACACGCGCTACCAGTAAGGATGGACGACCACTAGTACCACCAGTCGTGGCCACTAGAGGCAGAGGATGCGGTCGTGGTAGGGGTAGGGGCAGAGAAGCTAGGGCAGCACCTGCAGATCCACCAGCTGCCCCAGTTCAGGATTAGGTCCCAGTTATGGACACTCTTGCAGCACCAGCTCAGGCACCAACTATGCCCATTGTGATTCCGGGTATTTTGGAGGTCTTGGCTTAGATCTTATCAGTTTGCACTGGCCTAGCTCAGGCGGTTTCAGCCACTACAGCCGCAGCTACTTCTCAGGCCGGGGGAGGCAATCAGACTCCCGCCGCTCGCACACCTGAGCACGCCGTGCATGGATTTCAGATGCTGGGGGCACATCCAACCCAGCCGGTTGCAGCTGCTCAGGACTATATAGTTCCTGCTATGCCGGAGGATGAGCAGCGTAGGTTGGAGAGGTTTGGTAGACTGCAGCCTCCGACCTTTAGTAGTGCAGAGGGCGAGGATGCCCCGGGTTTCTTAGATAAGTGCCAGAGGATGCTTCGTACAGCGGGTATTATGGAGACCAGCGGGGTCACTTTCACTACTTATCAGTTTTCGGGAGTTGCCTTTACTTGGTGGGAGGCGTTTGAGAGGCGTAGGTCTGTTAGTGCAGCACTTCTTACCTGGCAGCAGTTCTCCATTCTCTCTATAGAGAAGTATGTGCCGCAGTCCCGTAGAGAGGAGCTGCGTATGGAGTTTGAGTGGTTGCGTCAAGGAGAGATGATTGTGACACAGTACGAGATGAGGTTCTCCGAGTTAGCTCGTCATGCTATTTGGATGGTTCCGACAGATATATAGATGATTATGAGGTTTGTTGATGGCCTCACTTATCAGCTTCGCATTCTCATGACCAGGGAGAGGGTGATTGGTGCTACTTTCAAGAAGGTTGTGGATATTGCCCGTGAGATTGAGTCTATTCATCGCCAGGAGCGAGAGGAGAGGGAGGCTAAAAGGCCTCGAGGATCTGGTAGTTACGGTGGTACTCCTTCGAGAGGTCCGTTTCAGCACGGCAGAGGTCGTCCATTCAGGCATGCTCAGCCATCTCACCCAGGTTATTATGGGGCGTCATCGGGTCATGGTTCTCACAGTTCTCATCAGGGTCAGTCATCACTTAGTGCCCTTCCAGCTCAAAGTTCATCTCGTGCTCCATCAGTTCAGAGCTCTTCTATGCCGAGCGCATCTGTTAGTCACTCCGGTGCAAGGGGTGCCTTTCAGTCCCCTTCTCCATCACCTGGGAGTTGTTATGAGTGTGGTGATATGGGTCATATGTGGAGGCAGTGCCCTCGTCGTCTTGCAATCTCATCTCAACAGAGTGGTCAGTCATCGGCTTCAGCACCAGTTACTTCACCACCACCCGCCCAGCCAGCTAGAGGTGGAGGTTAGTCAGCTAGGGGTCGCCCTAGAGGGGGAGGTCGATCAGGTGGCGGTCAGGCCTGTTTCTATGCACTTCCAGGCAGACCAGATGTTATTGCTTCAGATGTTGTTATTACAGGTATTGTTTCAGCCTGCCACAAAGATGCCTCTATATTATTTAATCTCGGTTCCACCTTTTCTTATGTGTCATCATACTTTGCTCGTTATTTGGGTACGCCCTATGAGTTTCTTGCTTCATATGTTCATGTATCTACCCCGATGGGCGATACTGTTGTTGTAGACCATGTGTACCGGTCATATGTGGTGACTATTGGGGGTCTGGAGACCCGTGTGGATCTTTTGTTATTGTGTATGGTGGATTTCAATGTCATTTTGGGCATGGATTGGCTATCTCCGTGTAGTACTATTCTGGACTGTCATGCTAAGACAGTCACATTAGCTATATCGGTTGTGCCACAGATCGAGTGGTGAGGTGTGATTGATTATGCTCCCAGTTGTCACACCTCCTTTTTCCGACCCCGCGAAGGGCGTAGGAGTTTTTTCCAATTAAAGGACAATCGAAACGGGATTTATTTATTTATTTCAGAGTCGCCACTTGGGAGATTTAGGGTGTCCCAAGTCACCAATTTTAATCCCGAATCGAGGAAAAGAATGACTCCATATTACAGTCTGCGTACCAGAAATCCGGATAAGGAATTCTGTTAACCCGGGAGAAGGTGTTAGGCATTCCCGAGTTCCGTGATTCTAGCACGGTCGCTCAACTGTTATATTCGGCTTGATTATCTGATTTTATACAAATATGAACTTATGTGCAAATTTTATCTTTTTACCGCTTTCATAATTGTTATTATTATTTTTACAAGAATGTGAACATCGTTTAAAAACATGTCTTTGGATTGCGTCACATAAAATGCACCCGCGATCCGGAACGTATTTTTATTCAATGTTTTAGGATTTGGATTTGGGTCGCATAAATGCGCACCCATGTTTAAGAATGTATTATTATTAAATCGCGCCTAAAGCGATTAACATATTATTATTTATGGGTAAGACTGTGGAATTCACTAAACAGTCCATCCCGAATTCTAAATACTCAATTAAATATTTATTGAGGGCCCCGCAATTAGTGCATTTTATTGGGCGAGGCTCATCTCATTTATTTTTAAAAGGACAGTCCTAAAATGCCTACATTTTTTATTGAAATTTGTCTCTACAAAATAAAGGAGAAATATCTTAACTTATTTACATGTTATTACCTAGTTACATTATACTAGGCATGTTCTCAGTTTGTCAAATTAAAAAAACATAGCAATTCTAATTTTAATCCTAGACCATTTACATGCTGAAATTAACCAATATTATTTAACTAAATAAATTTCTACCAACTTCCTACTAGATGGCCTATTCGTTTGATTTTTGATTCAACGGAATTACTACACCATTTATTTATTTTTAGGCAATAGATGTAGATAGTTCATTTGTTAAGCTATCGTCGAATGTTCCACTATATGTATTAAATATCTACATGATTCTGATTTTTTGCAAACTACATAATTTATACATACAAATAAAATTCAGAATATAATTAAATATAATTCAGAATTTCAACTCTTCATTTTTTCGTATTCATGCTTCATATTTCGGATTACAATAACCAGCGTGTCAGTTGTGTACCTGATATTTGAAGCAAAAGAAAATGAAGATGAGAATCAGCAGCAGCAGTAAAATCAGTACAACACAGCAACAATAGCCCAACAATAGTAACAACCCAGTAACAGACCGGTGGAGTAGTAATCCAAAAAAACAAAAGCTTCAGCTTTTATGAAACAACAATCAATTCTGATTTCAAACAACAAAAGACAACAGAATATTTTTTTTAGTTTTTTTTTTATTTGAAAGCTTAAATATTTTTCGGAATTTTCTATCTCTTAAATGTTCAGCCCTTTTCTCTCTTATTTTCAGATTTGTTTCTCTCTCCAGTTTTTTTTTTCTCTCTCTATATTTCTCCTGTCCTCCCTATTTCTGTTCTCTCTATTTTTCTTATGTTTTTGATTTCAAGACCTCTCTATATATAATCCACACCCTTTAATCAATTAAAATCAATCCCTTTCTCTACCAAACACATTATCTTCCCACTCATCCCCATTACATTAAATAAATATATCACACCACCCCATTATATTTTGTCCCCCATGCTTTATTTAAAATAATGCAAGATTCCCCTTTAAATTAAATTTTGTCCCCCCTTTATATTAAATAATCATATCACAACTCACCCCATTTCATTTTGTCCCCCATGCTTCAAATAAACAATTACAAAATGTACAATTCCTAAACTACCCCTTCCGACCTTACTGAAATTACCAAACTACCCCTGAACGTATTACAAATTTACCAAACTACCCATCAGCTATAACACATCAATTAATCAAACTTAACCAAAATATAGACAATATGATCAATTTCTAACAATGTTCAAACAACAATATGAACACGGATGAACATCATAACAACAATATCACATGAACATGATTTTAACAACATTTCAACAACAAATCACATGAACACAAATTGAACAACCAAGAACAACTAAAATTTGATTGAACAATATTTTTGGCAACAACAAACCTATTTTTCGGATTTAAACAACAACAACAATCAAACAAGTATATTTAGATTCTTAAATTCAATAATATTGAACTTAAAATCAACTCTAACAACATTATAACAAACAATTCTTATATTAAACTTTAAACAAGATTATGAGACCAATTCAAGAAATAATCACAAATGGTAAACAAGAAATCAAACTATACACATTTCGGATTCAAAATCAAACAAACATAATATGAACATGAATTAAATCTAAAAATAAAAACGACGGATTCAAATGACTAAAACCAACATACTTCCCTTATTGCAACTAAATTCTTTTAGGCAAAATGACAAAACAAAACCAAGAAGAAACAATTATGAATTTAAACTTGAACTTTAACAATACTAACAATTTCCGGAAAATACATCAAATACATGAAACAAATTGAAGAAACAATTAATTAAATTTCAATTTGAATCTAACAAATATTAAACTAACAAATATTCACTTAAACAACAATACAAACATGAGATAAACATGAAAAATAACTAATTAATCCTTCCTTTGAAATCTGAAAAATTTTATATAACAAACAACATATGAACATGAACTAAAAATTAAGTCAAACGATAAACAAAACAAACATCTGCCGATTTTAGATTCGAAAATATCAAAAAAAAAAATGCGGACAATATAAAACTCAAAAATCCACTAACCGGATCGACATGAAATATGTATGGACTGACTCGACGAACCTCGGCCAAAGCTCGACCAAACGGCGACGAACACGAACCTACGAAACCAACTGAAGCCGCGCCGAAACAGTAGCAACAGTTGTCGCGGCAGAAGTGCATGAACAAAGCAGCTGGGATTCACTTGTTTACGTGAAGGAGATGGAGTGAAGCAGAAGCAGCAACTCGGAGGAAAATGAAGCGAGGCAGAACAGGAGTAACCATGAGGTCGACGACGGGGAGCTGCCATGGCGGACAGCAGTAACTCGGAAGTGACGCAGAAACTGTACGTGCGTGTGGACTGCCGGACTAGTTTGGGTGGTGTCGAAACAGCGGCAGCTACCATGTGAGAACATCGAAGCTCAGCCATGGTTGGGCATGGCAAAAGCTCGAACGGGGACGATGAAGCTTGGTGAGGGAGGATGTGCTCGTGTGAAGGTGTTGACGCAGCTGTGTGTGCGTCGATGAGGAGCTTGGAGGTGGAGGATGATGATGCTTGGTGAGGGAAGCAGCCATGGACCTTGGGTTTTTTGAGAGTTTTGGGGAAGATGAAGATGGAGGGGGCGGGTAGGCTAGTTTAGGTTTTTAGGGTTTTCTTACTATTTTTTTTTGTTTTTCTTTGTTTTATTTTTTGAAATGCAAGATAATAGGGTGTTGGGTTATGGACCGGGTTGACCCAGTTCAAAATGGACTGGGTCGTAGGGAAGATTGGGCCAATCTTGAAATTGAAGAAGAGGCCTAATTCCGACTTTCTTTATATTTTTGCTTTCTTTTCTTCTTTTATTTCTCTAAAACTAAATTATAAAAATACTTAAACTATTATTAAGAATTAAATTAAGTTATAAAAGCGCAAATTAACTCCCAATAACAATTAACGCACAATTAAGTATTAATTAAGCATAAAATTGTATATTTGGACATTAAATGCTAAAAATGCAAACGATGCTTATTTTTGTAATTTTTTAATTTTTGTAAAACAAATTTAATTACTAACAACTATAGAATTAAATCCTACATGCAAAATGCGACATATTTTTGTATTTTTTATTAATTTATCAAATAAACACGCACAGACAAATACAAATAATTATTCAAAATATCACAAAATTGCACACCAAAGAAAAATCATTTTATTTTTGGATTTTTTGGGAGTAATTCTCATATAGGGCAAAAATCACGTGCTTACAGCTGCCCCTCTTTGCCCGGATACACGAAAGGTTTTCGTGCAAAGATAAAGCGAGCGATTTTTGCCCATCGAGTACTCCGTGTGAAGCATTTTTTGAAAAAGATTTGACCGAACCTTAGTAGGAATCAGGTCAATGTAGTTCGGGAAGTTTTTGGTAGCTGGGACTACCGTGAGACTGCGATGTTACTGCTGTTGCATGCTGTTATCACTGCTTACCGATCTCCTTGTTACACCGTGCTTAAAAGAATACAAGAAGCTAGGCTAGAGTAAAATTTGTTCTTGTTGCCTTGCTTTCTTGTCGGATTGTGTTTCCTCCGGTGCTTTTCTTCCGATGCTTTTCTTCCTTTTGACACATGGACTTGAGTTTATGCTGGGACCTCTTGTTGCAACCTTCTGCTTCCCGGTGCTGGGGATTTTATTGTTTACTGCTGGGGATTCCTGTTGTAACCTTCCGCCTTCTGGTGGGGTTACTGATTCCAAACTCTGTAATACAAGACTAAAAAGTTGCTTCAATGCAAAATTATGAAATGTATGCCCGCATTATACTGGTGGGCGACCTAGAGTTGAAAGTATTCCCGCATTTTACTGGTGGGCGACCTAGAACATGAATGTATTCCCGCATTTTACTGGTGGACGACCTAGAACTGAAATGTATTCCCGCATTTTACTGGTGGGCGACCTAGAACTGAAATGTATTCCCGCATTTTACTGGTGGGCGACCTAGAACTGAAATGTATTCCCGCATTTTACTGGTGGGCGACCTAGAACTGAAATGTATTCCCGCATTATACTGGTGGGCGACCTAGAACTTAAAAGTATTCCCGCATTCTACTGGTGGGCGACCTAGAACTGAAATGTATTCCCGCATTTTACTGGTGGGCGACCTAGAACTGAAATGTATTCCCGCATTTTACTGGTGGGCGACCTAGAACAGAAAGTATTCCCGCATTTTACTGGTGGGCGACCTAGAACTGAAATGTATTCCCGCATTTTACTGGTGGGCGACCTAGAACTGAAATGTATTCCCGCATTTTACTGGTGGGCGACCTAGAACTGAAATGTATTCCCGCATTTTACTGGTGGGCGACCTAGAACAGAAAGTATTCCCGCATTTTACTGGTGGGCGACCTAGAACTGAAATGTATTCCCGCATTTTACTGGTGGGCGACCTAGAACAGAAAGTATTCCCGCATTATACTGGTGGGCGACCTAGAACTTAAAAGTATTCCCGCATTTTACTGGTGGGCGACCTAGAACTGAAATGTATTCCCGCATTTTACTGGTGGGCGACCTAGAACAGAAAGTATTCCCGCATTATACTGGTGGGCGACCTAGAACTTAAAAGTATTCCCGCATTCTACTGGTGGGCGACCTAGAACTGAAATGTATTCCCGCATTTTACTGGTGGGCGACCTAGAACTGAAATGTATTCCCGCATTCTACTGGTGGGCGACCTAGAACTGAAATGTATTCCCGCATTTTACTGGTGGGCGACCTAGAACTGAAAGTAAAAGGACAGAAATGTATGCCTCTATTATATGGGCGGGCTCCCAACTTCAACGCTAACTTAGGAGGAAATGCGTCTCCTATGGGTAAACTAAACTTAGGAGGAAATGCGTCTCCTATGGGTAAAAGTAAATTTAGGAGGAAATACGTCTCCTATGGGTAAACTAAACTTAGGAGGAAATGCGTCTCCTATGGGTAAACTAAACTTAGGAGGAAATGCGTCTCCTATGGGTAAAACTAAACTTAGGAGGAAATGCGTCTCCTGTGGGTAAAACTAAACTTAGGAGGAAATGCGTCTCCTGTGGGTAAAAGTAAATTTAGGAGGAAATGCGTCTCCTATGGGTAAACTAAACTTAGGAGGAAATGCGTCTCCTATGGGTAAACTAAACTTAGGAGGAAATGCGTCTCCTATGGGTAAAAGTAAATTTAGGAGGAAATGCGTCTCCTATGGGTAAACTAAACTTAGGAGGAAATGCGTCTCCTATGGGTAAACTAAACTTAGGAGGAAATGCGTCTCCTATGGGTAAAACTAAACTTAGGAGGAAATGCGTCTCCTATGGGTGAAACTAACTTAGGAAGTGCGTCTCCTATTGGCAGAACTAGACTTAGGAAGTGCGTCTCCTATTGGCAAAGGCGTGGAATGTATTCCCTTGTTATACAGGTGGGCGCCTAAAATATGCAATGGACAGACAAGAAAAGTATTCCTCTCGTTATTCAGGTGGGCGTCTGGCTTCAACAACAACTTTGAAAATAAAATCCTATTCGAGGGCGGATGAACCCAAAATATCCTATTCGAGGGCGGATGAACCCAAAATATCCTATTCGAGGGCGGATGAACCCAAAATATCCTATTCGAGGGCGGATGAACCCAAAATATCCTATTCGAGGGCGGATGAACCCAAAATATCCTATTCGAGGGCGGATGAACCCAAAATATCCTATTCGAGGGCGGATGAACCCAAAATATCCTATTCGAGGGCGGATGAACCCAAAATATCCTATTCGAGGGCGGATGAACCCAAAATATCCTATTCGAGGGCGGATGAACCCAAAATATCCTATTCGAGGGCGGATGAACCCAAAATATCCTATTCGAGGGCGGATGAACCCAAAATATCCTATTCGAGGGCGGATGAACCCAAAATACCCTTAAGACTTGAAAATGTCTTACCTCGAATACTTGCTGGGGATAACACTGTTGGAGAATTATTTACTTACCTGTTGGGGGGTAAAATGTTATCAGCTGGGGATAACGCTGTCGAGGATAACACCGTTGGGGGATTCTGATTCTTTCAGAACTAGTGCTTCACTGAGCTCAAGTTTCATCCCTTTGCTGGGGAACAACTTCCTCCATAGAAACTTATTATGTTGGGGGCAACACTGGTTCTAAGACCACTTCCCTTGAGACTGGTGTTATCTTTATTCTTCCCCGCATGGGTACCTGACTTCCAGAAAATTTTCTAAGCGGAAGGAAAATTTTCTGCCCCAGTTTGATAATATCCCATGCGGCATGCATTTCTGGCATCAATGCCATTTCCTTTACCTGTTTCAAATCAAACAAAATTTGTTAGTTTAAAACATGGTGGTTGGTTGTGATACCCCTACTGGGATGGCTTTTCCCTTTCTCCTTCCTTGCTCTGCGTTCCACAGCTTGTTGGGGATGATATTATGTGCTGGGGATAATCCCTTCCTGCTGGGGATATCCGTCTTCTTTTGTGACATAACTCGGAAGCTGGCATTTCCCCGACCTTTTAGTCCTAGTATGAATTTCCCAAATCATGTTCATTGCTCTCCTTGATTTGCCCACTAGCTTTGGCCTTGAGGTTTATAACTTTGGTTTTGGCAAGGATATCCCTTTTGACACTCGTCAATCCTTTTGTCAATTCCCTCTTGCTGGGGATATTTTCTTGACACTGGCCTCGCGCTTGTTCCTTGCTGACTACACCATTTGGATGCACTAATCAGATCTCATTTTGTATAATTGGGAAGCTGATAACATATTTTGAAGTCATTTCATACTTGTTCTGACCGGACAGACTCTATTGGGGAAAATTTTTTATGAAAGGAGAAAGATAAAAGATACAAAACAAAAGACAAAGGAAATGATGACTCTTTTACAAAAGAAACTATAAATAAAAACCTATCAAACGCAGATACCGACTCTAATGGCCATGACATGCGTATGTGGCCTATCCTCTACCGTCAATCATCTTTCAAGATCTTCAATTGGCGATTCCCCATTGGATTCTTAATCTTATTCGACTTGTAGTGCCCAAAGGGTTTTCACTATCAAGTCTCTCTCATTTTTTGTTCTTCTCTCAGCTTTCATCGCCTTATGGTGCCTGTGAAGGTTTTCACCGATATGACTCTCTCATTTGTATCACTTTCCAGCTGGGGATTTGGAGTGTTGCCGGTATGACTCTCTCTGCTGGATATTAGAGTCCTTTCTGCTGTGGAACTGAATGTTATGTTCGCCGGTAAGACTCTCATTTGTCTGACTTGGCATCTTTTGAAGACTGGTCAGAAGGTCTTTCTTTGGACCGTAATGTGGGTTTTGGATAGGGCTAGAAAGAAAAGGGTATTAAAGGCTCAAAAATGCATTAATTCTGGGTTATTAGTTACAACTTTCGGAACTAGATTTATTTACCACAAACGCAACTTTTGCCCCAGTTTCTTGCTTGGGGATATTTTACTTGATTGATTTATATTTTTTCAAAACTATGACCGAGCCATGAAGCGCCTACGTATCCTCTTTGAGGAATCAGGTCAAACGTAGTTCCCAATTCCTCTTTTTTCATTTGACTTTTTTTTTTTTTGTTACCATTTTTCTTTTCTTTTCTTTTTCGTTTTGTTTTTTTTTTTTCATGTTTTCATGCCATGCTCGCGTTTTCTAGTCGTTTTTACTGATTCCGAACAAGGGGTATGAAAGAAAAATAAGTAAGGCTCAAAAAGGGGTAACGAAGGATAAAGTGTTTAGGTAGCAGAACAAAATGCCTTCGTCATTCCAGTCTTCAAAACATGCCAAATGCAAACAACACAACAAACAATAGATTTATAGTCTCTTCCGACGGTGCTGGGCTTGACAATTATGTTAAACATATGTTTGTTCATTTGTCACTTCTAAAGCACCGTTGGGCGACACTCTCATTCTCTTTTATTATGAACGACCCTCATGCCAATTTAGGCGAATCTTTATTTAACGGTTTTCTTTGTGTTTGCCCCAGTTCCACATGACTCGGGCTCCAAATAATCTCAAACCGTTCTTATTTCCTTTAAATGCTTTGATCACCTTCTCAGGGTTTTATGATTAACTTTTAAGACTAGGCCCAAACTGGGTGCGCATGTCATGTCCCTAGAATCGGCATTGAACAAAAATGATAAAAGGACTAAACAAAAAGATGACTGGAAATAATAAAAGACCGGATTTTGTATTAGACTACCGGTGAAATGGTTTAAATAACAAAACAAACAAAACAATCCAGAACAAAATCCTAAAACAAACTGGACAAGACAACATCCGACTTATAACCCTACTAATCAGAACAACAGAAATGACAACAAAATGAGCCACCACAAGCTTCTCTCTTGCTAACAAAGGAACGAAACGTCCTCCCACTTTATCAAAATTGACATTTTAGCCACTGAGCTTTGCATCAATACTGCCGAGACCATTACCAACTTCAATCTCATCAACCTCCGTCGGCAAGTTCTCGAGGGGGTTCGAGTGCTCCATGTCACTGTTATTAATCACAACCCGCCCTTCTCGGATCATTTTCTCTACTTCCCTTCTCCAACTATGACAGCTCTCAATGTTGTGCCCTATGACATTGGAGTGGTAGGCGCATCGCGCTGCCGGATCAAAGCTCCTTGCAAGTGGATTTGGAGTACATGCGGGGAGTGGTTCAATCGAGCCAGCATGCCTTAGCCTTTCAAACAGACAGGCATAAGATACCCCGATAGGGGTGAGAGCCTTTTCTCGTTTCAGCAACCTCTTCATTCTTGCATGTTGACAGGGCCGGAAACCTGATCCAGATGGCTTTTGGTAGGCTTGTATGGGTGGGTAAGCATTTCGTGGAGTCGGGTACCTAGGAAGTGAGGTATGGCTTTTGAGGTCACGGGGAAAGAAGTGGTGTTGGGGAGCGGAGAAACATTGAAGAGTGATGGAGCTACTCGGATAGCTGGGAAAGCTGCCATAAACGGGTTGGGATGGAGAGTATGGAGAATCTTCCATTATGGTGTTGGGTGCTTGGGAAATGACCGAGTTCAAGAGGCTTGGCGGTGGAGGGGGTGGTGCTTTTCCCGTTATCCATGCCTGATACATGTCTGCCACATGCTGTCTCAGCATTTTCACTTCTTCTACCAACCCGTTGTTCTGTTCGACCAATTGTTGTCGGTCATCAGTACCGATCCACTCGGTTCTGCGGTTCTGAGCCATTGTCCTTTGATTTTGCTTTGCAGGGAGGAGTTACCACAACCAACCACTTTCTATACATGGACACATCAAAGGGAAGCCATCACGTTAGTGTTAGGGCATTGGACAGACAATCATGTATCAGAGATACAATGTACCTAAGCAGTTAGACAATTGTGCCCCCTGAAAATCTTCCACACTCTCTTTTATTTATTTATTATTATATTTTTTTATATTTTTTTTTATTTTGGTGGTGGTCGAATCTTATGGAGATTGCCTACGTATCATGACCCCGCATGAATCAGACCGAGCGTAGTTCGGACCCAATAAAAGATAAACAATGCTAAACATTTTTTTTTCAATTTTCATGTTAAAACAAACTGAGTTTCAAAGGTTTGAAGATGACCTACAAGCTGGAAAATCAAACAACCCACATATTCTAATTAAAAGATTTACAAATGGCCAATTTCTTTCCCCGTTTGACAAATGCAACCAAACGGTTATTTTTGCAAATGTGGCCCCTTCCAACTTTCACATGAATTTGAGGCCGGGGAGGATTATTTTATGACACTTTACACACTTGTCCATTCTTTTACGAAAATAACCTTTCGACAACTGACAGATACTCTAAGGTTATTTCGGCAAGAACGGTTCAAGACGCGGCCGAAGTTGGCTCGGGTTATTTTGACTAAAAAAAATCCAAACGGTATTCACCTGACCGCTGACTCTTTTTTTTTCTTTTCAAATTATACTAAAAACCTGATGTTGCAAACACGGCCCTTCAGCGCCTCGGGGACGAAGATTTATAGGGCTGTGTGGGTCAACTAGACCAAAATCCTAAACAGGACCCAAAAAAGTGGCTGTTTATGCAAAGTCAGCCTTCCGGCGTCCCTCTCGGGAACATTCGGCTATTTTTGACAAAACAGCATCACCCGACTTATTTATGACTCTTTTTATCATTTTTCGAATTAGAAAAGTCAATATTGCAAACACGGCCTTTCAACGCCTCGGGGACGAAGATTTTTAAGGCTGTGTGGGTCAACTGGTCAAAATCTTAAAAATGACCCAAAGGTGGTTGTTTATGCAAAGTCAAGCCTCCCGGCGTCCCTTTCGGGAACATTCGGCTATGTCTTCATAAAACAGCGTCACCCGACTTCTCTATGACAAAATTAAAATTTTGACATGTTTTTTTTTTGGCTATTTTAGCAAAAGGGAAGGTTGGACACCACTAGACTTATTTATGACAAAATAAAAAATTTTGACACGTTTTTTATTTATTTTTTTGGTTTTTGACTATTTTAGCAAAAAAGGGGGTTGGACCCGATGAGGGTTGCCTACGTATCTCACATCCGGTGAGAATCAAACCCGCGTAGTTCGGGCCTCGCGAATAAGTAAATGAACTAATATATTATTTTTTTTAATTGGAACTGTGAAAGAACTGCTTCAAAAGAAGAAAGGAAGTATATATATATATTTTTTTTTTGATTGATTTCTTTTTGAAAGAAAGACTTGTAAAAATTCCTTTTCTTTTGATTTGAACTTTTAGAATTTCAAAAGTAAAAGGAAGTTTTTTTTTTTTTGAATTTCCATTTGTTTTTTTTTTCTTATTCTAAAGAAAAAAAATATTTTTGGAATTTTACTTTTGATAAAAGAAATGCTTCTAAAAAATATTTTTTGAATTTTGAATTTTCTTTTCAATTTTGAAAGAAGTATCAAAATATTTTCGGATTTTTTATTTTTATTTTTTTTAAAAAAAACATTTTTATTATTTTTGTTTTATCAACAATGGAAAATAAAGATATTTATATTATTTTTTGCAAGACATATCTTTTTTGGAATTTTACTTTGAATTTTCTTGGCAAGACAAATACTCTTTGCAACAAATAAAGATATATATATTTTTTGGAAATAAAAAAAACTTTTCAGAATTATATATATATTTGCGACAAATAATGAAAGACTTTTTTTTTTTTTGCATTTTCATAAGCAAATAAATAATAAAAAAAACCATTTTGAAAATAAGACTCTTTTCATTTTCATTTTCATGGCAAGACAAACTATATATTTTTTCTATTTTTTTTTTTGAAAAACACAACAGAACAACGACTCTTTTTTTTCTTTTCTTAGCTTTTAATAAAACAAACTAATAAGACATTTTTTTTCATTTTCTCAAAATTTCGGCAGAGTTTTGACAGTATTTGGGCATTTGTTTTCTTTTCAAAATAAACAATCAATTCCCTAACCGCTATTTCTTTTTTTTCAATTTCAAAATATTATTCTTGATATTCACAAGTCAGTCAACACACAAGTCCGAATCAAATTAATGCGCAAGTAGTAACAAGTAAGATGCATCAGGATGGTCATTTTCATTTTTGGTGCACCTGTCCTAGACAGACCCAACCCCTGTGTTGAGCCTCCAAAGTCAGATGCACGTGATGCAAACAAACGTTCCTACTAGGGATCCGGCATGTGGCTTTGTTATACTAGGTTCAGAACCTGGGTGTTTGTTCTAGACCTGGCTTACCCGAGCGGACAGCTCGAGCCGAGGGGGTAGCGTACCGGGAATACAGAAGCTTCACCGGCTTAGCAACTTGTCCGAACCTCGTTCTAAATTGGGATTTGACACTATACAGAAAAGAAGTCGTACGAAGTACACCCTTCTTCATGATTTAGAAGACTCAGAGAGGAGATGGGTTTCGGCACAGTTTATACACAGTTCACGTAATATCAAAGCGGTAAAAGCAGCATTTAGCACATTAGGCTCAAACATGTAAAAATCAGATAAAACCAAATATAACAATTTATATGAGCTCGAATTTCTAACCCTGAACCACTGGTTCTGGGCTAGTCCCCAGCGGAGTCGCCAGAGCTGTCACACCTCCTTTTTCCGACCCCGCGAAGGGCGTAGGAGTTTTTTCCAATTAAAGGACAATCGAAACGGGATTTATTTATTTATTTCAGAGTCGCCACTTGGGAGATTTAGGGTGTCCCAAGTCACCAATTTTAATCCCGAATCGAGGAAAAGAATGACTCCATATTACAGTCTGCGTACCAGAAATCCGGATAAGGAATTCTGTTAACCCGGGAGAAGGTGTTAGGCATTCCCGAGTTCCGTGATTCTAGCACGGTCGCTCAACTGTTATATTCGGCTTGATTATCTGATTTTATACAAATATGAACTTATGTGCAAATTTTATCTTTTTACCGCTTTCATAATTGTTATTATTATTTTTACAAGAATGTGAACATCGTTTAAAAACATGTCTTTGGATTGCGTCACATAAAATGCACTCGCGATCCGGAACGTATTTTTATTCAATGTTTTAGGATTTGGATTTGGGTCGCATAAATGCGCACCCATGTTTAAGAATGTATTATTATTAAATCGTGCCTAAAGCGATTAACATATTATTATTTATGGGTAAGACTGTGGAATTCACTAAACAGTCCATCCCGAATTCTAAATACTCAATTAAATATTTATTGAGGGCCCCGCAATTAGTGCATTTTATTGGGCGAGGCTCATCTCATTTATTTTTAAAAGGACAGTCCTAAAATGCCTACATTTTTTATTGAAATTTGTCTCTACAAAATAAAGGAGAAATATCTTAACTTATTTACATGTTATTACCTAGTTACATTATACTAGGCATGTTCTCAGTTTGTCAAATTAAAAAAACATAGCAATTCTAATTTTAATCCTAGACCATTTACATGCTGAAATTAACCAATATTATTTAACTAAATAAATTTCTACCAACTTCCTACTAGATGGCCTATTCGTTTGATTTTTGATTCAACGGAATTACTACACCATTTATTTATTTTTAGGCAATAGATGTAGATAGTTCATTTGTTAAGCTATCGTCGAATGTTCCACTATATGTATTAAATATCTACATGATTCTGATTTTTTGCAAACTACATAATTTATACATACAAATAAAATTCAGAATATAATTAAATATAATTCAGAATTTCAACTCTTCATTTTTTCGTATTCATGCTTCATATTTCGGATTACAATAACCAGCGTGTCAGTTGTGTACCTGATATTTGAAGCAAAAGAAAATGAAGATGAGAATCAGCAGCAGCAGTAAAATCAGTACAACACAGCAACAATAGCCCAACAACAGTAACAACCCAGTAACAGACCGGTGGAGTAGTAATCCAAAAAAACAAAAGCTTCAGCTTTTATGAAACAACAATCAATTCTGATTTCAAACAACAAAAGAAAGCAGAATATTTTTTTTAGTTTTTTTTTTTATTTGAAAGCTTAAATATTTTTCGGAATTTTCTATCTCTTAAATGTTCAGCTCTTTTCTCTCTTATTTTCAGATTTGTTTCTCTCTCCCGTTTTTTTTTCTCTCTCTATATTTCTCCTGTCCTCCCTATTTCTGTTCTCTCTATTTTTCTTATGTTTTTGATTTCAAGACCTCTCTATATATAATCCCCACCCTTTAATCAATTAAAATCAATCCCTTTCTCTACCAAACACATTATCTTCCCACTCATCCCCATTACATTAAATAAATATATCACACCACCCCATTATATTTTGTCCCCCATGCTTTATTTAAAATAATGCAAGATTCCCCTTTAAATTAAATCTTGTCCCCCTTTATATTAAATAATCATATCACAACCCACCCCATTTCATTTTGTCCCCCATGCTTCAAATAAACAATTACAAAATGTACAATTCCTAAACTACCCCTTCCGACCTTACTAAAATTACCAAACTACCCCTGAACGTATTACAAATTTACCAAACTACCCATCAGCTATAACACATCAATTAATCAAACTTAACCAAAATATAGACAATATGATCAATTTCTAACAATGTTCAAACAACAATATGAACACGGATGAACATCATAACAACAATATCACATGAACATGATTTTAATAACATTTCAACAACAAATCACATGAATACAAATTGAACAATCAAGAACAACTAAAATTTGATTGAACAATATTTTTGGCAACAACAAACCTATTTTTCGGATTTAAACAACAACAACAATCAAACAAGTATATTTAGATTCTTAAATTCAATAATATTGAACTTAAAATCAACTCTAACAACATTATAACAAACAATTCTTATATTAAACTTTAAACAAGATTATGAGACCAATTCAAGAAATAATCACAAATGGTAAACAAGAAATCAAACTATACACATTTCGGATTCAAAATCAAACAAACATAATATGAACATGAATTAAATCTAAAAATAAAAACGACGGATTCAAATGACTAAAACCAACATACTTCCCTTATTGCAACTAAATTCTTTTAGGCAAAATGACAAAACAAAACTAAGAAGAAACAATTATGAATTTAAACTTGAACTTTAACAATACTAACAATTTCCGGAAAATACATCAAATACATGAAACAAATTGAAGAAACAATTAATTAAATTTCAATTTGAATCTAACAAATATTAAACTAACAAATATTCACTTAAACAACAATACAAACATGAGATAAACATGAAAAATAACTAATTAATCCTTCCTTTGAAATCTGAAAAATTTTATATAACAAACAACATATGAACATGAACTAAAAATTAAGTCAAACGATAAACAAAACAAACATCTGCCGATTTTAGATTCGAAAATATCAACAAAAAAAATGCGGACAATATAAAACTCAAAAATCCACTAACCGGATCGACATGAAATATGTATGGACTAACTCGACGAACCTCGGCCAAAGCTCGACCAAACGGCGACGAACACGAACCTACGAAACCAACTGAAGCCGCGCCGAAACAGTAGCAACAGTTGTCGCGGCAGAAGTGCATGAACAAAGCAGCTGGGATTCACTTGTTTACGTGAAGGAGATGGAGTGAAGCAGAAGCAGCAACTCGGAGGAAAATGAAGCGAGGCAGAACAGGAGTAACCATGAGGTCGACGACGGGGAGCTGCCATGGCGGACAGCAGTAACTCGGAAGTGACGCAGAAACTGTACGTGCGTGTGGACTGCCGGACTAGTTTGGGTGGTGTCGAAACAGCGGCAGCTACCATGTGAGAACATCGAAGCTCAGCCATGGTTGGGCATGGCAAAAGCTCGAACGGGGACGATGAAGCTTGGTGAGGGAGGATGTGCTCGTGTGAAGGTGTTGACGCAGCTGTGTGTGCGTCGATGAGGAGCTTGGAGGTGGAGGATGATGAAGCTTGGTGAGGGAAGCAGCCATGGACCTTGGGTTTTTTGAGTGTTTTGGGGAAGATGAAGATGGAGGGGGCGGGTAGGCTAGTTTAGGTTTTTAGGGTTTTCTTACTATTTTTTTTTGTTTTTCTTTGTTTTATTTTTTGAAATGCAAGATAATAGGGTGTTGGGTTATGGACCGGGTTGACCCCGTTCGAAATGGACTGGGTCGTAGGGAAGATTGGGCCAATTTTTGGGCCTGTGGCTTGAAATTGAAGAAGAGGCCTAATTCCGACTTTCTTTATATTTTTGCTTTCTTTTCTTCTTTTATTTCTCTAAAACTAAATTATAAAAATACTTAAACTATTATTAAGAATTAAATTAAGTTATAAAAGCGCAAATTAACTCCCAATAACAATTAACGCACAATTAAGTATTAATTAAGCATAAAATTGTATATTTGGACATTAAATGCTAAAAATGCAAACGATGCTTATTTTTGTAATTTTTTAATTTTTGTAAAACAAATTTAATTACTAACAACTATAGAATTAAATCCTACATGCAAAATGCGACATATTTTTGTATTTTTTATTAATTTATCAAATAAACACGCACAGACAAATACAAATAATTATTCAAAATATCACAAAATTGCACACCAAAGAAAAATCATTTTATTTTTGGATTTTTTGGGAGTAATTCTCATATAGGGCAAAAATCACGTGCTTACATTATGTCATTGAATATGTCATTAAACATTTTAGATGAAGATCATGGAAGAAGAGTAGACATCCACCTTTGTGAGGGATGTCAGTGTTGAGACTCCTAGTATTGATTCCATTCCAGTTGTGAGGGATTTTCCCGATGTGTTTCCAGTAGACCTATCGGGCATGCCACTAGACAGGGATATTGATTTTGGTATTGACTTGGTGCTAGGCACTCAGCCTATTTCTATTTCGATGTATCGTGTGGCACCAGCGGAGTTGAAGGAGTTAAAGGAGCAGCTTCAGGAACTCCTTGATAAAGGGTTCATTCGGCCTAGTGTGTCACCTTGGGGTGCGTCGGTTCTATTTGTGAAGAAGAAGGATGACACAATGAGGATGTGCATTGATTATAGGTAATTGAAAAAGGTAACAATTAAGAACAAGTATCCTTTGCCTCCCATTGATGATTTATTCGACCAGCTTCAAGGAGCGAGAGTATTCTCCAAGATTGATCTTCGTTCAGGTTATCACTAGTTGAAGATCAGGGACTCGGATATTCTTAAGATAGCTTTCAGGACCCGATATGGTCATTATAAGTTCTTGGTGATGTCTTTTAGGTTGACCAATGCCCCAGCAGCATTCATGTATTTGATGAACAGCGTGTTCCGGCCTTATCTCAACTCATTTGTCATAGTCTTCATTGATGATATTCTGGTGTACTCGCGTAGTCAGGAGGAGCACGCGGAGCATTAGAGTTGTGTTGCAAAGATTGAGGGAGGAGAAGTTTTACGCAAAATTCTCCAAGTGTGAGTTTTGGCTCAGTTCATTGGCTTTCTTGGGACACGTGGTGTCCAGCAAGGCTATTCAGGTTGATCCGAAGAAGATAGAGGCGGTTCAGATTTGGCCCAGACCATTTTGTTCAGGGATTCTCATCTATCACATCGCCCTTGACCAAGTTGACTCAGAAGGGTGCTTCATTTGTATGGTCGGACGAGTGTGAGAAGAGCTTTCGGAAGCTCAAGACAGCTTTGACCACAACTCCAGTATTAGTTTTGTCATCAGCTTTAGGTCTGTATACCATGTATTGTCATGCTTCGAGAGTTGTCATTGGTTGTGTATTGATGCAGTAGGGTAGAGTTATTGCTTATGCTTCTCGTCAATTGAAGCCCCATGAGAAGAACTACCTCGTTCATGATTTAGAGTTGGTTGCTATATTTCACGCATTGAAGATTTGGAGACATTACTTGTATGGTGTGTCCTGTGAGGTGTTTACTGATCATCGTAGCCTCCATCACTTGTTCAAGCAGAAGGATCTTAATTTGAGACAGCGGAGATGGTTGGAGTTGCTAAAGGATTATGATATCACAATAATGTACCATCCGGGAAAGTCCAATGTGGTGGCCGATGCTTTGAGCCGAAAGGCAGTGAGTATGGGGAGTTTGTCATATATTCCAGTTGGGTAGAGACCTCTTGCGGTTGATGTTCAGGCCTTGGCCAATCGGTTTATGAGATTAGATGTTTCGGAGCCCAGTCGGGTATTGGCTTGTATGGTTTCACGGTCTTCCTTATACGATCGCATCAGAGAGTGTCAGTATGATGATCCGCATTTGCTTGTCCTTAAGGATAGAGTTTAGCATGATGATGCTAGAGATGTGACCATTGGTGATGATGGGGTGTTGAGGATGCAGGGCCGGAATTTGTGTGCCCTATTTGGACGGGCTTCGGGAGTTGATTCTAGAGGAGGCCCATAGCTCGCGGTATTCCATTCATCTGGGTGCCGCGAAGATGTATCAGGATTTGAGACATCACATTGGTGGAGGAGAATGAAGAAAGACATTGTGGGATTTGTAGCTCGGTGTCTCAATTGTCAGCAGGTGAAATATGAGCATTAGAGACCGGGTGCTTGCTTCAGCAGATAGCTATTCCAGAGTGGAAGTGGGAGAGGATCACTATGGACTTTGTAGTTGGACTTCCACGGACTTTGAGAAAGTTCGATGCTATTTGGGTAATTGTGGATCGGTTGACCAAGTTCGCACACTTCATTCCTGTGTGTACTACCTATTCTTTAGAGCGATTGGCAGAGATCTATATCTGGGAAATTGTTTGGTTGCATGGTGTCCCAGTTTCAATCATTTCAAATAGAGGCACTCAGTTTACATCACAGTTTTGGAGGTCTGTGCAGCGAGAGTTGGGTACTCAGGTTGAGTTGAGCACAGCTTTTCACCCTCAGACGGACGGGCAGTCCGAGCGCACTATTCAGATATTGGAGGACATGTTGCATGCTTGCGTCATTGATTTCGGAGGGTCATGGGATCAGTTTCTACCGCTTGCAGAGTTTGCTTATAACAACAGCTACCCGTTGAGTATTCAGATGGCTCCATATGAGGCTTTGTATAGGAGGCGGTGTAGATCTCCAGTTGGTTGGTTTGAACCCGGTGAGGCTAGACTGTATGGGACAGACTTGGTGTAGGATGCCTTAGAAAAGGTGAAGGTGATTCGGGAGAGGCTTCGTACAGCGCAGTCAAGGCAAAAGAGTTATGCTGATAGGAAGGTTCAGGATGTGTCCTACATGGTTGGTGAAAAGGTTCTGTTGAAAGTTTCGCCCATGAAAGGTGTTATGGGATTTGGAAAGAAAGGTAAATTGAGTTCGCGATTCATGGGCCTTTTGAGGTGCTCCAGAGGATTGGGAGGTGGCTTATGAGCTTGATTTGCCACCCAGCTTATCGAGTGTGCATCCGGTATTTCATGTTTCTATGCTCCGAAAGTATATTGGGGATCCATCTCATGTTTTGGATTTCAGTACGGTTCAGTTAGATGATGAGTTGACCTATGATGTGGAGCTGATAGCTATTTTGGGTCGTCAGGTTCGAAAGTTGAGGTCAAAGGATATAGTTTCAATGAAAGTACAGTGGAGAGGTCGGCCCGTGGGGGAGGCTACCTGGGAGGCCAGCGGGAGATGCGGAGCAGATATCCTCACCTGTTTGAGGCTTCAGGTATGTTTCTTGACTCGTTCGAGAATGAACGTTTGTTTAAGTTGGGGAGGATATAGCGATCCGGTCAATCGTCTCATGAGTTACCGCTCTATTTTCCCCATTTCTGCTTCTTTATGCTTTGTTATCCGTGTTATGTGGTATTGGGTTGGTCGGATCGAATCCGGAATGATTTTGGTAAGGTTTGAGACACTTAGTCTCTTTTGAGGAAGCTTAAGTTGGAAAAGTTAACCGGATGTTGACTTATGTGTTAGAGGGCTCGTATGTGAGTTCTGATGGTTCGATTAGCTTCGGGAGGTGATTTGTGACTTAGAAGCATGATTAGAAGGAGTTTTGAAGGTTCGGAGTAGATTTAGGCTAGAATTGGCGAAGTTGATATTTTGGCGATTTTCGGTTAATAGGCGAGATTTTCATATAGGGGTCGGAATGGAATTTCGAGAGTTGCAGTGGTTCAGTTGTGTCATTTGGGATGTGTGTGCAAAATTTTAGGTCATTCGGACGTGGTTTGGTTGGGTTTTTTATCAAAAGCGTAATTTTGAAGATTTTGGAATTCTTAGTTTTGAATCCGATGTGATTCAGTGTTTTGATGTTGTTTTGAGTGTTCCGAAGGTTGGAACAAGTTTGAATGAGGTTTTAGGATATGTTTGTGCCTTTGGTTGAGGTCCCGGGGGCCTCGGGTGAGTTTCGGATGGTCAATCGGACCATTTCATGCCTTGGAGAAGTTGCAGAATTTCAGGTTCAGCTGTTGCAGAGATTCCTTCTCTGCGATCGCGTAGGGGTCCCTGCGCTCACATAGAAGCTTTTGAGGGGTCAGTCCATTTATTCTTCGCGTTCGCAAAGGTCGAGCTATGATCGCATAGAGTGGTGAAGTTGTTGATCGTGAACGCGTAGTGAAGGTCGCGTTCGCGTAGAGTTAAGTGGACCTGGGGTCTTGGCTTGGATTTGTTCATTACGAACGCGGTAGGAGGTTCGCGATCGCGTAGAGTTAGTTGCCTGGGCATCGCGTTCGCATAGTGTTTTATGCATTCGCATAGAGTAATTTTTGGGAGCTGGGAATTTGTACTTCGCGATCGCGAAGGAATTCCCGCGATCGCAATGAAGGAAAATAGGCCTGGGCAGAAAGTTTAAAAGGTTGTTTTGTCCGCGAATGTGGGGTTTATTTCCTCCATAGTTGGTTGTTTTTGGAGTTTTTTTAAGGATATTGAAGATGGATTCAAGGGGAAACATTTGGAGGTAAGAATTTTGGATTTAAAACTCGATTCTATTGTGAAATCCACCTAATAAATCATGGAATATAAGCCAAAAATTGAGAAACTAGGGCTTGAGATTAAGAGACTTTAAATGAGGATTTGAAGGGTCATTTGGACTCCAATTTCAGTGTTCTTGATATGTATAGACTCCTGGGAGGATAAGGATTCCGGTGATATGATTTTTATCGAGTTTCGATATGTGGGACCGAGGGTCGTGTTTGGCCAATTTCGAGATTTTTGGTATTATTTGATTGTTTTTGCTTGGGTTTCGTTCCCTTAGCATATTTTGACGTCGTGATTCTGATTTTGGATAGATTCGACGTGAGGGGAGGCCGATTCGAGGGAAAAGGAGTTGCGAGCTAGAGATTTGACCGGTTCGAGGTGAGTAATGATTGTAAATGATGTTCTGAGGGTTCGAAACCCCGGATTGCACATCGTAGTGCTATATTGAGGTGAGGCACACGCTCGATGACGAGCGTGGGGTCGTGCACTATTGAGGATTGTGACTTGGTCCGTCCCGAGTGATGGTTTTACCGCGTATTTGACTGAAATCTATTTACTATCATCATTATTTGGGTTGAATGCCATATTTGGGCTTCGTGCCAACTATTTGAACCCTTCGAGGATTTTTATTGATATTTCCTCACTATTTTGACTTTGTACTTGAACTCAGTCATGTTATTTTCCACTGTTTTCATACTCAGCCATGTTTACTCAGTTTTATACTTAAATGATATCTTAAATGATGTTTGGGCTGAGAAACACTGTTTTACTATTGCCCGAGTGGCTTGTGAGAATTTTTGACTGAGTAAGGCCGGGGGCCTATGTTGTGAGGAAACATTTGATACTGATTATGAGGCTGAGGGCCTGAGATATGTACGCCACGAGGTGGCTTGATTGATATGAGGTCGAGGGCCTAGTGATGATGCCACGAGGTGGCTTAATATTGCTCTTGGGCCGTAAGGGGCCTCTCTAGGAGTCTGTACACCCCTGTGAGCGTGAGTACCCATTGGGATGTGAGATTGAGTCCGAGGGGCTGGTATTGTTCTATGTGATTGCCCGAGGGGCTGGTACTGTTCTGAGATATTGCCCGAGGGGCGAGCGTTTATGTGTTTATTTTTCATATTTGACTGCCAATTACCTGCTTAATTATTTTAAAAGTCTTTTCATGAAACTACATTTGAGTTAAAGGATTTTACTTGCCTTTCACTTATTTACTGCTTCATTATAGAATATTTTGTGTCTTACGTGATTTCTTGCTTTCAGTCTTTATTTACATTTGTTACTCATTGAGTTGGAGTACTTACTTTACTCTATGCACCCCTGTATGTAGATTCAGGCGTTGCTGATCCTGCCAGTGCGAGTTGAGAGCTCCCGGCGGATATTCGGAGTTCACAAGGTAGCTGTTTGACGTCCGCAGACCCGTGTTTCTCCCTCTTTATCTTTTCTATCTCTCATCAGACGTTTGTAATAGTTTGTGAATTTTTCAGACTTGTATTAGGTTTTATAGATGCTCATGACTAGTGACACCCCAATTTAGGGTTGTGTTGGGTTGTTCTTCCGCGTATTTATGATATTATCTGCTACTTTGGATTATTTTATCATGTTTCGATTGTTTCTTAATGCTTAACTATTAATAATTGAAAAAAGGGGAAGTGCCGGCTGGCCTCGTTTTCACGAGAGGTGTCATCACGACCGAGTCCAAGTTTGGGTCGTGACAAGAAGAGAAGAGGGCATTGATTGAAGCAAATCGAGGCCAAGATTTTCTATACCATAACCACCAGATATGTTTCCAGAAACTAATTACAAACCCTAAAGATCACAAACACAAACTAATCAACAGATTCGTCACGTTCTCCTTCAAAGGCCCACTTATTTTCCCCATAAACCTTTGCCTCTTCCTCTTCTGTGTAATCATTAGTTACATTAAATATCTTCCTAATAGCCTTCACCGACTTGTTCTTAATTCTATCAGCAATTGTCTGACATAAAAACTCAAATAAGCCCTTAATGTTAAGGTAATTAGCAACAAATAGAACTTCAAACATGTTTTTGAAGCTAGTGTTCACGAATTCCTTGTCGAAAATTTTGATATCTTCGAAGTTTTTGATATCAGAAGAGAAGAGGGCACTGATTGAAGCAAATCGAGGCCAAGATTTTCTAAAAGTAGCCGAAACTGCTGCAAAATTTCGTTAAACTGGAATTCCCACAGGGAAGCAGATCTTCGTCCTCTCTCGTTTTCTCTCTGTTTCTGTGTTTTGGACCTCCCTTCCTTTATGTTGAAGATCTGAAGGGTCGTCTGAAAGTGCACAGGGAGGACATGTATCAAAGTAGAGAGAGAAAGAAAATAGTGTAACTGAATAGCGTATTCAGTGGCTTAGGGGTAGGAGGTAACCAAAATTAGATATTTGTTATAAACATTAAAAGGTATCTATATAATATAATTTTTTAAAATAATATTTATTTAAAATAAATAAGGTGTTAATCTTTGTTATAGGAGGTAAAAACTCGTAAGAAAAATTACTCACTCTTATAACACAGAGAAATACTGAGCACAATCTACAATCAAGCGAAAAGAACAAAAGAAAAAGTTCTTTTTATTTTTGCATTGGTTACTTTTTCTTATTGCATTATTATTATAAGTATATAAAACTGAAAAAAGAAAAAAAAATGATGGGCCCATTGAAGTGGTGAATAGGATAGCAGATAGAAGAGTGAAGGAAATATGGTGGGGACCAGAGCCGCACCGCTCGCCTATGAAAGAGCAATTTTCCTACTACTTTAATTTAAGAATGGTGATGAAAAAGCCCGACATCGGGGTGTCACTAGTCATGAGCATCTACTATAATTTGTCTGACAATATCGAGACTAACATAGTATAAAAAATAATTAAATACAACTAAAGGAAGATAAGAGGGAGAAGAGCAGGGCTGCGATCGCTAGGCAGCTACCTTGCTATCCCCGAGAAAATCTGCAACCGGAATAGTGAACAGCCGCTACCGTGTCCAAATACGCTTGGATCTGCACACAAGGTGCAGGGAGTAATGTGAGTACGCCAACTCAGTAAGGTGGTGTAGAAAGAGAAACTAAGTACTAGTAAATAAAGAGAGAAAAAGAACTTCTTTATTCTTTCAATAAATTTAAGCACATCTTCTATTTTGTTTGAGTAGAATAGAGACGTAAAGAAAGAGAAAGATAGTGAGTATTGTAGAGAGACTGGAACTACTACCCGCCTGATAATTGTTAGCTGCCCATTAGTAGAGTCATGTAGAAGCATCAAGTGCCAGCTGAAAATTTACCACATCTCTCACTGTATGTCTTTTGCCCTGTCTTTCTTGGGTTTTAATTTGATTTCAATTCATTTTCTTGCAACTTCTTTGCTGTGCTTATTACTTATAAAGATCTATGCTTATGCTTTAT
Source organism: Nicotiana tabacum (assembly GCF_000715075.1). Classification (NCBI taxonomy): domain Eukaryota; kingdom Viridiplantae; phylum Streptophyta; class Magnoliopsida; order Solanales; family Solanaceae; genus Nicotiana; species Nicotiana tabacum. The sequence continues at coordinate 155,261,283 of NC_134101.1, read as the reverse complement.
ATTTCTTGGGTTATTTGGATTTGTCAATATTGTGTTTTGATGCATTATCCTATTGGTAAGCAAAGCATATTGCTAATGTTGGTTTATATAGATTAGATTTTTCAGTTGAGACGCTTTTGTTTTTTTCTTTTACTAGATAGGTGTTTAGATCTGTGAATTAAGTTTAATATACACTTTACAGACTTAATGTAATGTCTTGTATTGAAACTTCTAATTGATGAATTTGTAAACCAGTTATTCGGTTTGACTAGTTCTAAACAATGAGAGAGAGGTTCTTGATCACACATTTATGTTTATGGGGGTAAAATTAAACCAATGTATTGGTCTTACATTTCAGTTTAGATGATGGATTGGTAGAATGTTGAATACGGATTAGGAATCCCATGTTTTTTTTTTCAAGTCCTGTTGTACATTGTGACACTCATTTGAGATCCCAAAGTATGGTTGAGCTCTCATGAAATTAGTGCATTTGCCCGTAAGCTAAAGGAGTCATTTGAATATTCTTCATGAAAATCTATATCTTCTCAAAGTTGAAAATGAAATGCCGTCTTTGGAGCTTTTCTTATGCTTTATGATGCTACTCATTTGGTAACAGGTCATTATTTCTTGATAATATGGCTCATCATTTCATCTTTTGACTTCTTTTAGTTTTAATCCAGCACATTTCTCCTTTTCTGTTTAACAGATAAAGCAATTTTTCCAGTCAGTTGGTAATGGTTTTTGGTTTCCATTACAAACTAAGACTATTAGTTTAATAAGCATTTGTAACTCTTAGAATGTATTTAATGAGGAGCAATGGTAGAAAATATCACTTAATCTAACAAGTTCCATTTGTAAAACTATGTAGTGTTTGAGCTAGAAAAGCTTGACCTTCCTTAAATTGAGCGTGTCAATGACATGGTAATTTAACTTACTTTATATGAACTATTTCCTTGTTTGAAGAGGCAGCTAATCCTCCATTTTAATAAATAATGACCTCCACTATTTGCTTATATATTTAGGATTACACATGAAGGATAATAAACATTGTTGTATCAAGAAATCAGGTATTGTTGAAAAAAATTTCACCATCCTGCTTCCTGCTATACAATAAGTTGTAGTCTTTCTTGTGATTTTAATCAAGTAAACTCCAATTGAAACCATGAACATTCTTATACTACATGAAGAGACAGACGCTAAAAACTTCTAATGATTTGGTGGGCAGAGTACCCGATACCTGTGCTGGTGGAATAATCGAGGTGTACATAAGTTGGCGGAACACCACCTTTTTATTTAAAAAAAGAAGAAAAAACAGAAACCTTCTAATGATTGGTATTCCTTTTCTTTTTCCTGATAAGTAAGAGTCTGAAATGCTTTAGCCTCTTTGGTGGAGAAAGAAGACCTTGAAGTTCTTAACATGAAACTCTTAATTTCTGTCTTGTTCTTTTTCTTTTTTTTTTCCTTTTTTTTTGTTGGGAGAGAGAGAGAGACAATTAAGAGTTCTCTGATTAAAAAAAAAAAAGAGAAGCTTCTTAACCATGATTACTCCTTCAGGTTTAAGAGTCAGAATAAAGTCCTTATTTTAACTCCTTGCTTCGCTGCCGAGGCTGATCAAATGACTTTTTTACAGTGGCACAACCATCTTCTCCTACGAATTTTCAATCGCTTGATATATTTTGTTGTAATGTTCATTCTAGATTATGCTTTCTTCTTCAATGTTCAAGTTTATTAATGCAATTTAATGATCCGCAGGACATGGGAACTTTGGCACCTGAATCTGAGGTCATATGCTCAGAAAATTACTTAGCATTGGGGCTAAAGGTATCTGGCAAGCAAAAATCAGGAAAACCCAGAGTTTTATCGCTTCTTTCAACACTTCTTGAGAGGTCTGTTCAGAAAACTGAAAGCTTATTAGAAAGTACTCAAAGAAAAGATGTCATTACAATATTTCATGGATCAAGAGCCCCCTCGCTGGGCATCGAACAATACTTGGATCGCATTTTTAAGTATTCATGTTGCAGCCCTTCATGCTTTGTGGTTGCGCAGATTTACATGGAGCGATTCATTGAACACACTAGTGCTCATTTAACTTCCCTCAATGTTCACCGACTGCTAATCACAAGTGTGATGGTGGCAGCAAAATTCATTGATGATGCGTAAGTCTGCCTCAGACATGATCTATATTACCAAAATTTTTTACCCATATGTTTACTCCATCTGGTCCATTCTATGTGACACTTCTTTTTAATCTATTCCAAAACAAACCACACATTTTTTTATTCAGAATCAATTTGATTTTAAACTTCTTATTTTACCCTTAATAATATGATTTTATAGTCACACTAATATGATCAAATGTAATCACAAGTTTCAAAAGCTTTTCTTTTCCTCTTAAACTCTGTGTCGAGTCAAACTTGTTCACATAAAATGAAATGGGGAGGGAGTTATAGATATACATGCTTTGAGATTTATTGTCATGTTGATTATTAATCAATTGGATAGTTGAGTGTTAAGAGTCGAACTTGAAGCTTGAACCCCGTTCCCACCCTATGCAGCAAGCTTTCCCTTAGGGTTACTAACACATAGTAGACTCACAGGAATTATTATACGCATGCATATATGCTGTTCATTATTTGCTGACTGCCTGAAGCTCAATGGTTTTTGATGTATTTTATTTAGCAACAGACCCCCTCAAGAGTGAGATGTAACATTTCATTTCTAGGAATTTGCTTGAATCTTTATGATGCTCTGCATAATTTTCAGATTCTATAACAATGCATACTATGCAAGAGTAGGTGGTGTAACCACAAAAGAGTTGAATAAGTTGGAGATGAAATTTTTGTTTGGACTGGATTTCCGACTTCATGTAAATGTCAAAACATTTGGAAGCTATTGCTCGCTCCTGGAGAAAGAAGGCACTCTAGGTCTCCCAATCGAGCGTTCAATCCAGGCATGTAGAATCACCGAGAGCTGGTCAAACAAAGATGATTCCACCTGTGCACAAATTGCAAGATGACGATTTGCAATGCTGAAGATATTATTACAAAGTTGAAAGATTCTTTTGGACGTGCAAGAAACTAAAAGATGGGTTTGTACTATATTGTTGTAGAAAATAGCCGTAGTAGTTTGTTATACTATATTGTTTTACCCATTTTTCCCTTGTGCAGGTGTTCTTTAATGTACTAATGTACCACCTAGGAGCCCCTGGCTTCCCCCTCCTTGTATTTGTTACCAGTATCATTCTTTTTCAGGTTCTGTGAAATTTCCCACGGATGTTGATTCCTATAGGGTTCGTATAGATTGAGGGACATGCTTGTTTACAGTAGAAGTTTTTTAGTGCTTTTGGACATCATTTTGTACAACCAAGTCAAGTTAGACTGCTGTACCTAGTAGAGTTTTCAACAACATACCCAATCTGATCCCACAAGTGGGGTCTGGGGAGGGTATGGTGTACGTAGAGAGACTATTTCCGATTGACTCTTGGACCTAGTAGAGTTTTGTTTGCATTAATGTACCTGCTGTAGCAATCGTTCACTTAATAGTTTTTTTTTTTTTGGGGGGGGGGGGGGGTAATTGTGACTAAACTATGTTTAGACTAAGAGCTTGCTTCCAAGCTCACGCACAAATTCCAGCTCACTAATAATCACTGCTTGATACTGACTTTTCAGCAGTTAGGTAGAACATGGCTTGCTTGAGACACTAATGTAACTCTGAGAATCGATTCTAAATGTGAGATTTAATAAAAGATGAATTTTTGAAGAATTAATGAACAAAGATTTAAAAAAAATGGTGAAGGACATGACATGATTCCGGGTGTTCTCTGTCCAGAAAATGGATTTTGGGCTTAACTCAATCTATGATTGCCAAGGAGTTGAAGCGCCCATCCCACAAGGGAAGTGGGACTCAACGCACCTAGGGGAATAACATGAGAGAGTGAAAAGTTTTACTTCATGAAATAACTTTGTCGTGGAAATTATTTTTCTGAAAAAGAACAGGTAGTGAACTTTGAACATATGATCTTCAGTGACATCTTACAACAAGAAACTACCAAGTGACTGAATATTGGTGTCACTCAGAAGTAGATGTGAGTTTTAAATATTTTTCAAGCAAAAGGAAGGACACAACTGTTGGAACTCTTGAAAATATCTTTATAAGAATGGCTGTTCTGCAGTCTCAAAGAAACTCTTCCCATATGGGGATCCATCATTCACAAATCACAATGCATTCTTTTTAGATCCCCTTTTCTTGAAAAGAAAGAAAGGTAGGATTAACCAAAGACATATCTCCTTCCGTTTGTGAATTGAATTGAATGGATAGTTTCATCTCTTTCCTACCACTAAATTGGAAATTGCATAAATAGTTTTGATTGGCATTTTTTAAATAACCAAACAAATTGATTCTTGATAGAAATAATGTTAATGACTATTCGCTTAGCCGACTGCAGGCCAACAAATGTTTCTCGGTCCAACACTTGTCTGATATGCGAGCAATTGCCAAAACTAATAATCCATTTTCTACATTGCAAGATGGCATGGAGTTTTGGAGTAAACACTTTTCCTATTTGATGAAACGTGAATATCGTAGGAGGTTAGATCCTCCCCCTCAAAACACACACCCAAAGAGAGATACACATTCACTTTATATTAAAACTTGGAAGGAGAAACTTTCCAAAGATTTGTTAATACTCATTGAATTCCTGTAGTCTATAGGATATTGTTATCCACCAAAGAATACATCGGCTTCGAGCTATTAAATATTATAGCTTTTTCTTTGTGAAATAACTATTACTAGGAGGTAAAAGAAAGAAAATTTCTATGACAAGACAAGTTCAAAAATACTTTCTTTTTCCCTTAAATACTTCAAGACTTATACCTTATAATATATCTACAAGATAATTACTTTGGTAAGACTAATAAAATAAATATTTAACTTTTCTTCCCGCTACTGCCATGTGCAACATGCACTAATTTTAACTTGATATCGAATTTCATATGTTCAACTGTGAATATTCTCGTCAAACCAAGACACTAGAAGGTGGAAGGAAATTCCCTCAAACTTGTCTTGATTGTATATTTTTTTCATTAAGCCTTTTTTCAAGAAATAATTTAGGGAATCATTTTCTAATATTCCAACTAGGATAAAACATTTTACATTAAAATGGAAAAAATATTTCTCTCCCTGATGAGCAAAAATCAATTTTCTTAGAGCTATTTTACCTTTTAACTTAATTTTATTTGTTCCAACTAACACTTGGGACATCATTACGCATAAATTATTTTCTGTATACTTAAATTTGATACTAATGTTTTGACCAAAAGAGTGATAGTATAAGCTCATTTTTTTTATCACAATGAATGTCACTAACCAATTTATGAGGTGGTGATCTCCATCTCTTCATAATTAGCTCGATGTCTAGTGGATTTGGTAGTATAGGAGTCATTTTCTGCTGGAAAATTTTTCAGTTTTTTGTTGGTAAGTAAAACTTTTCTAGAATTTTTTTAAAGAATAATAATAAAATAAGCAAATTGGATAGTGTTGTAATAAAATTTTGAGTAATATCCGAAGAGTTCCACAGAAATCTTGGATTACCACACCCGCTTACCTTAAAAATTTCGATTGAATGCTGAAATTCTATCACCTCATCAAAGACCACTAGGAACAACATAGCAAGCTTTGAAACTGAACTTTATAAGCTAGTTAACCATCCAATGATTTGGAATTGGTGCATCCAATGAGGATTTACATTAGCTCTCATTTTGAGACACTATTACAACAGTAACCCATTCCTGTACATACTCTCCCGTGGTTACAATTAAGAAAAGAACAAAACTGAATGTGCAGCACCCACCCGCATATCAGCTTGAATTGGCCTGGTAAGCGCCCTTACAAAGTAACTACGAGTCTCGGGTAATACACGTTGAATCAAATGTGAATACCTACATATGAAATTATAATGCCTTAATACACATAACAAGACAACTTAATAGAGTTCATACTAATCATTATGGGAATCTTCACTTCAAGTTGAATGACATGCTTTGCAATTTCACACACACCAAATAGACGTACACTTTCTCATAATGAAATAAGTTTGTGTTTATCATTAACAATAAAAAAACTTCACAATCACCTCTTATGATTCTAAAAATTTAAATGACAAAAAAGCATTTTATCATCTTGTGCTTAGCTATACTTGATCAAGCTTCTAGTTATAATTACCATAGAACAATAAGCAGTCCATATTCTACAAATTACCAAGTTGAAGTACTTTCTTTTTCCTTTTCATAACCCGTGTTTTTAAAAGATACTCAGGAGTTCAGGTTGACAAAGAATAGGTGAAAACTGTGTGCTAATGGCTGGCCAGATAGGTTAGAAGGATATCCAGTTTGGTTCGTCACCCACCGAACTCATAAAAATAATGTAATTAAGGATAGTGAAGGTCCAGGACATACCATGGCATGACACTTAATTGGTCAAACTTTTCCAAAATGAATACAATGCAAGCATTACGTAATGTCAAAGCATTAAAGGCCTCCGACAACTCGAACATGAGAGAGACACTTTCCACAGATATATCCTAGAATAGACAAACATCATTAGTAAAATTGTGACAGAAACCCCCCCCCCCCCAAATCTCAGCACTCACCTGCGCAATGGCATACTCGCAAAGACGTTTAAGGCCCTCTAATAGATACTGATCTGCAGCTCTTAGAAGATCCTGTGCAACATCCAAATTAACATCTACAGATCCTGTGTATATGTACCTGCAAGCAAGAGAGATTTGTCTTTAATAATGCAAGATTGACTTTCAAAATCTGAACCAAGGATGTGATGGTAATTAAAGTGCACTCTACCTCATCATCAACTCAAAAACATCCCATCGGATATTTGGGATCTCTATGTCTTTGGCATCTCTCTCCTGCAATACATTATCTACAGACTGTTAGAAACAAAATATCAAGCAAATATGTTTGGCTATTAGTTGTGACTCCTTTTGCAGTGGCCATGCATACACAGCCTCTCTACTGCACAAGGTGGGGGTAAGACTGCCTACTCACTGCCCTCCCTAGACCCCATTTGTGGAATTACACTGGGTTTGTTGTTGTACAAAAGAAAAAGATAATCAATAGAAAAAACACTTTACACAAAAATTGAAGATAAAGCAGGTCAGCTCTTGCATACATAACAAAGTTGCTAGCCATCAAATAAAAATAAAAGACATGAGGCTCACAGTTCGTAACTCGATGGATAATGGCCCACCCCTTTACCCTTCTCCAATTATGCACGATATCATCTTTAAAGTTATCAAGATTGATTTTTACAATGTATGATATCTTTTACACAGTTAGGAAATGAATAAATTTAAAACATAGAACGTAGACATCTTTTGGCTAGGAATACAACTCACCCGGTAGCCACCATCAAACATAGCTCGAAATGCATCAGAAGAAGCTAGTAAACAAATCCTATGGGCATAAAACCGTTTGCCTGGCGGAAGCACATAAAAAAGTAAGATACAACATTTAAAAAAGAAAAAGGGAAGAGATACATTTGAACAGTAAAACTGCTCTTACCCTCAACTAAAAATGTCACATCAGACAACGTAGAATTATTTACATACTGCTCTCCCAGATAAACCTGGATTTAAAAGAAATTAAAAGACAAAAATGAGGGAAAGAGATACTGCATCGGGATGGAATAAGCTTTCACTAATAATTTGAGATCAGAAAGGACAGAAAGAATGAATACAATCAACCAAATATGAAAGAGTTTAGGAGAACATAAAGTGGTCAAAACAATCAGCACCAAATAGCCAATATTGGGTGCTAAAAAGCAACAAGATTTCATCAAAATGCAAAGCACCTCAAATTCTCCCAAATGTCATCAGAAGTAACTCGACATTATCTACATCCTCAAAGTTGAAGAGTCACCCTAAACCCACTTTATGGCCTACTTAACACCTTAACCTGGTGGCAGAAACTAAAAGAATTAGAGCAGATGCTCCTCCTTATTTTGGGGTTGGGGGACTACTTTTCAGGTCTTCAAGATGTACAATCAGCATTTTTGGAACGGTAAGAACTCGGAAAAAAAATCTAAGTCTCATGTCTTCATAGCGCACCGCTTTGGAAAAAAATTAAGCATCGATCGATAGACACACAACTACCTCCTTGTAACCTCCAAGGAGGGGGGGAGGGGGATAAGAAGAAGATAGGAGCATCACATTGAGAGATGTTATCCAATCTACACTGAATACAAACAGCAAGGCAGATCACCAAATGGGTCACATAAAGTATTTGCAGTCAAAAACTACAACCATAGGGATGGGCATGTAAATTTGGAAACAACAATCGATAATATCAGAAACCACAAGGAAAGATGACCAAATATATTAAATTTGCATAGTTATATTATAAGTTTCAAAGAGTTGTTTCCTCCCTTTAGTATAAATTCTTCTTTTAGGGGTCGCTTGGTATGAGGTATAAGTAGATATAGTGTTGGTATAAAAATTTAATACCACCTTAATACTTTGTTTGGTTAGCAAACCTGGTATAAGTTATCCCGGGATTAAAATTAGTACCGGGATAACTTATACCTTGTAGGGAGTGGGGTAATTAGTGCCGGGATAACTTATACCTTCTTCTTAGAAATTATGCAATTGTCATTTTTAATACAACATACCAAACAGTGAATAAAAAACAATACCATGATAACTAATCCTAGCATAACTTATCCCAGCATAAGCCGTATTGTAACCAAACAACCCCTTAGTGAAAGCCTAATCTCAACTCTCTCACTAAGATCAGATCTGCAAACAGAGGTTCTTCCTAAAGGACCAAAGCAAATACCTTTCTTATATGCAAAGTTTTGAATAGGTTGAATAAGCCTATGACCATGCAGGAGAGTTTATGCTTCTACAAAGGTTGCATCTTTGATCCCTAGAGATCTGTTCATATCCACGACAACACTATTACCATCTCTCTCTTTTTCTGGGATAATCGTGGTGTCCGGCCAGCTTGCACGGACCTCGACTAATCTCATGGGATACCTGCCACCTCTCACCAGCAACAGGTACCAAGTAATTGTATCCACCAAGGCTTAGATAGATGGGAAGAAATCACCTGGCATTTTTTGCCTCATGATTCTCACCACTTCATTGACCACTAGGCCACACCCTTGGGTGCAACACTATTACCATCTCTTATGGGTCAAGGCTAATAATGCAGAAACTGTTTCTACACATAAATATCTATAAATAAACTTGGAAGTTTCACAATCCACATTAATGTCTAAATCTGAATCCACAATTGCCTCTTGAAGCAAAACTATTGTAGATGTAAATTTTCGGCCTTATCCTAAAATTATGCCAATTATTCTAAAATCAAGAAGGCAATGAAGATGAATGAGAAATTTTGATTATCTTTGAAAGGTCCTAGTAAGGTCAAGCAATGATAGTCTGACTAAGCACTACAGGTATAGCAGTGGAGAAATGAAACAGAAACCAACAAAAAGTCAAAAAGTAAAAGGCAATGATCTAAGTCCTGCTCGAAGCGAAAGTTGAAGAACCTTGATAGTGCAATCAAACAAAAAATTAAGAAAAACAAACCTGAGGTATAGGGGATGGAGGAGCAGCATCGACTTGCGAAAGTGAGCTAGCTTTGTTAGCCAATTTGCACAAAGCTACAGAGCCATCTTTTTGGTGCTTCAAGTTTGTTGATTCAAGGAGCTCCAAAAGCAACTCTAATCCTAGAAGTGCATAATCGACATAGAAGATATCGTCATTGCCTAACCAGAACCCATAAAAACCCAATCTCAAGTCTAAATCAAACTTATACCATCGTTATTAATGAAAATTGTTTTTTGGTCATCTGGTGAACAAAGATGGGCCAGGGCCAAAGCAACTCGTCTCTGAATAACCTTCTCCCCAATGCGCATCAAATATATCAGATGGCCCAATATCTACAAAAGAAGGAGAAAAAGATTACATATAAGGATGACTAAACTTATAAGATTTAACAAAAGCACCTTGAGAAATGTAAAATTAAAATGTGGAGAAGGGAGGTAAGTTGCATCCATGTCATCAGAAGTCAAAGTTTGCTATTGGAACCAACAAAATACACTCATGGTTTTTTGTTCTCCGGTATGCATATGTCCTTCATCGCCAAGGTAAACTCACAGAAACAAATAACTTAAGATATAGAAACTTACTCGTCCGTGGATCTTCTCTTCTAATCTCTTCAATGTCTTTGCTACACAATCTCTAGTCGGCTGCATAGTCAGTGAACTCAATTTAGGAGCTCGGGGCAATATGTATAACAATAATAATCCAAACTCATTTAAGGTAACAAAGGTACCTATCCTTGAGAGAAAAGCATAAAATTGAAGAATCGCAAAAAAAGGGGAAGTCAAGAGATCATACTTGGACAATAAATTCTCCATCCTGAAGCTTTTGAACACCTCCAACCTTTATAAGATCAGCAACATTATCCTAAAGCAGAAAGTCACAGTAAGTCTAAAGAAGCATGTAAGTGCATGAAACTGATTATAATAAGAGTATATATGATCTGGTGACATGCAGCACCTCATTATCAGCAAGCCCATATAGAGCGAATGCAGCATTGTGTTGCAATGATCCATTTTTTGAGTCAAGGAGCTTCAACAATGGGATAATTCCACCACAGTGAGCAATACCAGCCTGATTGTGTGTGTCCTGAACATCATGGAACCACTAACTCTCGGTCAATAACGTAGTACTAAATCCTCAAATCAAATTAAGTGCTATGAGAAAGAAGAAGAGAAGAAAATGGTCTGGCGCTGGCATTCCTCATATTTGAAGTGAAATAGGAGCTCCCAAGGAAGTACAAAAGTTAAAATACTGTTCTGTACCATAATTAGGAACATCACAGTATCTTGATAAACTATTTTGCTTGGGCTATTAAAGTTTAATTAATGTTACTTTTCAAAACTGTTGTCATGTGATCGACGAACATGCATCAAAAAATTGTGAGATATAGAGCCACATATCATTTATCTACATCTGAAACAGAGCTAGTGATGAGGAAATGATACAGATCTGAAGAAGCCTGTCAGTAGAAACTGTAAATCACAAGAGATCGAGCCATTTCAGAAAATTAAGTGATGAAGAAGATATCCTCAAAATCCACTATATGATATTGTTTAGAGGCAGTACTATAGCTTCCAGAAGGTTAGGGTTGATTAAACTTCCATATTGAGAAATCATTACTATTATCCTTGCATAAGTTTTCTGCCCCAAAAGCATCAATTTCTTATCCTCTTAGAGATTACTCCACATAATCATAGGTAGATATCATATTTCAAGACCTGCCGAAGTTAGTGAATGTCAAACAAAAATTATGTGAATTAACAGTTGCTCATCTACAAATGATTATCATAATCAACCATTTTTAATAGAAACCTTTTGCAGCAGCAGAACAATCAATAGTCCAATGGGACCAGTACAAAGGTCATATAAAGAGATCATTAGCATGCTTCACACTTAATCAGTAATCATCAAATAGAAGTTTGTGATAAATCATCCCTAAGAAAATTTGAAAGTCGGAAAGATAATTCTTGAATGGCAAGCTTACATCAGACAGCCAATAGTCCAAGTGCTACTACTAAAAGAATGAATAGAAACAGATTGTCATGACAAGTACAAGAAAATTGTGCAACTCAAGATTTATCAGGATGAGGAATTACCTGTGCCAACCTCCCTAGAGCAAAGGCTGACATTTCCCTAAGTTGAGCATCTGGAGATTGCAACATCTCAATTAGTGGTGGAACTGCTCCTCTTTGCACAATATGAATCTGCAAGAGGTTTAAATGGATTTTACATTGTGTAAATAAGATTAAGTTGCTCAGAAATGCTACTTAAACAAAGAGTTTCTCCTATGAAGAAAGTGATAGAGCTTATTAATCAACCTTACAGTCTGTATCAGTTGCTGCAAATTGTCCTAGCAGTAAAGCAGCTTCCCTTTGGCTCTCTGAACAGGAGGAACTGGCATACAAGATTTATAGTGAGCAAACCACAGAGGAAAAAAGAAAAGAGCATATAGTTGCACAGATAGGTCCTTCTAGAGGACTCTGCAAATAATAACGCACGTATCAGAAATGTTAAAAATGATCAGGTCACTCAAAAGTTATGAGAGTTCATTATACCTAAGTAGCCCAATTACAGGTTGTAAAGCTCCTGCAAGAAGAACTTCTTTCTTGATATTTGGTGATGAGTGCACCAGATTTCCGATGACTCCAACCTGCCACCCACAATTTAATTAGCTTTGTGGATGACTACCAGATGAATCAAAGCCAAGACCCTGGGTTATATTAAATATCATATGTGCTAGTTTATCATAACATTAAATGACGTCTCACCGCTTCATAGTGTATAGCAGTATCTTCAGACCGAAGCATTAGTATAAGAGTAGGGAGTGCATTGCATTCCACAATCTGCAATCAATTCACACAAATTAACATAAATCAAACAGATAACCATAGAAATATTCAAGATAAATTTGTAAGCAATTAACCTGATTTTTGTTCTCATCATTCTTAAATGCCAAAGTTCGTAAGGCTCCTGCAGCTGCTCTCTGCACCTTTGAATCAACAAACTCAAGCAATTCAACAAGTGGAGGGATGCCACCTTCAATCCTATAGTCACAGAATACAGATGAAGTAAGAAATAGAGGTCTTCTTTCTGCAGATGCTAAATAACAAAGTTTCCAGATAAGGAGCAAACTAACCTAACACGAGTTTTGATGCTGCTGTTTTCATGAGCAAGATTCGTGACTGCATCAGCTGCCCGACGGATAACACCATTGACTGCTCGAGAGTTCTGAGCATCTCTGTGCCTCTTCAGCAGATTAACAAGATGAGGCAAAGCTCCAGCATCAACAATGAGTTGTTGGTGCTCTGGCTGTCAGGCATAAATATAAAATATATTAAAGAAGAGAGAGAGTAAATATCTACTCCTCTGAGTTTCAGAAGTACATAAAGTACGGACTATCCAGAATGAAGTAGAAAAGCAAATTTCTTTTCAGCATGAGTATGATATACAAAAAATTAAGAAGGCACATAAGAAAAAAAAAAACAAATACTCCAAGTGTATGAGTTAGATGAAGTTGCAATGATGGAAAATCATTTATAGGCAACATAAATATTGTAATAGCAGGCAGTTAACTCAAAACACCCATCTTACACTGATTAAAACTAATTTAAATCTGCACATGTTCCTACTTGGAAATTATCTACTTTGCAATACACTGAGGTAATTAACCTTTTACTTGATTTGCACACAAAAAAGTCTTCAAGATCTCCAGCATTCCGTTACCCTTTCTTCTTAATAGATAATTTCAGAGTCTAAGATACAAGTAAAGTTATAATGATAGATTGATAGTTTTTCAAAGATTGCCCTTGCAACATATTTGGTAAATGCCCTTGCCACAAATAAATTAAACTAAGTGCTCAAATAATACAGCAAAATGAAAATCTCATTTACAGTAACGTATTCCATATAATACATAGCTCTTGTAGCAAAAGCAAGCTCTTTTCTACATTTTGACTATCACCAGAAGTATGAGATAGTTTATACAATCATCTGCAAAAACAAACTGGTTTTACTTCACCGCATCACTGAAAGATGGCTATCATACAGTATAAACACTGAGAAAAATCTGAAAAACGAGCTGAAAGCTTACTTTTATAGCAAGAAGCCCAAGCGTAAAAGCACTTCCTTTCTCAACCTCATGTTCGTATGGCATGTGACTACCTTCACCTTCACTCACATGCGGCGGCGCCTCTAGATGCTGCACCAAAACCGGAACAGCACCACAATCCACAATTACGTTCACAATTTCCTCTACAAAAACACAAATCCTCAATTATCAAAACCTACTATCACTCTCAAACTAATTAAAAAGGCTATCGAACTCTCCGCATGAACATCGAAAAATTCTGATCAACTGGAAATGAAAAGCAAAATCGAGAGTTTTGCGTTACCGTTTTTGGCTAGTTCAGAGAGAACGTGTATACCGCGTTTTGCGGAGGCTCGATCTGACTCGGATGAAGAAAAGGAAGATTCTATAACCTCAACCTGTGTACGGACTTCACGCGCCAGATCTTGATGAGCTTCTTCCGAAGATAAAGAAGATGAAACCGTTTGATCTTCTTCGAGACCTTCGTGTAGCTTTCTCTTCAAGCTCCTTCTACCAGAGCTCGACGAGCGTTCGCTGTGCTTCTGGTTCTCCATGGGAGAGTAGATGAGGAGGAAAAGGAGAAAAGGTGTGACACAGAGTAATCAGTGTGTGTAGTGTGTGGGGGGCAATTTAGGGATAAAAATGAAATGTTTATGGGAGTGCTTTGCTTTAGGTTTTTATTTTTTGTACCAGGGGACCTTTTTCGTGCAATGCCCGCGTTTTACAAAAACAGTAAATTTTGGGAATTTAAACTTATTTTTGGTGGACTCCCGCCATTAATCCTCTATAGGGCCAACGACACTGCCAAAAAACCTTTTTATAACCCAAACTCGCGAATCAAGTAATGTACAACCTTCGGCTTCAAGCTGAATTGGCTCAGCCTGTAGGCCTTCTTTTAATATCTTTAATTTATATGACAATATTTGATTGAACATGAAATATTTAAAAAATATTAGAAAGTTACTATTATTAATATTTGAATAGCTATAAATTATCTCATTAAAACAAAAATTCATTGGGTCAAGGGAGCAGTACTATTTTTCTGACTATCTGTGAGCCTTTATTTAACATCCTTTAATTAGTGTTGTAACTTTTTGTTGAGTTCTACTCTATTCCCTCTTTTATTTACTATGACTTGTCACTTGTCGGGAAACATGTAGGTCATATTTTGAGTTTTGTTAGTATAAAATATACTCCTTAATACAAATTGCTGTTAAAATGCTAGTGATTTCCTTTTCACCGAAATGATTTTCTAACTATCCTAATGCAATTATTCATAAAAGAGTACGACTTTTTATGTGAATTGTCTACACTGAGGGTGTAACTGTAGTAGAGTGCGGCGGTGTGTCACCACCCCAATTTCCCTCCATAGAATATCGTGATAGCACATAATCTTTAAGATTAGATAAGCCTAATACTTGGTGATAATTAATGGAATTTAACTAACTTACTTTAAATAATATCTGAACAACATAGCTGACCCAACAACAGTTACTTAACCTCAAAACCTGTAGAACAAGTCATAAACCTTTTTAAAAGTAACTCAGTATATGAATGAATACATCACTGTTCCGGAGTAATAAGAAACAATGGAAATAAATACAACAAAAGGTGACTTTGGAGCCTGCGAACGTCCAACATGTGTACCTTGAAGTCTCCAGCCGCACAAGCATAAGTATCAAACCAACTCGATCTGAAAACCTGATTCTGCACCAAAATATGCAGAAGCGTATCATGAGTACACCACGGTGGTACCCAATAAGTATCAAGTCTAACCTCGGTAGAGTAGTGACGAGGCCAAGTCAAAACACCTACCGGACATGTAAACATGTGCAAGATATAACATAAAGCTAACAAGGAAAGAATATCAATGTAATGCCAATAGCTCAAAGAATTCAAATTACAATCAATGGTGAAGATAAGGGAAACACGAATGACGACGAGAAATAACCAAGTAATTAAGCAACAACATAGTCGGGGTACGAATGAAGTATGAATGTGTTCAAGTAGGGAAAAGATGACAACTCAACCAATCAAATCATTCCTCATACACGAATTTCAACAATCCCACTTCTCGTAATCTCATATTATAAATCACAACTTTCAAACGTTACACACATGGCACTTTGTATCCACATTTTCCATATCACTTTCGCACGGCAAAATTCACGTGCTACCAGGTACATAGTATCCTTGTCAAATGCTAATAAATAATATTTGAAGGATCTATTCATATATAATAAAGTAAAATTACTGTTTCTAAACCAAACAGGAAATCAATGAGAAAATGAATTTATTTTGAAAAATATTTAGGTGAAGAGAATAATGTTTTTAAATAAAATAAGGCATTGGATAAGTTACTGATTTGAATATACAACAACAACAACAACAACAACAACCCAGTGTAATCCCACAAGTGGGGTCTGAGGAGGGTAATATGTACGCAGACCTTACCTCTACCCCGAGGGGCAGAGAGGCTGTTTCCAGGAGACCCACGGCTCAAAGAGGCAACAAGGGACACTGATTTAAATATAGAATTTAATAAATTAAAACATAATAGCAATTCCTTTTTAAGTAAAGTAGAAACATCAGATAAGGTAAGGAGATTAAGTTAAAATATGATGACTAGTAAAAATAGTAAGGTATCGAATGAAACGACGAGTTTTAATTTAAGAGTCACATAATGCAAGCATGTTATTAGTTCTTTTATTTAAAGTTGTTATGATACTAACAACTCGACAAGGTATGAGACAATGACTCGACGTAATAAATTCATTTTGAAAATCAATTCACCCAAATAATAGTAAAAGGAAAAGAAAACAGGAAATGACGGCAAAACAGTAAACTAATGAAAATAACTTGATCCTCGAAAATCAGTAAAAACAAAAAATACCAATCCTCAAAGTCTCGTACGAAAGAACCAAAGCCAACACAATACAACAAGGAATAAAAAACACATAAATTATTGTAGTGCGCAACCCGATCCTACCGTACAACACGATTCTCCCTTATTTCACAATATAAATATCAATAATAATAAGTAAATATATATGTTGCAACGTGCAACCCAATCCCACCATATAATTAAAATCAAATCATAATTCTCCCTTATTTCACCATATCAATCCACCCTTATTTCACCTGTTGCGGCGCGCAATCCGATCTCACCGTATCAGTATAAATTCTCTCTTATTCTCTCTGTTACGGCGTGTAACCCAATCCATAAGTAAATTGTTAGTTTATATGAGTCCACCAAACAGTAGAGTATCTGGTCCACTATAAGGTTATGCTAAGAATGCTAGTAAAACTGTAAGTAAATGAGACACATGAATTTTTACGTGAAAAAATCCCACACAAGGGGACAAAAACCATGACCTACCCTTGCAGGCTTTCAACTTCACAAACTTGTAATCTCACTATTACAAGCCACTTTGTAATACCTCTACTACAAAGGATATAACTTAACTAACTTATGATACTCTTACCACAAGCCACTTTGTGACTCTCTTGTTACAAAGGCTTTAAAATTATGACTAAACCTAGTCACAACATAAACTTAGAAAGTTTACGGATTTTGGTTTTCCTAAAACAAAGCTTCTAAAAAGAAAGATAGGAGTTACAATGAATGACAAATAACAAGATTACAACTCAACTACGGATACACATAGACTCATTGTGAAACTGATCCTTTAGTGGAGTTGTCTTTTTGTTCTTGACATACCAGTGACTTCAATGCCGGATGAACACTTTAATGCTTGAGAGAATATCATTGAATGCTCAAGTGAAGTGTTGTGCCTTGCACCAGGCTGTTATACTACAAAAGATATCACAATGGTGATGTCAAATCTTGTCACACACTTCTTCCCAATAAGAAGTGACCGTTGCACTGTCGCGTGTACAGTTGCGGACAGTCACTTTCTACAGTTGCGTTCCAGCTGCATAGTTGGCTTGTACTTATGTCATAGAACCTTAAGGGACTAGGTCCCTGTTGTGTTCCTCTTTGTAACAGTTGCGGATAGTCACTATCTGCTGTTACGTTCCATATGTACAGTTGACTTGTACTTCTGTTGGAGAAAGGGACCATGTCCCTGTTGTATTCTTCCTTGTGGTTGTTCACTCACTTGCTAGAGATCAGACTGAACATTGTTCATTTGAAGAGTACACCAGGTGTGTGAGATTCTTTATCTGGTTCTTGACAATAAGTTTGTTAGATCATCAAAACATAAAAAACATAAGACAAAGACATTGAAAACCCATCAATTTCCCCATTTTTGATGATGACAAACTTAGGCAGTGATGGTATTTGTTTAGAGTAGAGATAACCAGATAAGGTACCAGAAACTATACATGTTCCCCCCGACCTTTTGCTTTTTCCCCCTTAATCAGATCCCTTATATTTGCAGCAAGAAATTACACAAGTTCCCCCTAACCCCTTGACCCCTGACCTTACTCTCTGACCTTACTCCCTGACATTACTCCCTGACCTTTTCCCCCTTTTGGCATCATTAAAAAGATACACATGCAGGCAATTAGCATAAAAAGGTCTAACACAACCAATTCATGCCACATATGTGCACACAACATGACAGAAAAGAGAAGCTAGAGGAAAGCAGTATTGTACATGCACAAAGAAGAGCTGTTTCATTAATACTAACAATGGATTGAGCAAAACAGGAGCAGTAGTGGTGAAATCCAGCATGCCTATCACAAAAAGACAAACAAAAAGAAAATAACAGCCACAAAACATTAGAACAAAAAATAGTTGGTCATTAAGAGGACTGGGGGCACTAGGAGAGGGAGGCTTGAAAGAGGAGGCAGCAATGTTTTTGAGAACCAGGTCCAGTCGGGCATTTGCAGACAGTTGTTCTTCAAGTAATTTTGCGCGAAGCTTATCATTTTCCTTTGTCAGGCGGGCAACTTCTTCATTAATGGAATCGGGTCCTTTAACAGAGCTGAGTTTCCAGTATGACATTTTGAGCCTTCAACCGTCTGATATCTTTAGAAGCTGTGTTTTGAGCATTGATCAGTTGAGAAATGGTCGAGATACTTTTACCAACACTTTATACGCACTCACATTCTTCCAGAGTGGTTTTAGAGAAGATTTGCTTGTGTGTGCCTACTCTGGGATTATCCAAGGGGACCTTGTAAAATCTGAACACTTGAGTGAGGAGAAAACCATATGGTAGCCCATGATTCCCACATTTAAAGTTTGCCACCTTTTATATGATCTATCATGATTGCTGGCAGACTGATTGGGACAAGCTCATCAAGTGCCTCCATTAAGACCATATCCGATTTTGTAACAATGGATCGTCTCTCAGAACGAGGTAAGAGCACCTTATTGACCAGTTCAAAAAGAAGCTGATGCTCAGGAAGTAATATCTTCTTATGCACATGTTCCCCTTGCTGAATAGCTTGCTCTTTCATGATAGCTCTCCTAAAGTTGACACCATAAACACCTTTGACTGAGGGCATTCCTTCACGTGGAATTCTGAGAACCTTTCCCAATGCTGAAGCGTCAAGTACAATGTCTACCCCATTTACTAGTGCACAAATGTGATCCCCCTCAACGGTGAAGAGAGATGCGTAGAAATGTTTTAGCGCATCTTCGTACACCAGAGGCATGCTCCCCTGAAACAAGTGCTCACATTGCTGAAATTCCACTATCTTCAGAATTTGTCTCATACTGGCCATCTCTGAAATTGCTGGGTCAAATGTACGACCCCAAAAGACTTTCTGAGTTCTTAATCTCTGCTGCCAAAGACCACTATCACTGAGCATGGTCCTCAGAGAACCAGGTTCTCTAACAGTTTCCCGTTTTGTTTGCTAGATCCTTCAATAGACTTTCCTTTCCAGCTTACTAGCCCCACAATATCATCTTCAGACATGGCTTGCTCAACTGGACTCTTCTTAGACTTGTTGTTGCCCTTCACGGATGCACCATTTTGTTTCTCAATAGTTTCATCGGAAGCTTTATCCATAGAATTTTGAGCTTTTATAGATTTTTTCACTAAGGAACCAGGTTCCTTTGGAGCATTTTTGTCAATACTACTTACTGGAACACTCTTGTCAATAACAAATTCTCATTTATTCATCAACCTCTTTTTCCTTATATTGACACTCCTTCTACTTTTCTGCAATGTAGACTTAAAACCCTCTTTCTGCTGTTACCTGATAATGGGTGGATTGGAGGAGGATTTTAAGAGCTTAGGACGATCGGGAGGTGCAAAAGTGGGTTCGCCTGGAAGAGAATCAGGTTCTTCAGTAGGTTTTTCTGGGAACGTCTCATGAGCCAAAGACTCGAGGAGTACTATGGTTCTTACATCGCCTAGGAATGGAGTTTCTTCCCCCTGATACTCAGACGAGAGATATGCTCCTTCATTCATTAGAATCTCAGCAACGATAGCCATGATGTTATGCACCTTTTCTAGTGACTCTATAAGAGTCACTAAGTCCAAAACAGAGGAGTTCAGATACTAATCAGGATCATCCTTAGAGACCTCTGACACTTGAGAGGTGAAACCCCCTGAGTGTTCTTTGATTAGATCAGAGGAATGACAAGACATAGAGTTTTCAATACATGGGAGGAAAACAGGGTTTGTCAAAAAAGGAAAGACTATAGGAAAAGAGGAGGAACCATGTGTGGATACAGTAGTATTGGAAGAAGTGGAATAGTGAATCTCTGGGGATGACTTTAATGATGATATGGAAGTAGGAGTGGGGTTAATGGTGAGAGAAGGAAGCGATCGTTCGATTGCCATTATAGGAGTATTTGGAAGAGAAGTAGAGTGAGAGAGAGAGAGATGAAGAGAGGATCACAATATACAAAAGAGATGAAGGTTCATGACTTGCTGTGAGGGAGAAAGAAAGTTTTATTGGGAAAAAGACTAATAATGAGAAGAGAGAGAAACGAGTTCTGAATAATTCTAAAAACGGTGGTAGGTTTGTGGGAAAACGTTATCGTGTAGAGGGGATGAAGGGATTTGAAAGACAAGACATGATATGCGGACTTTGAT
Source organism: Nicotiana tabacum (assembly GCF_000715075.1). Taxonomy (NCBI): domain Eukaryota; kingdom Viridiplantae; phylum Streptophyta; class Magnoliopsida; order Solanales; family Solanaceae; genus Nicotiana; species Nicotiana tabacum. The sequence continues at coordinate 155,240,579 of NC_134101.1, read as the reverse complement.
AAGTCGGATGATGTGGCAGTTGAGTTAATTTTGTTAACATTTTTGAGAAGGCATTCAGAACAAGGATATTACTACTAACCTGTGGTACAGGACCTGATGCCAGAACATTTTTGAAAAATATTTTAGCAGCTCTTCTTTCGCAGTTCATAACTGTGCCTTTACCTTCTATGATCGTCATGCGTGTTTACCTGCAACGGTATCGATGTGAGTTAGGCTTTGCCAGAAAACACTTTAGCTAATTTTACCTGAAGGTGCTTTTCATAGCCAAATGATGGAGAATCAGGTTCTCCATTAGGTTTCAATAACCCCAGCTTCGCCTTGTTTCTTCCAAAATGTTTCCTCCTCAAGGCTTTGGTGGGGATATCTGGAATTTGGTCTTCTGTGCCGCAGGACTTTCTACAGATCAACCCTTTCTCTATATTGATCCTCAGAAGATAATGCTTCACCTTAATGTGCTTGGTCCTCTTGTTTTGAACTGGATAGAGAAGGTATACCATTAGAAAATACCACAAAATCTTCCAATTGTTGCTTAATTCACAGGGTTTGAGCATATAAGGATGTTTCCGCTACACATTCTGCTTCAGTTGCTGACAAAGCCATTGAGTTTTTGCTTCCTTGTGCCCCAATAGACGAGACATGATCATGGTAAGTGAGCCATTCCAGAAGTGCTTTTCCTGTCCACAAGATAACTTGCGTACTTAACATCAGCATACCTAAAAAGATTAAAACTATCCCCTGAGGGGTAACACAGGACCAGGTCCTGAGTTCCCTTAGGTATCTCAAACTTCTTTTGGCAGCCTTCAAGTATGATTCATTGGGACTTGACATTGAATTCTTTTCTGGAGTGGAAATACAGAATGGACTAAATTTTTTTTTTAATTTTTGATTCTTGTCTAAAACCAGTATGAAGAGGAGGGATTATGTTATCAGGTAGATGGGAGCTTTTGTGTTTCCAGTTTGGGACTGAGGTTTGATCAGTAGAGGAACTTGGCAGGTTAATTGGATTTCTCAGCACTCCTTGTTCTGTTACTTGTGGAGTGCCTTGCACTACATCTTCACTCTTTCTTCAGCTTCAGTGGTAGTAATTGAAGTGCCAGGTTCCTTATGAGAAGTGGAAGAGAATGTTGCATTGTCTTTCACCTGTCTCCTTCATCTTACTCATTATATCAACATTTCCATTTGAAACCTCAGATATTTCCCAGGGGCCAGACATGGTTCATTATATTGATCATCATTGCTTCCTCCTTTGTTAGAAGAAGGTGTCTCGTTGAATAACACATGAATATTTCCTTCCACCAGTTTGCTCTTTTGTTGTAGACTTTGTGGATTTTGTTTTGTAGGGAGTATCCCAGAAGGATTCCTTCATCGCCTTTTGCATCAAACTTCCCAAGCTAGTCCTTCATGTTGTTAAAACCATGGCATTTTCATTCAAAAAGACTCTCAAATAAGTTGTCCTTGGTTTTTTTCCATTTGGCAGCTCATAGTGGGTTTTGTTCAGGAGGGACATGATCGTACACCTGTTCACCAAGTAGCAAGCAAAGTTTATTGCTTTTGCCCAGAATTGTTTTGCAATTCCACTGTCGATGAGCATTGTCCAGACAATGTCTTCCAGAGTTCTGTTCTTTTTTTCAGCAACACCATTTTGCTGTGGAGTCCTTGGTGTTGAGAGGTTGTGTGTGATTCCATTTTTGTTACAAGGTCATCAAATTTGGCGTTGTCACATTCAGTCCCGTGGTCAGATCTGATGCACACTACCTTCAATTTTATCTTCACTTGGATCTTCTTGATAAAGGCCCTAAAATACCTCGAAAGTCTCATCCTGTGTTCTAAGAACCAGTGTCCAGGTGAATCTTGAATTTGATAAACTACGAACCAGGTTCTTCTGAATCAATTTATTTAGAAGTGAGAAGCTTGCTTGCCCCGATCTTCCATGCCAAAGTTCTGCATCATTATCAACTGACTTCAAGCATCTCATATCACCAGCTTGTAAAGATTCAAAGTTAGCAACATAGATGTTCTTGTTTCTTTTGGCCACTAAGACCACTTTCCCAGTTACCATATTGGTAATTGTGCACACTTTTGATAAGACCTCTACTTTGTTCCATTTATTGCAGATTTAAGAGACACTCAGGAAACTGTACTTCATGTTACATCTTGCATTTTCGTAAGTTAAAATTTTGTTTTCAGTTAACCGACGTGGACTCGGGGATGAGATTATCTTGAGGTTAACGTATTTACGCTATTTGTAACAAGCGATAAATAAGTGTCATGAAGGATAAAGGGTACACGAATTAAAGAAAATGAGTTTCGTTGAAAGTGGCCAATTTGGAGTAAAATACGGGTCGAGTGATAATACTCGATAATAATGAACTAGTACCATGCAAGGTACCATATGATCACAATAGTATAATATATAAAGTATATTAAAAATAAATTGAATCTTAAGTAATTTGGGGCAATTTTTAAATTATGCGGGTAATTGGTTAATTACCGGGTAACGGGACATTACCTAGTTAACTAATAAGTGAGTAACGATTACTAATCTTCACCCACTCTCCACGTGGCACAAGGCCACCAATTTAAAAGGTGATTCATAACAATTGTAAATAGGTGTCTACGCCTAAGGAATAAGAAAAGTTTAATTTTATCAAGATAACTCTTTGTAGGAATCTGACAATTCACAAATGTGATATTATCACAATTTAATATGAAATCCATTCAAAGGCTAGAATCCAGAAACAATATTCTTTCAAAACTTCAAAGGAAGAGAAACGTTATTCCTTCCAAACTTCAAATAACCAAGAAACGTTTTCCTTGAAGTTAAAAACGTTATTTCGTTCCAAGCTTTTTAGGAACCAGGAACAATTTTTGTCCATGAATTTCGAAGGAGCAGGGGCAAAATTTCGTTCAATCAATGAAGGTTTTCCAACGAAATATTATATGGGATTTTTCCTACTCCAGGTATGTTAAGGCCCTCCCTTCTTTCTTTTGGCATGGTCTAAATTATACTGAAGAAACGAGCAAATACACAGTTTCCATAAATTACTCTATTCATATAAATAGTAGGGGTGTCTATATTCTTTATTCCCCATGAAAAATATTATTATCTTCTGTTCGTGGGTCTCAGAATAATACACAGTTGAAAAAGTTTATCCGGAAGGAATATTGAGATTATTACGTATTTTCATGCATTTCACTCATTTATACATGTGCATTGACCCATGATCAGATGGCGTTATATACGCGTATATATATAAATATATGTATATGGGATATGGGAAAAGGTTATGGCGTTATATACGCACTACCACCTGATCAGCTGGTATATGTTGATGATATTGCCCACAGTGACCGAGATGATATGATGGGATGCCGTTAGTTGCTTGATGATATTATGTACACCCATACCTATGCATGACACGACATTTATACGCACGTGCATGATATTATAAACGCTTCAGAATTTACAAGTTATTCAGATTTAAAGATGTGTTTCCTTATTACATGTTTCATCCATGTCTTTTGCGTACCAATTTTCATGCCTTACATACTCAGTACATTTTTCGTACTGATGCCCTATTTCACGGGGCTTGTGTTTCATGCCCGCAGGTGCAGGTAGGCAAGCTGACGGTCCCCCTTCTTAGGATCCCTGATCAGCGAGAATTGGCGTGCTCCACTTGATCCGGAGCTGCTTTTGATTTTGGTATTATACGTTTGTATATATATATATATATATATATATGTATGTATGTATGTATGTATGTATGTATGTATGTATATATATATATATATATATATATATATATATATATATATATATATATATATATATATATGTATATCGGTATGACGTGGCTCAGTCCTGTCTTTGTACAGTTATGTTTCTATTAGAGGTCTGTAGACAATATGTCTAGTTGGGTTGTATGTGGCCTTGTCGGCTTTCAGTTTTGGATGTATAGTTGTCTATAGCAGCCTTGCCGGCCCGCCCACTGTATTCTGTCTGTATACGTACATATGCCTTGTTGGCAGGTTTCCTTCATATATGTTATTGTCGTAATTCAGCAGATGTTATTAAGATTCATATCTTAGATGTATGCTTAGGGGTGCTTGATAGGTAGGACTCAGGCACTCGTCGCGGTCCGTCGGTTTGGGTTGTGACAAAAGTGGTATCAAAGCAGTTCTGTCCTAGGGTTGTCTGCAGACCGTGTCTAGTAGAGTCTTGTTTATGGGTGTGTCGTGCACCACACTTATAGACAGGAGGCTACAGGACATATAGGATGTTATCCTCTCTTTTTATCTCAGATTGTGCGATATAAGAATTTGTGTTCCTAACAATATGCTATATTTTCAATGATGCCTCCAAAGAGTACAACCGCCTAGAAGGGAAACTACGTGGCTGGTGAGACTACTAGTCGAGCGCCACGAGTTACCAGGACTCGGGGAGAGTCTCATAGTGAGGTTCCATCTCAGACTTCACATACCCCGCCCTCTCTAGAAGAGCTCCGAGGGACATTAGCTCCAGCGCCTGCCTCTATATATTCAGCACCTTAGCCGGATGCACTGAATCAGGAGATGAGAGATGTAATTCAGTTATTGACCCGATTAGTAGCCGCACAAGCTCAGCGTCAGGAAGTAGGTATTAGTCATGCAGATAGGTCCGTGAGTGCGAGGGTTCGTGACTTTATTAATTTAGACACTCCGGTATTCACTAGAGCAGATCCAAACGAGGACCCTCAAGTATTTGTTGATAGAGTGCAGAGGATGTTACGGGTAATGAAGGCCACTGTGACCGAGTCAGTTGAGCTAGCTTCCTATAGACTCCGAGATATTATAGTTAATTGGTCCGAGTCTTGGAAATTATCCAGAGGTAAGGATGCCCCTCCAGCGGTATGGTAGGAGTTTACATAAGCTTTTCTTCGTCATTATCTGCCACCAGAGCTTAGGCGAGTCAGATTTGATAGGTTCTTAACCCTTCGACAGGGCAACATGAGTGTTCGGGAGTACAATCTTCAGTTTGATTCGTTGGCTAGGTGTGCTCCCACTATTGTATCTAAGATGGAGGATCGGGTTCACCGGTTTGTGATGGGATTAGAGCCTCACTTGCTTAACGATTGTATGTCGGTCTCACTTTAGCTATACATTGATATTTATCATATTCAGGCATACGCTCAGGGTGTAGAGGAGCGTAAACAAAAATAGAAGGCTGATCGTGAGCATGATAGGGCCCAGAATAAGAGAGCAAGGTCTTCGGGTCCTTCTGGTGAGTTTCGAGGTGGTTAGAGGCAGCATTACTCGAGGTATCCATCCCAACCCTCGGCTAGCACGCCCCTTCAGGTTGGCGGTAAGAGATTTGACCGTTCCACATATTCAGGGTCTGGTCAAAATTTCAGGACCTTAGGTTCTCAGTATAGGGGTGAGTCAAATCAGATAAGGCCACCATTGCCATGATGTACTCAATGTGGTAAGAAGCATACCGAGCAGTGCCGTATGGGATTAGGTGTTTGTTATACTTGTGGTTATCCGGGCCACGTTATGAGGTTTTGTCCGATGAGAGGTTATGCGAGCATAGGTCAGCCGTCGGGATCTATAGCTGGTTCGTCATCATCAGTACGTCCCCTGGGCAAGGTCCATAAGCACCAATGAGTCGTGCTAGAGGAAGAAGCGGAGCATCTAGCTCGAGCAGTCCTTAGAACCACATTTATGCGTTGGCAAGACAACAGGACCAAGAGTCATCGCCTGATGTTGTTACATGTATATTTTCAGTCTCCTCCTATGATGTATATGCACTGATTGACCCAGGTTCCACCTTATCATATGTTACTCCGTTGGTTGCTAGTAAGTTTAAAATAAAACCTGAATTGGTTAAACCTTTTAAGATGTCTACACATGTTGGGGACTCGGTGATAGCTAAGCAGGTATATAGGGGTTGTATAATAATAGTTTGTGGTCGACCTACCGTCGCAGACTTAATCGAGTTAGATATGGTAGAATTTGATGTTATAATGGGTATGGATTGGTTAGCTTCTTGTCATGCCAACGTTGATTGTAGATCAAAGATAGTCCGACTTCAATTTCTAGGGGAGCCTACTTTGGAGTGGAAAGGTAACACGACATCGCCGAGAGGTAGATTTATTTCTTATCTCAAGGCAAGGAAGAGGACCAGAAAGGGATGCATTTATCACTTAGTTCGGGTTCAGGATGTGGAAGTGGAGTCACCAACCATTCAGTCTATCCCTGTGGTGAATGGGTTTCTCGATGTTTTCCCCGATAAGCTTCTAGGTCTCCCGCTAGAGCGAGAAATTGAGTTTTCTATTGACCTACTACCAGATACTCACCCAATATCTATTCCTCCCTATAGAATGGCCCCCACAAAGCTGAAAGAGTTGAAAGAACAACTAAAAGACTTGCTTGAAAAAGGTTTTATCAGACCTAGTACGTCACCGTGGGGAACACCTGTGTTGTTTGTGAGAAAGAAAGATAGTTCCTTACGAATGTGTATTGATTATAGGCCACTAAATAAGGTGACGATCAAGAATAAGTACCCGCTCCCGAGAATTGATGATTTATTTGATTAGTTACAAGGTGCCAAGTATTTTTCAAAGATAGACTTGAGGTCCGGGTACCATCAGATAAGGGTTAAGGATGAAGATATTCCGAAGACAACATTAAGGACTAGATATGGTCACTTTGAGTTTCGGGTTATGTCGTTTGGTCTGACCAACGCCCCAATAGTATTCATGAATTTGATGAACCGTGTGTTCGGTCCTTTTTTAGATCTATTCGTAATTGTATTTATTGACGTTATATTGGTATATTCTCGTTTAGAGGATGAGCATGCTGGCCATCTGCGTACTATGCTCAGAGTTCTACAAGAAGGGAAGTTATATGCAAAATTTTCTAAATGTGAATTCTGGTTGAACTTTGTAACTTTCCTTGGGCATATCATTTCGGGTGAATGCATCTGGGTGGATACACAAAAGATTGAGGCAGTAAAGACTTGGCCTAGGCCCACAACACCGATGAAGGTTCGTAGCTTTCTTGGTTTGGTAGGTTATTAAAGGAGAATTGTAGAGGGATTTTCTTCCCTTTCAGCACATTTGACAAAGTTGACTCAGAAGGGAGCAAAGTTTCAATGGACTGATGTTTGCAAACGGAGTTTCCAGGCATTAAAGGACAGATTAACGCCAGCACTGATTCTAATGCTTCCAGAAGGGACCGATGGTTACGTTATCTATTGTGATGCTTCAGGCGTTAGGTTGGGTTATGTGCTGATGCAGCGTGGTAAGGTTGTGACTTATGCTTCTAGACAACTAAGAAAGCACGAGAAAAACTACCCGACCCATGATTTAGAGTTAGCTGCGGTGATTCATGCACTAAAGATGTGGAGTTACTATTTGTATGGCATTCATGTTAATATCTATACGGATCACAAGAGCCTCCAGTACATCTTCAAGCAAAAGGAATTTAATCTACATCAAAGAAGATGGTTGGAGCTACTTAAAGACTATGATTTTTGATATTTTATACCATCCGGGGAAGGCGAATGTAGTAGCCGACACCCTCAGTCGTAGATCTATGGGTAGCTTGTCATATTTGCATCCAGAAAAGAGGGGAATAACCCATGAGAGGGTTCATCAGCTGGCTAGTCTTGGAGTTCGGTTACTGGACTCAGGTGACGTTGGAATTATTCTTCAGGATACGGTAACATCATCTTTAGTAACTGAAGTAAAGGAATGCCAGTATGAGGATCCTATGCTAGTTCATTATAGGTACTCCACTCTTCAGAAGGAGAAGACGCCTTTTGAAATTACAGAAGATGGGGTCCTCAGATATCGAGGACGATTATGTGTGCCTAATATTATAGGGTTGTGTCGGCAGGTTATGAGAGAAACTCACTATTCTCGTTATTCTATCCATCCAGAAGCAACAAAGATGTATCATGATATCAGGAAAGTGTATTGGTGGGACGGAATGAAAAAGGATATAACAGAATTTGTGGCCCAGTGTCCTTACTGTCAGCAGGTTAAGATTGAGCATCAAAAACTTGGTGGATTATTATAGGCTATGGAGATTCCGACTTGGAAATGGGAAATAATCAATATGGACTTCATCGTAGGCTTACCTTGTACCCGGTGTAAGTTTGATTTGATAAGGGTGATTGTTGATATGCTTACAAAGTCAGCCCATTTTCTGCCCATTAGAACTACATATTCCTCAGAGGATTATGCGAGGCTTTATATCAAGGATACAATACGGCTGTATGGTGTCCCTGTATTTATTATCTCGGATAGAAGAGCTAAATTTACAACTAACTTCTGGAGGTCCTTCCAAAAGGTATTGGGGACTCAAGTAAGTCTTAGTGCAACATTTCATCCCCAGATAGACGGACAGGCTGAGCGTACTATTCAAACACTGGAGGATATGTTATGAGCTTATCTAATAGACTTCAAAGGTAGCTGGGATGATCATCTACCGCTTATTGAGTTCGCATATATTAATAATTACCATTCCAGTATTTAGATGGCTTCATACAAAGCTCTTTACGGACGGAATTATAGGTCGCCTATATGGTGGTTCGATGTTGGAGAATCTGAATTACATGGGTCAGACCTAGTTCAGCAGGCCATAGAAAAAGTAAAGCTTATCCGGGATCAACTATTGGCAGCTCAGAGTCGTCAGAAGTCATATTCTGACGTACGACAACGAGACTTAGAATTCGGGGTTGATGACTGGGTATTCTTAAAGGTGTCGCCTATGAAGGGTATGATGAGGTTTGGCAAGAAAGGAAAACTTAGCCCACAGTATATTGGGCCTTATAGGATCATTCGGAGAGTGGGCCGAGTACCTTATGAGTTGGAATTGCGCTCGGGATTGGAGTCTGTCCATCCGTTTTCTTCACGTATCTATGTTACGAAAGTGAATTGGCGATCCTACCCGAGTGGTGCCACGAATGATGTACAGATTACAGAAGACTTATCATATGAAGAAGTTCCAGTTGCCATCCAAGACCGACAAATTCGCAAGCTGCGGAATAAGGAGGTAGTCTCCGTGAAAGTACTTTGGAGAAACAACAATGTGGAAGAAATGACTTGGGAGGTCGAGGAAAACATGGAGCCTAGATATCCCTACTTATTTCCTCCTCCAGAAAAGGGTCTGACTGAGACATCATAATTATAAGGTGCATGTGTAAATTCTTGTGTTGGTTATTGTCGTTGGTCATGTGAGGCCATTGTTGTTATTTATAATTATGGTCCTATGTGTCGTTGGATTATTAAGCTTCTATGCGGAGAGTTGGTAGTGGTGTTGTTACAGAGGCAACCTTGCCAAAATTATATAGATCACGGGGAGTTGAATATTCAAGGACGAATGTTTCTAAGGGGGGAGGATGTTACATCTCGCGTTTTTGTACGTTAAAATTTTGTTCAGTTAACCGACGTGGACTGGGAGATGAGATTATCTTGAGGTTAATATATTTACGCTATTTGTAACAAGGGATAAATAAGTGTCATGAAGGATAAAGGGTACACGAGTTAAAGAAAACGAGTTTCATTGAAAGCGACCAATTTGGAGTAAAATACGGGTCGAGCGATAATACCTGATAATTATGAACTAGTACCATGCAAGGTACCATATGACCTTTCTAGTATAATATATAGAGTATATATGAAGTATATTAAAAATAAATAGAATTTTAAGTAATTTTGGGTAATTTTTAAATTATGCGGGTAATTAATTAATTACCGGGTAACGGAACATTACCCAGTTAACTAATAAGTGGGTAAAGATTACTAATCTTCACTCACTCTCCACGTGGCACAAGGCCACCAATTTAAAAGGTGACTCATAACAATTGTAAATAGGTGTCTTCACTTAAGGAATAAGAAAAGTTTAATTTTATCGTGATAACTCCTTGTAGGAATCTGACAATCCACAAATGTGATATTATCACAATTTAGTATGAAATCCATTCAAAGGCTAGAATCCAGAAACAATATTCTTTCAAAAACTTCAAAGGAAGAGAAACATTATTCCTTCCAAACTTCAAAGAACTAGGAAACGTTTTCCTTGAAGTTAATAACGTTATTTCGTTCCAAGATTTTTAGGAACCAGGAACAATTTTCGTCCACGAATTTCTAAGGAGCAGGGGCAAAATTTCGTTCAATCAACGAAAGTTTTTAACGAAATATTATATGGGGTTTTCCCTACTCCAGGTATGTTAAGGCCCCCCTTCTTTCTTTTGGCATGATCCAAATTATACTGAAGAAAAAAAACACACAGTTTTCATAAATTACTCTATTCATAGAAATAATATGGGTGTCTATATTCTTGATTCCCTATGGAAAATATTATTATCTTCTGTTCGTGGGTCTCAAAATAATACACAGTTGAAAAAGTTCACCTGGAAGGAATATTGAAATTATTACGTATTTTTCATGCTTTTAACTCATTTATACATGTACATTTACCCATGACTAGATAGAGTATATATGTAAATATATGTATATGGGATATAGGAAAAGGTTATGGCGTTATATACGCACCACCACTTGATCAACTGATATATGTTGATGATATTGCCCACAGTGACCGAGATGATATGATGGGATGCCTTCGGTGGCTTGAAGATAATATGTACACCTATACCTATGCATGACATGATATTTATACGCACATGCATCATATTATAAACGTTTCAGAATTTACAAGTTATTCAGATTTAAAGATGTGTTTCCTTATTCCATGTTTCATCTATGTCTTTTACGTACCAATTTTCATGCCTTACATACTCAGTACATTTTTCGTACTGACGCCCTATTTCACAAGGCCTGCGTTTCATGCCCGCAGGTGCAGGTAGGCAAACTGACGGTTCCCCTTCTTAGGATCTCTGATCAGCGAGAGTTGGCGTGCTCCACTTGATCCGGAGCTGCTTTTGATTTTGGTACGATATGTTTGTATATATATATATATATATATATATATATATATATATGTATGTATGTATATGGGTATGACGTGGCTCAGTCCCGTCTTTGTATAGTTATGTTTCTATTAGAGGTCTGTAGACAGTATGTCTAGTTAGATTGTATGTGGCATTGTCGGCTTTTAGTTTGTGATGTATAGTTGTCTATTTCATCCTTGCCGGCTCGCCCACTGTATTCCGCATGTATATGTATATATGCCTTATTGGCAGGTTTCTTTCATATATGTTATTGTCGTAATTCAGTAGATGTTATTCAGATTCATATCTTAGACGTATGCTTAGGGGTGGTTGACAAGTAAGACTCAGGCACCCGTCCCATTGGTTTGGGTCGTCACACTTTAGGCCATCCACATAGTACACGTTCTCAATTGAGTGACAAGAAGATTTTCCAACTTTTCCAGCACTGAGAATGTACCCTTTCCTTATTCACAGGGTACATTCCCTTCCTGCAGGGCTTTTAGTGAGAAGAAACCTATGGTGCTTCCAGTCACATGCTTTGAGCATCCATTGTCCATGGTTCATTGCAGTCCGCTTCCTCTCACTATTCCTTGCACATGCAAATCTTGGGTTAGATTTAGGAACCCAAACTAGTTTGGGTTCCTTGTTATGATAGAAGGGATGGATGAGGGCTTTTCTATGTAGGCAATATTCATTTCTTGTGACTGGCACTTGTTCCCTTGTTAGTAGTCACTTTGTCAGTAAACACTTTGTTTTTTTGAACAAATTGAACCCTAGCCTGACAATTTTCTTTGAAGTGTCCATTGTTCCCACAATGGGTACACAACCAGTTATCAGGAACAGTGATGTCCTTCCTGTGAGAGTTGTAAGGAGTTTTCTCCCTTTGGAACCCGATTCTCTGCCTGTTTCCACTATTATTCAAATACATGGCAGTGACAACATCTGAGGACCAGGTCCACTTCAGAGATTTCTCAAGATCAATATTTACTTTCTACAATTCAGCTTGAAGTTGCCGATTTTTTTCAAGTTCACCACATATACTAGTTTTCACATCATTTAATTCATGTTCAAGCTTGATGTGTGTCTCACTAGCTACTTCCTTTCCTTTCCCAAGACTCACAGTCCCATGTTCTCTATTGAGTCCCTCAATGGTTTCCTCTAAGTCAGTGATTATCACTAAAAAATCATCCCTCTCTTGATCAGTGGCTAAAATGTTTTCTTCTAGAATGTGTTTCTCATTGCTGAGATCTTCTATTGTTTCCTTCAAGTCAACAACCACTACCATCAGGTCATCTCTCTCATTTTCTACATTAGTTATTTTTTCATTTATAGCTTCTTTTTCTTTTTCGAGATTAGATATAGTCTCATTTAGGTCCACTACACAGACCACCAGATCATCTCTAGATTGTTCAGCTTCTCGTAGTTCTATGGTCAGGATCTCCTTATCATTATCAAGGCTATAATAAGCATCAATTAGAACATTTGTTAATGTCCTTAACTTCTTAGAAGAGTAGGATTTTAGATTTCTCTGAACATTCCTGAAATTTACCTCATCATCTTCATCTTCTTCATCCTCATCAGACTTGTCACGCCCCAAACCTGGGCCTGGACGTAACACGACACTCGGTGTCTGACTACATATGACCGAGCGAACCAACTGGCTGGTTGAATCAACATATGGTATCATAACATACTAAATGCGAAGATAAACTAATATATGCTGATATACTGAAAGTCTGGATGATATAAATCAAAATGCGGAAATACTATTACATTTCTGAAACATATTTGCAGCCAACATAGCTTAATATGAAAAGTCTGAGACTCTGTCTAACTGTCACTCTAGTCTATGAAGCCTCTACTGAAGTACTGAAAACACTGACTGCCTATAATACCGAAAGACCGTAAAGTAATGATAATTCCCCGAAAGAACTGGGGATCACCAAATAGCTGGTACGAGAATCCTAGCGCTCTGAATCATCAACCTGTAAATCACTACCTGCGTCATGAGATGCAGGCCCCGGGCAAAAAGAGACGTCAGTACATTTGAATTGCACTAGTATGTAAAGCAACTGAAAGAAAGAATTATAAATGCTAAAACTGAAAAAGAATTATAAATGCTAAAACTGAAACTAAGTTGATAACTGAGAATTGATAATTGATAACTGAAATGATAACTATTGAAACTGAAACTGAAATGATAACTGTTAACTGATAAATAAAATGATAACTGGAATGATAACTGGTAACTGAACTTATAACTGATAACTGAACTGATAACTGGTAACTGATAACTGAACGGTAACTAATAATTGAACTGAAAGGAAGTAAGGATATGAATACTCTCTTTTCTGAATGATGAACAACCTGTTTATCTGAATATTAAACTGTGGCCTCAGGCCCAATATATATATGTGCACAAACTGCAGTCTCGGGCCCAAGTAAACGTATACATAACTGCGACCTCAGGTCCAAAATGCATAAAACATAAACTCCGGCATCTGGCCCAAAGATGCATAAAGCATAAACTGCGGCCTTAGGCCCAAAGATGCATAAAGCATAAAGTGCGGCCTCAGGCCCAAATACAAGTGTTCAACATTCAAGATTTAAAATCAGGAACTGAGAATCATACTGCAATATATGATAGTGAAATACTGAATCACATTGAGTTATATAATACTGGGATACTGAATAGGACTAGACTGAGACATGTATTCTTGAACTGATTATGAACACTGAAACTTCAACTATTTATGGCATACTGAGTAATCTATACTAAGACTTGGGGGCATCAAACCTAAGTCTATATTGAATACGCACTGAGCTCACAATGTTCAGAATGAAAGCCATGAGCGAGTTATGAAGCTAGAGAATAGAAGCTCTACAACTATTCAAGGAACTAGACTTAACTATATTTTTTGAGGCAATTGATACGTCGTAAAAGAAACGTAGTGTAGGGAGAATCATTAATATTCCCAAACATAGAGAGTTAGCCTCACATACCTTAACTTCCTGCTCTTGAGCATAATACAACATTCGCCAACCCCCTTCAACTTCAACCTATATCAATACAAGTCAAAGGGATTCCGTGTTAGCAATAATACTCATGTTTTGGTCACTTAGGCATTTTCTCAAACACTTGATGGCATAAAACTTCATAGTCCTTATTAATTGTGTCTCTATACCCAATAACCCATTCTCTTGCTCCTAGATAAATTCTAAAATCTCAAATAGTTATAATCAACATTATTTTTTATCACCCATAAGGTAAACAACACCCTTAACCAACAATCAACAATCAACAAGCCAAACCTATAATTTTTCATGCTTTTCTATCAAACCCATCAACTCATATCTCATGAACTTGAGTCAATAATCATTAATCCAATGCTAGAATCAATTAGAGGGTGAAGACATTACCTTTTTGACGTTCAATCTTCTTGAATTCGAGTTCTAGGGTTTCTTCTCTTAACAATGATGTCCCAAACGAATATCTAATGATATGGAGGGTTTACCCATGTTAATAAGATGTTGGGATATTGAAATTAACTTAGAATCACCATTAGAACTTACCTTGGGTGGTGGAAGGACCCTTAAGGAGTTAGGTTTTTGAGAGTTCCTCTTTCTAGAGCAAGTTTTTATGTTTTGGGGTTGTGGGGGTACAGAATATGGCTTTAAAACGACCCCCCACCAGCGCGCTCGTGCACCTGGAGGCCTGCCCGTGCTACTGACTGCGCTAAATGGCAGTAACACTGCCTCAAAATTAGCGCGGTCGCGCTACCGGGCGCGCATATCACATACTGTTATATAAAATGCGCATAACTTTTTCACAAAGGTCCTTTCGGCCTCTATAATATATCGTTGGAAAGCTATTTCAAAGGCCTACAACTTTTGTTCTTTGAGTTTTCCCAAATTCCTTACACATTTTCACTAAAACCTGATGGAATACGAACCTTCTGCAAACTTAGTCGATTTTGTCAAATCTTATGCACCTCACTTTCCATCTTGATTTTGAAGTGACTATTTTCACCCATAATCATCCCGATGGGACTTCACATGTTCCAGATATAACCTTACCACTCATTTAACACATTCACACCTAAGCCGAATTTACGGGGTGTTACAAGACTGAGCCATCAATGCTAACAATGAATCATACTTCATTGCTTCAGTTTCCACTGCCATCATGGAACTGTTTTCTGCATCTGGTTCCCTTTCTGATTCACTGGAGGAGTCTCTCCAAGCATCAAGAACCTGCTTCACAATATTGTCAGCTGCACTTTTTTGATTGAATTGTTTGTCTGGAACCAGGTTCCTTTTTTGCTGCTTTGTCAGGATTTTGTTTGTATTGCTCCTGTTTCACTAGTGGACAGTCTTTGATGAAATGCCCTAGCATTCTGCACCTGTGATAGAGATCATTGTTCCTTACCTTACTTGAACTGCCCCTCTTTGGTATACGCTATTTCTTCGAATTATCTTTTGAAATCTTTTAGTAAGATAGGCCATATCACTATCTTCATTACTTGAGTCACTGCTTTCAACCTTGAGTACCAGGTTCTTTTCCTTCTTCGGCTCTCTCCTTTCACTGTCTTTTTTTGTTAACTCGTATGTCTTCAGATTACCAATCAACTCATCCATGTTAGAGTTTGTTGATCTTTAGCTTTAGTGATGGCATTTACCTTACTTTTCCAAGAACCAGGTAGAACACTGGGGATTTTCCTTACAAGCTTGTTTGTGGGAATAAGATCTCCAAGTGAATGAAGCTCATTTATGATGGAGGTGAATCTGGTGTGCATATCCTATATAGACTCATCATCCTTCAACCTAAAGAGCTCATACTATGTGGTGAGCATGTCAATCTTGGATTGTTTAACCTGAGTAGTTCCTTCGTGTGCGGTTTGCAATGCTTCCCATATTTCTTTGGCAGTATCACAAGCTGAGACTCTGTTGTACTCATCGGGTCCTATTCCACACACCAAGATTTTCTTGGCATGATCGTTCTTTTCTTCGGCTTTTCTGTCGATGTCGTTGTACTCTTTTCTGTCTTTCGGCACCATTGGTCCAGTTTCTTCAAGCTTCTTCATAGGAACATGTGGACCATCACAGATGATGTCCCACAACTTTGAATCTCCGGTCATTATAAAATCATACATGCGAGTCTTCCACCAGTCATAGTATTGACCATGGAATCTAGAAGGTCTGTAGATTGATTGTCCTTCCTCAAAGTTGGATAGAGCAGCCATTGAGATCCTTTCTAGGTGTTAGCCTTTTAGAAAGAACCCGTTGTGATACCAATTGTTAGTTTATATGAGTCTACCAAACAGTAGAGTACCTGGTCCTCTATAAGGTTATGCTAAGAATGCTAGTAAAACTGTAAGTAAATGAGACACATGAATTTTTACGTGAAAAAATCCCACACAAGGGGACAAAAACCATGACCTACCCTTGTAGGCTTTCAACTTCACTAACTTGTAATCTCACTATTACAAGCCACTTTGTAATACCTCTACTACAAAAGATTCAACTTAACTAACTTGTGATACTCTTACCACAAGCCACTTTGTGACTCTATAGTTATAAAGGCTTTAAACTTATGACTAAACCTAGTCACAACATAAACTTAGAAAGTTTACGGATTTTGGTTTTCCTAAAACAAAGCTTCTAAAAAGCAAGATAGGAGTTACTATGAAGAACAAATAATAAGATTACAACTCAACTACGGATACACATAGACTCATTGTGAAACTGATCCTTTAGTGGAGTTGTCTTCTTGTTCTTGACACACCAGTGACTTCAATGTCGAATGAACACTTTAATTCTTGAGAGAACATCACTGAATGTTCAAGTGAAGTGTTGTGCCTTGCACTAGGTTGTTATACTACAAAAGACATCACAATGGTGATGTCAAATCTTGGCAAACATTTCTTCCCAATGAGAAGTGACTGCTGCACTGTCTACTGCACTATCGCATGTACAGTTGCGGATAGTCACTTTCTGCAGTTGCGTTCCAGCTGCATAATTGACTTGTACTTCTGTCGGAGAACCCTAAGGGACCAGGTTCCTGTTGTGTTCCTCTTTGTAACAGTTGCGGATAGTCACTATCTGCTGTTATGTTCCATCTGTACAGTTGACTTGTACTTTTGTCGGAGAACCTTAAGGGACCAGGTCCCTGTTGTGTTCTTCCCTGTGGTTGTTCACTCACTTGCTAGAGATCAGACCAAACATTGTTCATTTGAAGAGTACACCAGGTGGGTGAGGTTCTTTATCTGGTTCTTGACAATAAGTTTGTTTGATTATCAAAACATAAGAAGCATAAGGCAAAGACATTGAAAACCCATCAATCAATAACATCAATAATCAAATACTCAATTTACAAGAATTTTTACAATTATAGGGTATGAATACACGACAATGAAGTAATCACATAAAAATCAAGGAAGAAGGAACCCAACAAATATTACAAGAGCAACATGACAAGTGAAGCACGAGACAACTAAGGTGTGCAATTACAACGATTAAAACAAGTAGCAGATAAGCATAGAGTCATAGAAGGAACGTAACAATTAAGAGGTCACAAGATAATAAGGAAGGCAACAACTTCAACTAAAATATATAAGTGCAAAATATCACGTAAGAAGTCAATGAGTGCTAACAATGTCAAATGAAGTAACATAACACGTCATGACACTTCACTTAAAGTCATGGAAAGAGTCTATATAACCTAAACCGATCAAATACCACATATAGCCCGTGTACCCGCTCGTCACCTTGCATATATGGCTTTCACATAACACAATTAGAACAATCAACTCGAATCCTAAGTGTAGTTACCCTCCCCCACAAAGTTAGGCAAGACACTTACATCAAAGAAGCTAGACCGATACTCTAAAATGACCTTCTCGAGTGAAACAACCTCCGAACGGCTCAAATCTAGCCAAAATAACTTCAAATTATAAATAAACTCATAGGAAAAAATTTCAAATAATAAAGTTTCGATCTTTAATAAAAAATAAAAAGTCACCCGCACCTCGGAACCCACAGAAATTCACGACAAGTTCAACCATACAAAAATTATCAATTTCCGATATCGAATCGCCCTTCAAATCCTCATTTTACATTTTGAAAGATTTTTACTAAATTTTCCATTCTCTTCTTTTCAATTCACTAATTTAATGATATAAATAAGTATGAAATCATGAAATATAATTAATTTCAGATATAGAACACTCACCCCGATCAAACACGAGAAAAACCCTTCAAAAATCATCCAAATCCGAGGCCTCTAGCTAAAAAGATGAAAAATGGACAAAACCCTCAATTTTGGAAATTATATTCTGCTTCCAAGTAACATAAATCGCGATTGCGAAGAAGAAAAATATCACATGCCAAAAAATGTGCTACATGAATAGGGAGGTGCGAACGTGATGCACTAAGGATCTAAAGCTACGCGATCGCGAAACAACGAATGTGAAATGAGATGAAACAGAACTCCCACTTTCGCGATCGCAAACCTTTAGTTGCGAACGCGAAGAAAATTTTCTTCCTACCTCCACATACACTATACGAACATGGCTATTTCATCACGAACGTGATGAAAAACACCATATACCAACTAATCAGCAGTCTAACATGGAGAAAGGGTCTGTAGTCCATCTGAAACACACCCAAGGTCCCCGAAACCCCATCCTAACATACCAACTAGTTCCATAACATAATAGGTATATACTCGAGACCTCAAATCACATCAAACAACGTCAAAAATACAAATCGAACTTATGAATTTCCAAATCTTCCAGCTTTCAAAACTCATGCCGAAACATATCAAATCAACCCGGAATGACATCAAATTTTGCATGCAAATCTCAAATGACATAACAGAGCTAATACAACTTTCAGAATCACAATCTGATCCCAATATCGACAAAGTTAACTCCTGGTCAAACCTTTCAACCTTCCAAAACTTCAACTTTTCATTTTTCGCCGAAATGCTTCAAATTATCCTACAGACCTTCAAATCCAAATTCGGGCTCACGCTAAAGTCCAAAATCACCATATGAATATGTTGAAATCATAAAAATACCATTTCTGAATCGTCTGCACGAAAGTTAAATTCTGGTCAACTCTTACTACTCAAGCTTCTAAAACAAGAATCTGTCTTCCAAATTGACCGTGAATCGTCCGAAAATCAAACTTGACCACACACATAAATCATAACACATAATACAAAGATGCTCGATACCTTAAGCCACCAAACGGGACACTAATTCTCAAAATGACCGGGCGGGTCTTTATATTCTCCTCTTCTTAAATAAATGTTAGTCCTCAAACGTACCAAGAATCATTTTGAAGTCATCAATCACTGAGTGAACTTACCATCATACACCCGCAGGTGACCCCATGTCATCCCAAATTCACATAAGTGTGGTAAAAATACCTCAACTGAAGATTTTTCCTTCCACCAATATCAATAATCCTTAGAACCAAATTCCTTACCATCCAATCATTTACAAAAGAACTAATTCATATATCAACACATGGTATCAGCCTCAACCAGCTACAACAATGTGACGACCCGGCCAGTCATCTCATGAGTTACCACTATGTTTCCCCCATTTTTGCTTCTTAATGCTTTGTTTATCGATTCTATGTGTGAACAGATTGGTTGGCTCAGGTTCAAAAAGATTTTGGTAAGGTTTGAGACACTTAGTCTCTTTTGAGGAAGCTTAAGTTGGAAAAGTCAACAGGATATTGACTTATATATTAGAGGGTTCGGATGTGAGTTCCGATGATTCGGATAGCTTCGGGAGGTGATTTGAGACTTCAGAGCAAGATCGGAATGTGTTTTGGAGATCCGGAGTAGATTTAGGCTTGAATTGACGAAATTGGAATTTCGGCGCTTCCGGTTGATAGGTGAGATTTTGATATAGGGGTCAGAATGGAATTCCGAAAAGTTGCAGTAGGTTCATTGTGTCATTTGGGATGTGTGTGCAAAATTTTAGGTCATTCGGACGTGGCTTGGTAGACTTTTTGATCAAAAGCAAAATTCGAAAGATTTTGGGAACCTTAGGCTTGAATCCGATGTGTTTGGTTGATTCGGTGTTGTTTGAGGTGTTTTGAGATTGGTATAAGTTTGAGTAGTGGTATAGGATATGTTGGTGCGTTTGGTTGAGGTCTCGGGGGCCTTGGAGAGTTTTCGGATGGTTGTGGGAGAGTTTGGAATTTTGGGGAAGCTGCAGAATTTTTCTGCTTCTGTTGTTTCCGCACCTGCGGATTGGGGACCGCAGGTGCGATGCCACATATGCGATGCCGTATATGCAAAGAGGAGGCCACAGAAGTGAAGGTTGGCCGTTTGGAGCTTAGCTACAGATGCGGTGAAGAGGGCGCATCTGCGGGACCGCATGTGAGATTCCTGGGCGCAGATGCAGCCCTGGGGGACTGAAGTGAAAACCACAGAAGCGGTTCATGGACCACAAAAGAGGTACCGAAGAAGCGGTAAAAGGGCCGCAGGTGCGAAATGCCTGGGCCAGAAGGTATAAAAGGAATCCTTCACGATTTTTGAGTTATTTTCCACCATTTCTATGTTGGTTTTGGAGCTTTTTGGGAGATTTTGAAGAGGGAATTCAAGGGAGCTTCGTTGAGGTATGTTGAACCTAAAACTCGTTTCTATGGTATTATTTCACGGATTAGAGCTGTAATTATGGAAATTAAGGGTTAAAAATTGGGAAAATAGGGCTTGTTACTGGAGACCTTGACTTGAGGATTTGAGGGGCCATTTGTGGTCGGATTTTGAGACTTTTGATATGTATGAAATCATAGGGAGATAAGGAATCTATTGATGTAAATTTTATCGAATTCCGAGACGTGGGCCCGGGGATCGGGTTTTGGTCAATTTCGGGATTTGTGTTGTAATTTGATTTCTTTCGAGTGGGCTTTACCCCCTTAGTATATTTTGATGGTTTTGCACTGATTTTGGTTAGATTTAGAGCATCCGGAGGTCGATTCGAGGGGAAAAGGCATCGCGGGCTAGAGATTGGATCGGATAGAGGTGAATAATGATTGTAAATATTTTCTTGAGGGTATGAAACCCCGGATTACACATCGTTGTGCTATATTGAGGTGACACACACGCTGGATGACGAGCGTGGGATCGTGCACCATTGGGGATTGTGACTTAGTCCATCCCGAATGACTGTTTACCGTGTAATTGATTGAAAACTACTTGATATCATCAAGTTTTGGACTGAATGCCATATTTGGGCCTCGTGCCAACTATTTGGACCCTTAGGGGATTCTTACCGATATTTCCTCACTGTTTTGACTTTATACTTGCACTCAGTCATGCTATATTCTAGTGTTTCCATAACTCAGCCATGTTTACTCTGTTTTAACACATTAATGATATTCGAAATGATAATTTGAGCTAAGCATCATGTTTTACTGTTGCCCGAGTGGCTTATGAGATTCTGACTGAGTAAGGCCGAGGACCTGTGTTGTGAGGATACATTGATTTATGATTATGAGGCCGAGGGCCTGAGATTGTACGCCACGAGGTGGCTTGTTGATATGAGGCCGACAGGCTACTAATTATTCCAGGATATGGCTTGATATTGCGCTTGGGCTGTAAGGGGTCCCTCCCGGAGTCTATACACACCCAATGAACGCGGGTACCCATTGTGATATGAGAAATAGCCCGAGGGGCTGGTGTTGTTCCACAATATTGCCCGAGGGGTGGATTCTATTGACATTGTGGCCGAGGGGCAGATTTTTATTTGTTTATGTGTTCTAGTTGCTTTTTATTTAATTGTTTAACTGTTAAAAAGATGTTTTAAAGAAGCTTATTCTGAACTAAAGTGTCTTTATATGTTTTCATTGTTTCATTGGTTTTACTAGTTTTATAATGCTTCCTTATAGCATGTTATTGTGTTTTTTACGTGATTTCATATCGCTTAGTCTTCATTTATTATTATTACTCACTGAGTTGGAGTATTCACTTTACTCCCTGCACCCCGTGTGCAGATTCAGGCTCTTCAGGTCCTGTTTGTGAGGGTTGAGAGATTCCAGCAGATTTCGGAGTTCACTAGGTAGCTGCTCGGCGTTCGCAACCTAGTACTTCTCCCCTATCTTATTTTTCTCTTGTTTTAATTCTGTAATAGACTATGTAGACTCTTCCTATTTTTAATCGGTTAGTAGACGCTCATGAGTGGTGACACCCCGATGTCGGGCTATGTGTATTCCGCAATTGTACTGTTTTACCTTTGCTTTGGGAATATTATTATGTTAAAGACTTAAATTTGTATTATTTTAACTGCTTAGAATGAATTGAGTGTGTGTCGGCTGACCTTGTCTTCACGAGAGACGTCATTACGACAGGGTTCGGGTTTAGGGTCGTGACAAGTTGGTATCAGACCCTAGGTTGCATAGGTCTCACGAGTTATGAGCAGGTTTAGTAGAGTCTCACGGATCGGTACGGAGACATCTATATTTATCTTCGAGAGGCTGCAGAACCTTTAGGAAAAGCTTCATATTCTTGAAATTCTTATCATGCGAATCTGTTGATACGAGTACTAAACTTCTGTTATTCTATTCTCTCACAGATGGTGAGGACACGTGCTACCGGTCAGGATGGACGATCACCAGTACCACCAGTTGCGGCCACTAGAGGTTGAGGACGCGGTCGTGGTCACGGTAGGGGTAAGGGTGTAGCCCGCATAGCAGCTAGGGCAGCACCTGCAAATCCACAAGTCTCCCCAACTCAGGATCAGGTCCCAATTGTGGACGCTCCAGCAGCACCAGCTCAGGCACCAGCTGTGCCCATTGTGATTCCGGGTATTCAGGAGGTCTTGACTCAGATTCTATCAGTATGCACTGGCCTAGCTCAGGCGGTCTCAGTTACTACAACTGCAGCTACTTCTCAGGCTGGGGAGGCACTCAGACTCCTGCCGCTCGCACACCTGAGCAGGTCATGCAGGGACTTCAGACACCGGGGGCACATCCAACCCAGACGGTTGTAGCTGCTCAGGACTATGTAGCTCCTGCCATGCCAGAGGACAAGCAGCGTAGGTTGGAGAGGTTTGGCAAACTTAAGCCTCCAACTTTCAGTGGTGCAGAGGGCGAGGATGCCCAGGGATTCTTGGACAAGTGTCAGCGGATTCTTTGCACAAAGGGTATTCTAGAGACCAGAGGGGTCGCTTTCACTACTTTTCAGTTTTCTGGAGCTGCCTTCACTTGATGGGAGGCGTATAAGAGGCGTAGGCCTGTTGGTGCAGCACCCCTTACCTGGCAGCAATTCTCCGTTCTCTTTCTGGAGAAGTATGTGCCGCAGTCTTGCAAAGAGGAGCTGCGTAGGCAGTTTGAGTGGTTACGTCAGGGAGAGATGACTGTGACGCAGTATGAGATGAGGTTCTCCGAGTTAGGTCGTCATGCTATTTGGTTGGTTCCGACAGATAGAGAGAGGATTAAGAGGCTTGTGGATGAACTCACTTATCAACTTCGTATTCTCATGACCAGGGAGAGAGTGTCTGGTGCTACTTTTGAGGAGGTTGTTGACATCACTCATGATATTGAGTCAATTTGTCGCCAAGAGCGAGATGAGAGGGAGGCCAAGAGGACTCGATGATCTGGTAGTTATGGTGGTGCTCCTTCGAGAGGTCAGTTTAAGCACGACAGAGGCCGTCCATTCAGGCATGCTCAGCCAGCTTGCCTAGGTTATCATGGGGCGTCATCAGGTCATGGTTCTCACAATTCTCATCAGGGCTAGTCATCACTTAGTGCCCTTCTAGCTCAAAGCTCGTCTTATGCTACCTCAGTTCATGGCTTTTCTATGGCAGGTGCATCTACTAGTCATTTCGGTGCTAGGGGTTCCCTTCAGTCCCCGTCTCCAGCACCCGGGAGTTGCTATGAGTGTGTAGAGATGGGTCATATGTGGAGGCAGTATCCTCGTCGTCTTGCGGGTTCATCTCAGTAGAGGAGTCAGCCATCGGCTTCAACGCTAGTTACTTCACTACCACCCACCCAACCAGCTAGGGGTGGAGGTCAGTCAGCTAGGGGTCGCCCTAGAGGAGGAGGTCGATCAGGTGGCGGTCAGGCCCATTTCTATGTAATTCCAACTAGACCCGATGCTATTGTTCCGATGCTGTTATTATAGGTATTGTCTCAGTCTGCCACAGATATGCCTCTGTATTATTTGATCCCGGTTCCACTTATTCTTATGTGTTATCATACTTTGCCCGTTATTTGGATACACCCCGTGAGTCTCTTGTTTAACCTGTTCATGTATCTACTCCAATAGGCGATACGGTTGTTGTAGACCGTGTGTACCGATCGTGTGTGGTTACTATTGGGGGTTTGGAGACTAGATTGGATCTTTTGTTGTTACGTATGGTGGATTTCGATGTTATTTTAGGCATGGATTGGCTATCTCCGTGTCGTGCTATTCTGGACTATCTTGTTAAGATCGTGACATTGGATATACCGGGTGTGCTGCGGATTGAGTGGGGAGGTTTGATTGATTATGTTCCCAGTAGGGTAATCTCATTCTTGAAGGCCCAACGTATGGTTTGGAAGGGTTGTCTTTCGTATATAGCCTTTGTAAGGGATGTCGGTGTAGAGACTCCTAGTATTGATTCTGTTCTAGTTGTGAGGGAGTTCCCCGATGTGTTTCCTGCAGACCTGTCGGGCATGCCACCGGACATGGATATTGATTTTGGTATTGACCTAGTGCCGGGCACTCAACCCATTTCTATTCCGCCGTATCGTATGGCACTAGCGGAGTTAAAGGAGCAGATTCAGGAACTCATTGATAAGGGGTTCATTCGGCCTAGTGTGTCATCTTAGGGCATGTCGGTTCTATTTTTGAAGAAGAAGGCTGACACTATGAGGATGTGCATTGATTATAGGCAGTTGAACAAAGTAACAATTAAGAACAAGTATCCTTTGCCTTGCATTGATGATTTATTCGACCAGCTTCAGGGAGCAAGAGTGTTCTCCAAGATTTATCTCCTTTTAGGTTATCACTAGTTGAAGATCAGGGACTTGGATATTCTTGTGACAGCTTTCAGGACCCGATATGGTCATTATGAGTTTTTGGTGATGTATTTTGGGTTGACCAATGGCCCAGTAGCGTTCATGCATTTGATGAACAACGTGTTCCGGCCCTATCTCGACTCGTTTGTTATAGTTTTCATTGATGATATTCTAGTGTACTCGCGTAGTCAGGAGGAGCACGTGGAGTATTTGAGAGTTGTGTTGTAGAGATTGAGGGAGGAGAAACTCTATGCAAAATTCTCCAAGTGTGAGTTTTGGCTCAGTTGAGTGGCTTTCTTAGGGCACATGGTGTCTAATGAGGGTATTCAGGTTGATCCGAAGAAGATAGAGACCGTCCTCAGCCATAGAGATTCGCAGATTTCTTGGTTTGGCAGGCTATTATTTGTTCAGGGATTTTCATCTATTGCATCGCCCTTGACCAAGTTGACTCAGAAAGGTGCTTTATTTGTATGGTCGGATGAGTGTGAGGAGAGCTTTCAGAAGTTCAAGATTGACTTGACCACAACTTCAGTATTAGTTTTGCCATCAGCTTTAGGTTCATATACCGTGTATTGTGTTGCTTCGAGAGTTGGTATTGTATGTGTGTTGATGTAGGAGGGTAGAGTTATTACTTATGCTTCTTGTTAGTTGAAGCCCCATGAGAAGAACTACCATGTTCATGATTTGGAGTTGGTTGCCATTGTTCACGCGCTGAAGATTTGGAGGTATTATTTGTATGGTGTGTCTTGTAAGGTGTTTATTGATTATCATAGCCTCCAACACTTGTTCAAACAGAAGGATCTCAATTTGAGGCAGTGGAGATGGTTGGAGTTTCTAAAGGATTATGATATTACTATATTGTACCATCTGGGAAAGGCCAATGTGGTGGTCGATGCTTTGAGTCGAAAGGCGATGAGTATGGGGAGTTTGGCATATATTCTAGTTGGGGAGAGACCTCTTGCAGTTTATGTTCAGGCCTTGGACAATTGGTTTGTGAGGTTGGATATTTCAGAGCCCAGTCGGGTATTGGCTTGTGTGATTTCTCGGTCTTCCTTATATGATCGCATCAGAGAGTGCCAATATGATGATCCACATTTGCTTGTCCTTAGGGACATAGTTCAGCACGATGATACCAGAGATGTGACCATTGGTGATGATGGAGTGTTGAGGATGTAGGGCCGGATATGTGTGCCCAATGTAGATGGGATTCGAGAGTTGATTCTGGAGGAGGCCCATAGCTCGCGGTATTCCATTCATCCGGGTGCCGCAAAGATGTATCAGGATCTGAGACAGTATTATTAGTGAAGGAGAATGAACAAAGATAATGTGGGATTTGTAGCTCAGTGTCTAAATTGTCAGTAGGTGAAATATGAGCATCAGAGACCGGGTGGCTTGCTATTGGGGACTTTGTAGTTGGACTCCCACGGACTTTGAAGAAGTTCAATGCTATTTGGGTGATTGTGGATCTACTTACTAAGTCTGCGCACTTCATTCTGTGTGTACTACTTATTCTTTAGAGCGGTTGGCAGAGATCTATATCCAGGAGATTGTTCGTTTGCACAGTGTCCTAGTTTCTATCATTTTAGATAGGGGCACTCAGTTTACTTCGTAGTTTTGGAGGTCTATGCAGCGAGAGTTGGGTACTCAGGTTGAGTTGAGCACAACTTTTCACTCTTAGACGGACGGGCAGTCCGAGCACACTATTCAGATATTGGAGGACATGTTGCGTGCTTATGTCATTGATTTCGGAGGGTCATGGGATCAGTTTCTACCGCTCGTAGAGTTTGCCTATAACAACAGCTACCGGTCGAGAATTTAGATGGCTCCATATGAGGCTTTATATGGGAGGCAGTGTAGATCTCCAATTGGTTGGTTTGAGCCGGGTGAGGCTAGGCTATTGGGGACAGACTTGGTGTAGGATGCTTTAGAAAAGGTGAAGGTGATTCAGGAGAGGCTTTGTACAGCGCAGTCGAAACAAAAGAGTTATGCTGACAGGAAGGTTCGGGATGTGTCCTACATGGTTGGTGAGAAGGTTATGTTGAAGGTTTCGCCCATGAAGGGTGTTATAAGATTTGGGAAGAAGGGTAAATTGAGTCCTCAGTTCATTGGGCCTTTCGAGGTGCTTCGGAGGATTGGGGAGGTGGCTTATGAGCTTGCTTTGCCACCCAGCTTGTCGAGTGTGCATCCGATATTTCATGTTTCTATGCTCCGGAAGTATATTGGGGATCCATCTCATGTTCTGGATTCCAGCACGGTGCAGTTAGATGGTGATTTGACTTATGATGTGGAGCCAGCAGCTATTTTGGAGTATCAGGTTCGAAAGTTGAGATCAAAGGATATAGCTTCAGTGAAAGTGCAATGGAGAGGCCGTCCCATGGAGGAGGCTACCTGGGAGACCGAGCAGGAGATGCGAAGCAGATATACTCACTTGTTTGAGGCTTCAGGTATGTTTCTTGACTCGTTCGAGGACGAACGTTTGCTTAAGAGGGGGAGGATGTGATGACCCGGCCAGTCGTCTCATGAGTTAACACTCAATTTCCCCCATTTTTGCTTCTTAATGCTTTGTTTATCGGTTCTATGTGTGATCGGGTTGGCTGGGTCGAATTCGGAAAGGTTTTGGTAAGGTTTGAGACACTTAGTCTCTTTTGAGGAAGCTTAAGTTGGAAAAGTCAATCGGATGTTGACTTATATATTAGAGGGTTCGGATGTGAGTTCCGATGGTTCGAATAGCTTCGAAAGGTGATTTGAGACTTTGGAGCGTGATCAGAATGTGTTTTGGAGGTCTAGAGTAGATTTAGGCTTGAATTAGCGAAATTGGAATTTCGGCATTTCCGGTTGATAGGTGAGATTTTGATATAGGGGTCGGAATGGAATTCCGGAAGTTGCAGTAGGTTCGTTGTGTTATTTGGGATGTGTGTGAAAAAATTCAGGTCATTCAGATGTGGTTTGGTAGACTTTTTGATCAAAAGCGTAATTCGAAAGATTTTGGGAACCTTAGGCTTGAATTCGATGTGTTTGGTTGATTCGGTGTTGTTTGAGGTGTTTTGAAGTTTGGTATAAGTTTTACTAATGGTATATGATGTGTTGGTGCTTTTGGTTGAGGTCCCCGGGGCCTCAGGGAGTTTTCAGATGGTTGTTAGAGAGTTTGAAATTTTGGGGAAGCTGCAGAATTTTCTGCTTCTGTTGTTTCCGCACCTGCGGATTGGGGACCATAGGTGCGACGTCGCAGATGCGAAGAGGAGGTTGCAGAAGTGAAGGTTGTCCATTTGGAGCTTAGCCGCAGATGCGGTGAAGAGGGCGCATCTGCGGGACCACAGGTGCGGTTCCTGAGCGCAGATACGGCCCTAAGGGACTTAAGTGAAAACCGCAGAAGCGGTTTATGGACCGCAAAAGCGGTAAAAGGGCTGCAGGTGCGAAATACCTGGGCCAGAAGGTATAAAAGCATTCCTTCGCAATTTTTGAGTTGTTTTCCACCATTTCTAAGTCGGTTTTGGAACTTTTTGGGAGATTTTGAAGAGGGAATTCAAGGGAGCTTCATTGAGGTAAGATTGTTGAACCTAAAACTCATTTTTATGGTATTATTTCACGGATTAGAACTGTTAATTTGTATGAGTCCACCAAACAGTAGAGTACCTGGTCCTCTACAAGATTCAGCTGAGAATGCTAATAAAACAGTACGTAAATAAGACAGAGGATTTTTACGTGGAAAAATTCCACACAAGGGGATAAAAAAACCACGACCTACACCTGTAGGCTTTTAACTTCACTAACTTATAAAGAACCTATTACAAGACACTTTGCAATGACTGCTATTGCAAAGGATTTACTCAACTAACTTGTGGTACTCTTACCACAAGCCACTTTGTGACTTCGTAGTTACAAAGGTTTTTTCTAACTTGTGATGCTTTCACCACAAGCCACTTTGTAATTCTACAATTACAAAGACTTTTGCTTATGACTAAATCTAGTCACAACATAAACTCAAGGAGTTTATGGATTTACAAGAGGATTCCTAATCAAATGCTTCTAGCTAAGCAGTTTAGGAGATATAACAAGTACAATAACGAAGTTACAACTCAACTAGGACAACAACAAGCTATCTTTTAGGAAATGGTCCGTAGTTGCGTTCAACATTGTTCTTCAAGCTTGAGAGGATTGATTTCTCTGTTTTGGCAAGAGGCTTGAATGAGAAACTGAAACCTACAAGTGATATTTTGTATAAAACTCATTGTAGGTACATCTTGATCACATCACTTGAAATGATGTGAGCACTTTACTTGGTTAGAGAATGAGTGGGCGCTGGAGATAGTGTAGTACGGCAGAAATAGTGCCATCAGTCACTTCATTTCCAGCTGTGTCCAATTGACTTTGTACTGCTATGAGGAAACCACAAGAGTATCAGGTCCTTGTATGTCTTCCTAGCTCCTAAAGCTGT
This sequence comes from Nicotiana tabacum, assembly GCF_000715075.1. NCBI lineage: Eukaryota > Viridiplantae > Streptophyta > Magnoliopsida > Solanales > Solanaceae > Nicotiana > Nicotiana tabacum. The sequence goes on along the minus strand of NC_134101.1, from coordinate 155,211,183 downwards.
AGCAGTTCACCTTTAGCTAGAATCTATTAAAGCTTGCAGTATAGTCCAAGTAGGTCAGGTTCCCTATCTTGTTCTTAACAGTAAATTTGTTAGATCATCAAAACATAAGGCAAGAATATTTAAAACCTATCAATTTCCCCCTTTTTATGATGGCAAACTTAACATTTATCGAGTGGTTTTAGAGCAGTAAGAACCAGTTTAAGACTCAGAGGAAACACAAGGTTCCCCTTGAGACTATGTCGTACCGTAACAATGAGTTCCCCCATGTGTTCCCCCTAAGTTGATTATTCCCCCTAAGTTGATTTTTCCCCTTTTGACATCATTAAAAAAACAGAATAACAGCATAAAGAAGTCCAGCTAAGCTAACTCATGCCACATATGTGCACATAATCATGATAGAGAATAGAACACAGAAAGAGAGTACTGACATAATAAAATGAGGATTAATATTAATAAAGCTTTAAATATGCATCTTCTTGGAAAAAGCGAGAGGATATATTAGACTTGTTAACAGGAGCTGTAATGTTTCATCCTAACCATACAAAAAAAAGGAAACAAAAAAACATCCGCAAAAACATCAAAAAAATAACAAACATATCTAGAAACTGGTCACTGAATGGGTACTTAGGGGGCACTAGGAGTAAAAGGCTTGGTAGCTACAGCAAGTGTTTAGAGAACGAGGTCTATTCAGGCATTTGCCGGCTTTTGCTCATTGAGCAGTTCTGCTTTCAGGTTCTCTACTTGCGCCCTGAGATCATCATTTTCCTGTGTCAAACGAGCCACTTCATCATTCGACATTGGAACCCCTCAGGCTTGCTGACATTCCAGGATAGCATTCCTTGCCTTCAACCGACGAATTTCCTCAGCTGCACTATTCTGAGCATTTATAAGCTATGAAACGGTTTATGTACTTCCTACCCCCCCCATACTTTTCCACACACTCGCACTCTTCCAAAGTCGTCTGTGAGAAGGTCTGCTTCCTAGTCCCCACTTTGCCCGTCCCCAGTGGGACTTTAAAGAATTTGAACACTAGAGTCAGTAGGAACCCATAGGGAAGGCCATGATTACCATCTTTGAAAGTGGCAACCTTTTGCATGTGTTGAATCATAATAGCAGGCAGACTTACCGGAGTAAAACTATCTAGTTGCTCCATCAAGAATAGGTTAGACTTAGAAGTCACTGACCTCCTTTTAGCTCGAGGCAATAGAACTTTGTTAGCCAATTCAAACAACAGCTGGTAAATAGGGAGTAGGGCTTTCTTATGGATCTGGTCCCCTTTCTGGTTAGCATTGTCTTTTACTACTGCATTTCTGAAGTTATACTGACACACATCTCTTACACTAGACACACCAGCTGTAGGAACTTTTAAAATCTCTCCAAGCTACTTTACATCAAATACAATGTCCACCCCATTGACCAAGGCACAAAATATGGTTAGTATCAATTGGAAAGAGGCTAGCAAAGAAACTTTGTACCTCCTCCTCCTCATATACCTTAGGTGCATCAATTTGAAATAGATATACCCAATGTTGAAACTCGACCATTTCCAGAATTTGGCGCATTCCAGCCATCTCAGAGATTGCTGGGTCAAACGTACGACCCAACAGAATTTTTTGATGCCTCAGGCGCTCAGAGCCAAGGCTGACTTCACTTCTCATTTTCCTCACAGAAACAGGTTCTTCAAAAGATTCAGACTTAAGTTTCCCGGACTTCTCTCCACTGACTTTGCCTTTTCCCTAGGATTTGACTAGGACATCCTCATCAGACATGAAAAACTCACTCACCACCTCTTTCATCTTAGACCTAGATATTGACCCTTTCTCTATTGAAGTAGGGTTCGTCTTTTTCGAAGACCGTCTAATAAGTGAACCAGGTTTATCTAGGGTTTTTGTTCCACCTCGACTACAGGGATCGCCTCATCACTTACAGGTACACCATCTTTCACCAACTTTCTTTTTTTCTTCTCACTACTCTTCTTGCTCTTTTGAAGAGCAGAATCGTAGGCCACTTTAACTTGAAGCCTAGTAGTAGGTCATTTGATTTCAGACTCAGGGGCGGACATAACCCCCCTCTTACTAATGAATGCATCAAGAGCCACATTATCTAGATCTTTTTTATCACTGGATCTCATTTCAGGTGCTTGAATCTCTAGGTGCACAACATCGAATGCAGGAACAACACTGTCCTAGAAATGAGAGCCCTGACCAGGGTCCTCCGAAGAGGGATAAGGTTCCTCATGTGATGCCTCAGTAGTATCTGCTATTGCATCCCCGTCAACAAATATAACGGCGCCTTCTTCCTCCACACTTTGTGTCTTGTTTTTCTGAGATGTAATCTCATGCAGTACACTATCAGCGGATACCAAAAACACGGTTAGAACATTTTTCTCTTCCTCAACCGGTGCTTCCACCACCATGGAATCGGTAGCAATGATGGTAGAACTCTTTGTGACCTTGTTCTCCACTTAGTGGTTGACTAGTGGGAACATCAGACGATGGGGAGAATGGAGTAGTAGTTTCAAGGGTTTCTGAATTGGGAAGAGATTGGGAAACTGGGAAAGGTATGATTGTAGCAGCAGGAGTAATAGAGGGTAAGGAAGACTCAGTGATAGCGGGAGGTTCCATAGATTGATCAGTGGTAGTTACAACTGAGGCAGGAAGATCGAAAGTCGTCTCAGCCATTGAAAGAAGTAGTGTGACGATCCCTTTTTTGGGTGATTTTAGTGTAAGACTTAAGGTTAAGAAGAGCAGAAAAGAGGGTTTTTAAAAGGAGAGGACAATTATGAAGAGAGAGGAATATGCATCGATTCTGAAACGATAGTTGGGCGTAGAAAATTGCAATGTTTCAGAGGGAGATGGAACGATTTGAAATGAAGAGACATGACAGCAGGATCTGAAAAATTGATGACACGGGAGTTGTGTTTTGTACCCTTTTTTTAAGGTGTGTATTAAAGGATGCACAAAACTACTAACCTTTGGTACAAGAACTAGGTTCTTGACCCTTTCCTTTTTGAAAGAATCAATCCTCTTTTATCATTCATGCACTACATCTACCGCTTCTATACTCATCATGTGTGTTTACTTGCAACGGTATTGAAGTGAGTTAGACATGGCCAGAAAACACTTTGAGCCAGTTATTTCTAGAAGGTAAAAGCCAACTAAAGAGGAATCAGGTTCTCAATTGGGCTTTAAAAGCCCTAGCTTCATTCTGTTTCTTTCAAACTGTTCCTTACTTGGCGCCTTGGTGAAGATGTCTGCAATTTTATCTTCTGCGCTACAAAACTTCATACATATCAGCCCTTTCTCCACATTGTCTCTCAGAAAATGATGCCTCATATCGATATGTTTTGTCCTTTTATGTTGAACTAGATTCTTGGCCATATTGAGTGCATTGGTGTTGTCACATAGAAGGGGCACACTTTTAGTGAGTACCCCAAAGTCCTCTAGTTGCTGCTTGATCCATAAGAGCTGAGCACAGCAGGATGCTGCAGCTACATATTCAGCTTCAGCTGTTGAAAGAACCACTGAATTTTGCTTCCTTGTTCCCCAAGATATAAGACATGAACCTAAGAAGTGAGCCATTTCAGAAGTGCTTTTCCTATCCACAAGATAACATGCATAATCTGCATGAGCATACCCAATCAGATTAAAACTGTCACCTGATGGATAATACAGCTCCAGGTCCTGTGTTCCTTTGAGATATCTTAGTATTCTTTTGGCAGCCTTTAAGTGAGATTCCTTGGGATTTGATTGAAATCTTGCACATAGCCCCACATTGAAAACAATACCAGGTCTGCTGGCAGTGAGATAGAGAAGAGACCCAATGATGCCTCTATACATGGTTTGATTCACAAGAGATCCAGTTTCATCCATGTCCAGTCGAGTGGCAGTAGGAATGGGAGTATCTATCACCTTTGATGCTTCCATGTCAAACCTTTTCAAGAGTTCCCTGATGTATTTTTGCTGACAAATGGATATACCCTTTGGGGACTGTTTTACTTGAAGACCCAAGAAGGAGTTCAGCTCCCCCATCATGCTCATTTCAAATTCACTTCCCAGGAGTTTTGCAAATTCTTCACACAGAGAATCAGTTGTTGCTCCAAAAATGATATTATCAACATAAACCCGAACAATGAGCAGGTTCCTTCCTCGTTTCTTTAAAAAAAGGTATTGTTAATTTTCCCTCTTTTAAAACCATTTTCCAGGAGGAACTTTGACAATCTTTCATACCAAGCTCGAGGAGCCTGCTTTAACCTTTACAAAGCTTTGTTCAGTTTAAACACATATTCAGGGTGCTCATGACATTCAAACCCTGGGGGTTGCTTCACATAGACTTCTTCCTTAAGGAGTCCATTCAAAAATGTACTCTTGACATCCATTTGGAGCAAGGTGAATTCCATATGAGATGCAAAAGCAATTAGAATTCTAATAGCTTCCATGCGAGCCACTGGAGCAAACGTTTCATCATAGTCAATCCCTTCCTCTTAATTGTTGCCTTAGACCACTAGCCTGGCCTTGTTCCTTGTGGTAATTCCATGTTCATCGAGCTTGTTTCTAAATACCCACCTGGTTCCTATAATGGTTCGATTTGGGTGTCTAGGTACCAGGTGCCACACATTGTTTCTCTCAAACTAATGCAGTTCGTCTTGCATGGTTGTAATCCAATCTACATCTTTCAAGACTTCCTTGATATTTTTGGATTCTATCTAGGAGAGAAAGGCTGAGTAGGCAGGTGAATTTCTGGCTCTTGACCTGGTTTGTACTCTGGAATCTAGAGGGGTGATAATGTTGTCTATTGGATGAGAGCTTTGGTGTCTCCAGTTAGACGCATGAGGTCCATTTTGAGAGGAGGAAGATATGTTTGGCTGATTTTCCTCTATCCTTCTCTCAGGTGCTAATGGAGTTCCTGAACTGCATCAACCACTCTTTCTTCAGCTTTAGTGGTTGTAATTGAAGTGCTTGGTTCTGTTGAAGATGAAGCAACGTTGTCTTCATTTGGCTCTTTTACTTGACTCATCATATCTGCCTTTCCATTTGTCATGTTAATGACTTCACCAGGAACAAGTGAGGGTTCTCCATCTTGATCTTCCTTAGCACTCTTCTCAAATGATGGATAAGATTCATCAAAAATAACATGAACACTTTCCTCAACACATTGAGTCCGCTTATTATATATCTTGTAAGCCTTGCTTTGAGAGGAGTAGCCCAGAAATATTCCTTCATCACTCTTGGCATCAAATTTACCAAGCTGATCCTTTCCATTATTGAGAACATAACATTTGCACCCAAATGTTCTTAGGTGAGACAGCTTGGGTTTCCTTCTATTCAACAGTTCATACGGGGTTTTGTTCAGAAGTGATCTGATCATGCACCTGTTCACCAAGTAGCAGGCGGTATTGACAGCTTCAGCCCAGAAGTTGTTTGCAATTCCACTATCGATCAACATTGTTCTTGCAATTTCCTCCAGAGTTCTGTTTTTCCTTTCTACTACTCTATTTTGCTGGGGAATTCTGGGAGCTGAGAAGTTGTGTGTGATGCCATTTTCATTGCAGAATTCATCAGATCTGACATTATCAAATTCTGTCCCATGATCTGATCTAATGCATGCGACTCTAGATTCCATCTTCACCTGGATTTTCTTCATAAAGGCCACAAATACGTCAACAGTTTCATCTTTGGTTCTGAGAAATAGAGTCCATGTGAATCTAGAGTAGTCATCTACTATCACGAAAATGTATCTTTTTCCTCCTCTGCTTTGCATTCTCATAGGTCCACACAAATCTATATACAGAAGCTCTAGTGGATTTGAGGTGCTCACATCTCTTTTAGGCTTAAAAGAGGACTTCATATTTTTTCCTCTAGCACATGCGTCACGGACTTTTTGCATCTTGAATTGTGACATAGGCAAACCATGGACCAAGTCCTTCTGAATTAGTTTGTTCGAAAGAGTAAAACTTGCATGGACCAGTCTTCTGTGCCATAGTTTAGCTTCATCATTAATAGCTTTCAGACAACTCAGATCACCATTCTATAAGGACTCAAAATCAGCGACATAGATGTTCTTGTATCTTTTGGCCACAAGTACTATTTCGCCTGTCATAAGATCAGTGACTGTACATATTTTGGACAAGAATTCCACCTTGTTTCCTTTATTACAGATTTGAGAAACACTCAAGAGACTGTACTTAAGGCCATTTACATAGTACACATTTTCAATATAATGAGTGAGTGACTTCCCAACTTTTCCAACTCCAAGAATTTATCCCTTTTTGCCATTTTCCAAAGGATGCACTCCCTCCTTGCAGGGATTTTAGTGAAAGAAAGTCTGTGGTATTCCCAGTCATGTATTTTGAACACCCACTATCCATGAACTATTGTTGACTGCTTCCTTTCACTATTCCCTGCACAAGAGATTATGAGTTAGTTTTAGGAACCCAAACAAGTTTAGGTCCCTTGTAGTAAGCAAGAAGATGAATAAGAGTTCTCTTAGTCCATGCAGGTAATGTGCATTTTCTGTTAGTGGAACTTGGTCCCTCTTTTGTAGTATGTTTTTCTGAACTGATTGATTCTTGGCCTGGACATCTTCCTTGAAGCGCCCAGTGTTCCCACGTCGGGTACAAGGCCAGTTATTAGAGATAGTGACGTACTTATTGTGAGGAGTTTTCTCCCTTTGGAACCCTGCTACCTGCCTGTTTTCACAATCATTAGTATGCAAGGCAGTGGTAGCTTCTAAGGACCAGGTCCACTTTAGGGACTTTTCAAGATCATTCTTTACTCTTTCCAGATTAGTTTGGAGAAGCTCGTTTTTCTCAATTTCAGCAAATATCCTAATTCCCATAGCTTTCACCTCATTTTCAAGCCTAATGTGTTCCTCACTTGCTATCTCCTTTCCCTTTCCAGAAGTTTCAGGTTTTGACTTAGTCTATGGTTTCACTATTGTTTTCCTTAGGTCTACAATTTCTACCAACGGATCACTCTTTTCTTTTCTGAGGGTTTCAGTGGTTTTCTTATGGTCTGTAACTACAGCCACTAAGTTGTCTCTAGTTTGTTTAGATTCTCCTGATTTTAAGGTCAAAGAATCTCTATCCTCCACAAGACTATGAAAAGCAGTGATTAATACATCAGCTAAAGACATGAGTTTTTTTTGGAGAATAGGATTTCAAATTTCTCTGAACATCCCTGAAGTTTACCTCTTTGTTGCCATTGTCTTCATCATCATCTGATTGAGCCATCAAAGCAAAAGTTGAGTCATATCCAGTCTTTTCACCTTCAACTGCCATCATGGAACTATCACCAGTATCAGGTTCATCTTCAGACTCACTAGATGAATCCCCCCATGCTGCAAGAGCCTGTCTCATCATATTGTTAGCAAATCTTTTTCTCTTGAAGTCCTTGACAGGAACCAGGTTTATCTTAGCTATTTTCTCATGATGGTTCTTGGAGAATTCTTGCTTCAGGAGAGGACAGTCTTTCATGAAGTGTCCAGACTTTCCACACTTGTAACAAAAATCACAATTTCTTGGTCTGATAGAGATGTCCCTTTTTAGCATCTCTCCATTTCTTCTAACCATCTTCTGAAATATTTTGGTTAGGTAAGCCATATCACTGTCTTCCTCACTTGAATCATTGTAATCAGCTTTTAAGTACCAGGTTCCTTCCCCTTTTTGGTTTTCTTCTTTCACTATTTATCTTTTTCTCCAACTCATGGGTCTTCAAGTTTTCGATCAGCTCTTCTACAGATAGCTCCTGTAAATTTTTTGATTCAGTAATGGCATTCACTTTGCTTTCCCAAGAGCTAGGCAGAAAGCTGAGGATTTTCCTTACTAGCTTGTTTCTAAGAATGATTTCATCAAGGGAGTGTAACTCATTTATGATGGAAGTGAATCTCGTATGCATATCTTGAATAAATTCATCATCCCTCATTTTGAAGAGTTCATACTCGGTAGTGAGCATTTCAATCTTAGACTATTTTACTTGTGTAGTTCCCCCTGAGCTGTTTGCAAAGCTTCCCATATCTCATTGGCAGTGTCACAGGTGGAGATTCTATTGTACTCTTCAGGTCCTATTCCACATACTAGAATTTTCTTGGCACGAGAATTCTTCTCCACAGCTATCTTATCTGCTTCGATGTACTCTTTGCTGGTTTTTGCCATTTAAAATGAAGTTCCTCTAGTACTCTGGTTGGATCATAAGGACCATCGCATATGATATCCTATAACTCATAATCCTTAGCCATGATAAAATCATGCATTCTTGCTTTGCACCACTCATAGTATTGTCCGTTGAGCTTGGGTGGTCGGTATGTAGATTGACCTTCTTCCAAATTTGGTGGGGCAGCCATGAGGATCCTTCCTAGGTGTTATCCTGATGGGAAAAACCCACTCTGATCACAATTTTTAATTTGTATGAGTCCACCAAACAGTAGAGTACCTGGTCCTCTACAAGATTCTGCTGAGAATGCTAATAAAACAGTATGTAAATAAGGCAGAGGATTTATACGTGGAAAAATCCCACACAAGGGGATCAAAAAACCACGACCTACACCTGTAGGCTTTTAACTTCACTAACTTGTAAAGAACCTATTACAAGCCACTTTGCAATGACTCCTATTGCAAAGGATTTACTCAACTAGCTTGTTGTACTCTTACCACAAGCCACTTTGTGACTTCCTAGTTACAAAGGCTTTTTCTAACTTGTGATGCTTTCACCACAAGCCACTTTGTAATTCTACAATTACAAAGACTTTTGCTTATGACTAAATCTAGTCACAACATAAACTCAAGGAGTTTATGGATTTACAAGAGGATTCCTAATCAAATACTTCTAGCTAAGCAGTTTAGAAGATATAACAAGTACAATAACGAAGTTACAACTCAACTAAGAAAACAACAAGCTATCTTTTAGGAACTAGTCCGTAGTTGCATTCAACTTTGTTCTTCAAGCTTGAGAGGATTAATTTCTCTATTTTGGCAAGAAGCTTGAATGAGAAACTGAAACCTGCAAGTGATGTTTTGTATAAAACTCATTGTAGGTACATATTGATCACATCACTTGAAATGATGTGAGCACTTTATTTGGTTAGAGAATGAGCGGGCGCTGGAGACAGTGCAGTGCAGCAAAAACAATGTCGTCAGTCACTTTATTTCCAGCTGTGTCCAATTGACTTTGTACTGCTATGAGGAAACCACAAGAGGATCAGGTCCTTGTGTGGGTTCCTAGCTCCTGAAGCTGTAGCAGTTCACCTTTACCTGGAATCCGTTAAAGCTTGTAGTATAGTCCAAGTAGGTCAGGTTCCCTATCTGGTTCTTAATGGTAAGTTTGTTTGATAATCAAAACATAAGACAAGAATAATTAAAACCTATCAAGAGCTGTAATTATGGAAATTAAGGGTTAAAAATTGGGAAACTAGGGCTTGGTATTAGAGACATTGACTTGAGGATTTGAGGGGCCATTTGTGGTCGGATTTTGGGACTTTTGATATGTATGAACTCGTGGGGAGATAAGGAATCTGTTGATGTAAATTTTATTGAATTCTAAGACGTGGTCCTGAGGATCGGGTTTGGTCAATTTCGGGATTTGTATTGTATTTTGATTTCTTTCGAGTGGGCTTTGTCCCCTTAGCATATTTTGATGGTTTTGCACTGATTTTGGTTAGATTTGGAGCATTCGGAGGTCGATTCGAGGGGCAAAGGCATCACAGGCTAGAGATTAGACCGGATAGAGGTGAGTAATGATTCTAAATGTTGTACTGAGGGTATGAAACCCCGAATTACGCATCGTTGTGCTAAATTGAGGTGACGTACAAGCTAGGACAAGCGTGGGATCGTGCACCGTTGGGGATTGTAACTTAGTCCATCCCGAATGATTGTTTTACCACGTAATTGATTGAAAACTACTTGCTATCATCATGTTTTGGGCTGAATGCCATATTTGTGTCTCGTGCCAACTATTTGGACCCTTAGGGGATTTTTACTAATATTTCCTCACTGTTTTGACTTTATACTTGCACTCAGTCATCCTATATTCTAGTGTTTTTATAACTCAATCATGTTTAATCTGTTTTAACACATTAATGATATTCTAAATGATAATTTGGGCTGAGCATCATGTTTTAATGTTGCCCGAGTGGCTTATGAGATTCCGACTGAGTAAGGCTGAGGGCCTATGTTGTGAGGATACACTAATTTATGATTATGAGGCCGAGGACCTGCGATTGTACGCCACGAGGTGGCTTGTTGATATGAGGCCGAGAGCCTACTGATTATGCCATGAGATGGCTTGATATTGTGCTTGGGTCGTAAGGGGCCCCTCCCGGAGTCTGTAAACCCCCAGTGAGCGCGGGTACCCACTGTGATATGAGATATAGCTCGAGGGGCTGGTGTTGTTCCACGATATTGCCCGAGGGGCGGATTCTGTTGACATTGTGCCTGAGGGGCGGATTTTTATGTGTTTATCTGTTCTAGCTGCTTTTCATTTAATTGTTTAACTGTTAAAAAGGTGTTTTAAAGAAACTTATTCTAAACTAAGGTGTCTTTATATGTTTTAACTGTTTCATTGTTTTTACTGGTTTTATATTGCTTCCTTATAGCATGTTGTTGTGTTTTTTATGTGATTTCATATCGCTTAGTCTTCATTTATTATTATTACTCACTGAGTTGGAGTACTTACTTTACTCCCTGCACCCCGTATGCAGATTCAGGCGCTTCAGGTCCTGCTTGCGAGGGTTGAGAGATTCTAGCAGATTTCGGAGTTCACTAGGTAGTTGCTCGGCGTTCGCATCCCAGTTCTTCTCCCCCTTATCTTATTTTTCTCTTGTTTTAGTTCTATAATAGTCTACGTAGACTCTTCCTATTTTTAATCGGTTAGTAGACACTCATGACTGGTGACACCCCGATGTCGGGCTATGTCTATTCCGCAATTGTACTGTTTCACCTTTACTTTGGGATTATTATGTTAAAGACTTAAATTTGTATTATTTTAACTGCTTAAAATGAATTGGGTGTGTGTCGGCTGGCCTTATCTCCACGAGAGGTGCCATCACGACCGTGTCCGGGTTTACGGTCGTGACAAACAACCTATGCCTACACCCACAAGGTACCACCACACAATGTGACACATCACACATATGCCTATAACAACATCTCTGATCACAATAGTTGTCCATAATCAAGCCCAACACCGACAATTAACCTCGTATTAGCTAGAACCCTATTCCAAACCTCCACAACACCGGCAACGATGCAAGAAACATGAAGTTGCCATGACTATTCACTCAAATCAACAAGTCACACCCAACAACACTTGGGCACACACCTCACAAGCTAAAACCCAATAAGTACATCACGAATAAGACCGAATATACAAGGAAACACATGAAAGAACTATCAAACATGCCCGACAAGCACCACTCTCTATCAATATCATACTTATGAATCAATTTCACAAGGGAGAATTAAAGTATATGAACAATTCACAAGGATATCATCCTAATATAACTTCACCACGGCCTGCAGCCCGGTTCAAACATATCAAATCACATGAAGATGCGAGGATCCTGTTGATACCTAATTTTTCCCTAATATATTTTTAAATAAGCATACATACTTTCAAAATATTGTACATGCATTTACAAACATGCACAAGTGTTTTTACAATTTTTCTATAATTTTTAAAGGCCTTAAATCAATTTATTTCTCTATTTTTAATTATATAAATATTCAATAATTATCCCTCATATTACTTTACGATGATTTAATCATATAAATTCATCATTTATGCTCATATAAGTGTTCAAATATTTTAATTGCATTTTTACAATTACATTTGCATTTTTAAGACTATAATTGCATATTTTGCAATAATAGTCCATACATATGCATAACTACATTATCTATACAACAAATGACTTTTTATATTTTTATAATGTTAAGTAATTATTTTAAATCATCTTCATGCATAAAAATCATTTTGTCTTTTCATTAACTATTTTTACAAATTATTTTATTAATAAATTTGTTATTTAACAAATAGCCTCTTTAACTATATTTAAATTCGGACCCCTAGCCCAATTAAAACCCCAGCCCAATTCACCTAACCCAAAACCCTGACCCAATTTTATAACCCGCCCTAGCCCAGAACCAATCTTGGCCGTTGATCTCAAGAGATTAACGGTCCAGAACAAACCTTCCTTCTTTATCTAACCTAACCCCCCAAACCCTAAGTCATTCCCTAAGAACTGCCACCCCCAAATGCTCTCGTCTCTCTTCTGTCTCAGACACCCCCAAACCCTAGAGCGCTGTCACCCCAAAATCCCACAAACCCCTTCGATCCCTGACCATATATGGGATTATCTGGTGATTTACTACCCTATCTAGCCTACTACCTCTACTGGTTGTTCGATTTTTGCTGTTATTTGAGGGAATCTCGAAGAGATTCGACTAGACTCTTCGTTTTCTTATGAACATGCCTTGTGTTCATCAATGTTTGTAAGTATTGGTTATCTTTGTGGCCGTGGTTAGATTTTTCCTTCACCTTGTCCCCTTTTCTCAAAACTTTCATCTCTTGCAGTTTGGATCTGTTCAGATCCTTGTAGATCCGAAACAATTTCGAGTTTTTATGGTTTTTTCCTTAAAGATCTTCTGTTTTCCTTATTATTAATCGATTTTCTAAGAACTAGGGTTTTATTTCATTTTATTTCTTCAAAAACTTTTCTAAAAGTTCCTATGTGTTTGATTATCTCTTTCTACTAATTCTTTTATGACTATATTCCAATCTTTAGTTTGTTTAATTATTTTATTATTTGCTTCAATATTTGCCTGTTATTCCTTGAGTAATTGACTGATTATCTGACTGTCTAGGGTTCGAAATTTCTTTGTTTTGCTAAGATGGTTACTTCCTGTAATTTTTGTCTACTTTCCTTGTTTTGGGACTCCTAATTGACACTACTTGCCTTAATTACTTTTACTAATCTTAATTTAGGGGAGTTGATTGTTTTACCAACCCCAGATGGTCTCTAATTTACCTATTTACCTTATTTGTGTGACTAATTGCCCTTGCTACTGGCCGGAATTTTGGTGTTCTGACTCTAATTGACTGTTAGACCTATTACCTACCTTATTTGGACCTCAATTCCGTGTTATTTTTGGATAACTCCATGATTCTGCCTATTGATTGGTCCTGTTAAGCCTAATTGACTGACTGATTGTTCTCTTTGCCTTATTTGTGAATTCTTAACCTCATTTACCTTATTTGCTTTACTCTACTCAATGCTATATAAGCATCACTTTGTTTTTAAACATACACGCACACATATAGAGAAAAACACAAAAAGGTTCTTGATCTTATTCACACAATATCCTCCATCACAATCTTCCTATTCTTTATTTGTTGCATTATCTAGCCGACTGAAAGCCAAGGCTATACCCTTGGATCCTGTTTGCTTCACTTTCCTGTCACTATCTCTTAACTGGTATGTCTCCACTTTTGCTATCATTCAAACTTTTATGTGATCAAATCTGTGTGCTTCCTGTCATCAGCATATCTGTTTCTATCTAATTAGACCTATGTGCTTCATGTTATTACTCTTAATCAGCATGCCTACTTCCATCTGATTAAACCTAGATGATTTCTGTTTTCAGTATATCAGCATGTTTACTTCTATCTAATTAGATCCATGTGCTTCATGTTTATTGATCCTAATCAATGTATCTACTTATGTTTAATCTGACCTATGTATTTCCTGCTTTCAGCATGTCTACATGTTTGCTTCTATGTAAATTAGACCTATGCCTACTTGTTTCTCAACTAGCATGCTTTCTGTCCAGTTTTAAGTGTTCACCCTTAATAGGTTCCTGATTAGTTCATGATTTCTATGCCTCCAATTTCTGTTACCTTTCTGCATGACTGTCTGAATGGTAATATGATCTCAGCCTGTTGTTCTTTGTTTAATAAAAGTCCATATGCCCATGTAGTAGTAATTAATGAACTAAGTCGAATCTAGGCAATGCGAAACTTTGCTTAAAGTGGTTGTGATCCTGTTTCTGTCTACTGTTTGATTGCTGGAATCTTTGTTTGAATTCCAAGTGTTGAATGACTCTATTTTTCCTATTTACCCCAAAAAATCCAAACTGTTTTCTTAAAACTACCTCCTATTTTCAATTCCTACTCTAAGAATATCTAAGGTCCTGCCCCTCCAGTGTGAGCACTACCTAGGAGTCCATGAGACTCTTCTGAACTCTAACACACCAGGGCTGGCTTTTCCAAAACTTGATCACAAAATTGTTTCTTTAAAAGGTTTTTTGGTGTGAGCATTGCCCGGGGTCCCTGAGGCCCTTGGGAACTTTTGACGCACCAGAAGACCATTGGGTGAACTATGAGAATATTGACATGTTTCAAACTTGGTTGAAAGTCTGGCTTCCAGGTTTACTTTTGGGCCTATCCAGGATCCCTATAGTATAGTGATTTCATTTTGTAATTAATTTATATTTGATTTGTAATAATATTTCTTTATAAACAGATATTGGGGTTATTAGTAAAATTGGGAGGGATTCTTATATATATGTCTTTGTTGGGAACGGGTAGAAATCATGCCTATAGGTTGCTGCAATACTTGTTTACTTATGTGCATTAGAAACCATGCCCATAAGACTCATCTAACTCTTTAAATCCTGAATTTTCATCCTCCGCATCATTAGAAAACCTGCTTATAAGTCGTTTCTCAATTTTGTATCGATAATCATGTCTTCAAAACCTTCGTGTGCACATTAGAAATCATGTTCCAAGGAATTTCCTTGTTGAGTCCGCTTGACAATTGATTGCTTTACTCGCCTAAAAATCATGCCTATAAGGTTTTAAATCAGTTCCTACATTTAGATATCATGCCTATAAGGTTTTAAATTCGTTCCTACATTTAGATACCATGCCTATAAGGTTTTAAATCAGTTCCTGCATTTAGATACCATGCCTATAAGGTTTTAAAATCAGTTTCTGCACTTGGAACTCATGCCTATAGGATTTCAACATGTTTCAGCACTTAGAAACCACACCTATAGGAGTTAAAGATAAAATCTGCCTGTTAAGACTAGCATCTGGTTTACAGCTTAGATATCATGTCCACAGGTTTCTCCCCAATCATCACTTAGGCAAGCCTATAGGTCAATCAAATTCTGGGTCTAAAGCTGTGATGGTTTGTTTGAAACTGCCTAAGGTTTAGGAAGTAACAAAATTAGTATGCAAATTGATTAGGTATTTACTGTTTCGCATAATAACTACTGTCTATTCTGTTTATGCCCATTTAGGTATCTTGCATATAGAACTCTTAAAATTCTAAAACTGTTTGTTTGAGGCGTGCAATTGTTTGTCTATTTGTGGAGATAAATATGTGCCCTTAATTGCATCTTTATGTGATAGTCCTACTTGACTTTTTGTTTGTCGCTTAGTTTTATCCTTTTTAAAACAACATAGGTGAGTCTAGAACTTTCTTAAATAGAGGTCATAAACACCTCCAGGGCCACAGGCAAGGAACGAGTAATGCACGCATAAGGCACATATTGGATACTATTAGAACACTTAGGTAACAATAATTAAGGGGAGGGTAATCGGGTAGTAAAGGATATGATGACCTGTGCGCTAATGCTATGTATAGCACCCCAACTTGGGGACGATTACCAAGTATTGCACAGAAGTGATCCTATAGGCTAATAAACCTAGGACCCCTTTTATCCCCATTTGAATAATCTCTATTTGTTTAAATTATTTTGTTTTGCTTATAAGACTAATTCACCTAATTCGAGTTTGGTCGGGACCCACCATTGTGGACCTCAAGGGGTGCCTAACACCTTCCCCTCAAGGTTATTTCGAGCCCTTACCTAATCTCTAGTAATGTAAACCGGTTTATTAGTTATTTGCTTTAGGTGCCCTAACGCACCTTAAATCCGTTAGGTGGCGACTCTTCAAATTCCATACCCAATTCCCAAAAGGAAATGAGTTGTCCCAAAAATGTCTAAACCTAGACTCTTCGAGGAAAAAGGGCGCGCGACAGCATGACAACTCTACTGGGGATATTTTAGGCTCTTACCATAATAAACTTGTTCTTGTGAAATAGTCTTAAGCACGATTTATTCTATTAATACCTGTACACCCTTTCCCTTTCCCCTTTTATTTGGATTTAATTGCCTTTTTTTCAAGCATTTATGATTTCCTTTATTTCAGAAATAGACTTGTTTTCTTGTTTTCTTTCTTAAAGTCTTTCAATTATTAAATACTGTATTTATCATTTTTAACGTGCAAATATGTGACAACACGCTATTTATTGTTGCATAAATCATGCTCAACATCATATTCCACTCGTGCGTAATCATCCTATAGCAACGCTTGATGAGTATTTGCGCTTTTCCTATATATCACCCTTTAAATTCGAAAAGGCGTATTTGCGGTAAAACTAGTCAATCAGCGGTGCGGTCGACGGTTCTGTGACTTTCCCCCTCAAGTTGTCCACTTGAAGGTACTGGTCTAGACCTCTATAGAAACCTTACTTTGATTAATTATACATGCACCATGGTCAAACCTAGCCGGGTTAATATGTTATCCACATAATAACCCTTTAAGACAAGCCTCATCCAAAAGTCCATCGAATTTTCATAATCCTAACGGACGCAACCACGATTGTGTGCATTAATTTTGGAGAAATAAGTTCCAATATGCTAATCATTGTTGTATAAATAGTCAGATTTGGCGGGGGAAAGGGCCTAACCATATTTGTTTCACAGAAAATGAGGCACGAGGTTCCCAGGTTCGGCATGGTTTGTAACATACCACAATTGTTGCTAGATTGGTGGGAGGATCTTCCGTCAAGCGATAAGAATAATGTGAAAAGGGTCTTGGGAAATCTACCTTCTTTATTGAGCCTTCAGCCAAACACCATGTTAATCGAAGCTGCCACAATGTTCTGGGACAAAGAAAGAGCTGTGTTCCACTTTGGAGACATAGAAATGACCCCCCTCTTGGAAGAAATAGGGGGATTTGTTGGATTGCCTTAGGATAGTCCCGGTTTACTGGCACCGGACTCCGTGAGGAAAGAGGGGGTGCGACAGATTCCATCCTTAGCTCTAAATCACAAGTAGCATACACATCTTTCCAATCGAAACCTTCCACCAATTCAATTCCATTAACAAAAATCACAACACCTACTGAACCCCCACACTTGAGCATCTAAATCACAAATCGTAACCGACCACCCAGAAATCACATCAAAACCTACCGTAATGGGTAACAGAAAGTCACTTCTAGTCTCATAGCTCTCAATAGTGAATAAAACAAAATGATAGACACATGCTACCACTATAAAATTTCCCGACAAATGTAATACACATAAATAAAGTACAAAATCACGAAACTCACTCGTATGTGAAACAATATAGGAGGACTCACCCCGGTAAGCAGAACCAAAAAAAAATACAAATGACGCTCCTCTATAACAAACCGAAACCATACCTGATCCAATATAAAATACACACTCTCATTGGTCTTTCAAATATCCCCAAGATAATTCCGATCATTCCCAAGCAGGTAAATAACCTTCCAAAAGTCTATAACAATCTATCTATTACATACACTATTATTTATCTCCTTCTCAACATTTCTTCATATTTCGCAACCAAGAAATAGTCTTTCTACGAAGATATTCAACCCCAAAATCTCATGAATACCAGAATTTCCATTCCCGACCTCAACTACGTTACTCAAATGGCTGATACATCACTCACACTTCATCATCTGACAAAAGCACCCACACTGGTCTTCCATACAACGCAAAATTTGGACCTCAAAAGCCTCAAAACCCGGTAATCACCATACTAATAGCCAAGCATGCGCAAACTAAAACACAAGGTGCCTTCCTAAAATGCACGCTCTTCACAAGTGATAACCAATAATGCCAGCATTCTATTAACTTCTGATATCCATCCAGTAGAAAACCATAATGCACAACATATTCCTTATGCCCGTGGCAGACAACAGACTCAAGCCGTGGCCGACACCATCGAGGAATCTCTGAGACCCGCCCGTACGTAACTAAGGCATCAGGACCACATCTCCCCAACTCAACCGAGTCACACAAACCGTCCAACCCAAGAGTACTGCCATAAATGCCGGTAGAGAATTTCCACCCGAAAAGGACCAATTACTTCCATTGCTATGTTGACCCAATGCCCGCCGAGGTGACCCATTTTTTTGGATACTCCTCGACTTTCCTTTTGGGTAAAACTTCTTCCTGCAGATACATAATAATCCCAACCAAAGCTCAATGCAAAAAATCCTAGCACGAGTCACGTAGCCTGGAAGCTCATAAACCACTGTATTTACTAAAGCACCTCATAATGCCGCAATCGAGATGCCCACACTGAAGAGACCTTCTGTAAGTCTGAAATTACTTCTGACCTCTCCGATACTGAAATGTAGATTCATTAATGATGTAGAAAAACCGCAAGTCCCAACATCATCCCATGCTATCTTAACCATATACAAATTTCGGGAAACCTTTCAATAATAAAAACATGCACCTCAGGCCAAAACTGATATAACACCTGACCCTACAATCTGCTCACCGATAGTGGACTCTCCCACTTGGCGCAAATCTATATGACACAACATTTGATGGTCCACAATACTAGCCTTCACAGCTCGTACAACACCAATCATAAGATACCCCAAGTCATCTACTAAGCACATGCCCATCCTCGTGACAGTCGAACTCACTTCCTTCAGTGCCTTGAATGATAATAGATACCTTCCACTAAGTAAAAATCCCATACGAACCATATAATCTCTAATACCACCAACTATACTCAAATCAATATCCACCTCGTGACCCTACCATGATCGCGACGACTAGTCAACCAATTAAACTTTTCCAAGCTCGTGCTTATTAACCAGATGCCAGAACTCGCAGCACCCCCATTTGAACAACTAAATAGTCTCTAAATATCTCCGCGTCCTCGGTGTGGATAACACGTTGAGACAATATTCGAGCATCCCTGACTCCCACGTAGCCCATCCGTAGTATCATGAACCATTGGCGTATAGCTAATACCGAGTGTGTAATATAATACACCAGTGGATCCAAAGGAATATAAGATATATGCTTCAAGTTGAATCAATATCGCCGGATAAGGAATGAAAGAAGTGGAATTTCCTAATAGTTATGTAGCCTCTCGAAGATAAGTACAGACGTCTCTCTACCGATCCAGAAGACTCTACTAAACTTGCTTATGACTCGTAGCACCTATGAACCAAGAGCTCTGATACCAACTTGTCATAACCCCAATTTCCCTCCGTAGGATGTCGTGATGGCACTTGGCACCTAGTCTCTAAGACTAGATAAGCCTAACACTTGATGATCATTAATGGAATTTAACTAACTTAGCTGCAATACTTTAAATAATATCTGAAACAACATATCTGAACCAACAACAGTTACTTAACCCCAAAACCGGTAGTACAAGTCATAAGCCTTTCTAAAGGTAACTATATATAATGAATACATCACTGTTCCGGAGTAATTGGAAACAATGGAAATAAATATGACAAATGGTGACTTCGAAGCCTGCAAACATCCAACAGATGTATCTTGAAGTCTCCAGCCGCACAAGCATAAGTCTCAAACTAACTCTATCCGAAATACCTGGTTCTGCACAAAAATATACAGAAGTGTAGCATGAATATACCACAATGGTATCCAGTAATATCAAGACACCTACCAGACATGTAAATTTGTGCAGGATATAACATAAAGATAACAAGGAAAGAATATCAATGTAAAGCCAATAGTAGAAAGAATTCAAATTACAATTATAAGTGAAGGTAAGGGAAACACAAACGGCAACGAGAAATAACCAAGTAATTAAACAACAACATAGTCGGGGTACGGATGAAGTATGAATGTGTTGAAGTAGGGAAAATGATAACAACTCAACCAATCAAATCATTCCTCATACACGAATTTCAATAATCCTACTTCTCGTGATCTTAGATTATAAATCACAACTTCCAAACGTTACACGTATGGAACTTTGTGCCCACATTTTCCATATCACTTTCGCACGCAAAATCCACGTGCTACCATGTATATAGTATTCGTGTCAAATGCTAATAAATAATATTAGAGGGATCTATTCATATATAATAAAGTAAAATTACAATTTCTGAACCAAACAAAAATCAATGAGAAAATGAGTTTATTTTGGAAAATATTTAGGTGAAGAGAATAACATTTTTAAATAAAATAAGGCATCAGATAAGTTACTGATTTGAATAGAATTTAATAAATTAAAATATAATAGCAATTCCTTTTTAAGTAAAGTAGAAACATCAGATAGGGTAAGGAGATTAAGCTGAGAAATCATTTAAAGTGAAATATGACGATTATTAAAAATAATAAGGTACCGAAAGAAACAACGAATTTTAACTTAAGAGTCACATAAGGCAAGCATGTTATTAATTCTTTTATTTAAAACCGTTATGATACTAACAACTCGATAGGGTATGAGATAATGACTCAGCGTAGTAAATTCATCTTGAAAATTAATTCACCAAAATAATAATAATAATAGGAAAAGAAAACAGAAAATGACGGCAAAGCAGTAAACAAAGGAAAACAACTCAATCCTCAAAATTTAGTAAATATCAGAAGTACCAATCCTCAAAGTCTCGTACGAAAGAACCGAAGCCAACACAATACAACAAGGAATACACAATACATAAAATATTACGGTGCACCCGATCCCACCGTACAACGAGATCCTCCCTTACTTCACCATGTAAATATCAATAATAATAAGTAAATATATATATGTTGAGGCGCGCAATCCGATCCCACCATATAATCAGAGTCAATATCATAGTTCTCCCTTATTTCACCTGTTGCGGCGCTCAACCCGATCCCATTGTATCAATATAAATCCTCCATTATTTCACATGTTGCAGCGTGTAACCCGATCCATAGGTAAATCAATAACATGAACAATCCAATACTCAATTTACAAGAATTTGTACAATGATAGGGTATGAATACATGGCAATGAAGGAATCGCGTAAAAATCAAGGGACACAACAAATATTACAAGAGCAACAGGACAAGTGAAGCACAAGACAACTAAGGTGTGAAATTACAATGATTAAAACAAGTAGCAGATAAGCACGAAGTCATAAAAGAAATGATGACAATTAAGAGGTCACAAGACAATAAGGAAGGCAATAACTTCAACTAAAGCATATAAGGGCAAAATGTCAAGTAAGAAGTACAATGAGTGTTAACAACGTCAAATAAAGTATATAAGAGTAGATTAACAGTTAGAGATATAACACGTCATGACAATTCACTTAAACACATGGAAAGAGTCTAGATAGCCTAAACTGATCAAATACCACATATAGCCCGTGTGCCCACTCGTCACCTTGCGTACACGACTTTCACGTAACACAATTAGCATAATCAACTCGAAATCCTAAGGGGTAGTCTCCTCCTCCTCCCCTCCAAAGTTAGGCAAGACACTTACATCAAAGAAGCTTGACCGATACTCTAAAATGACCTTCTCAAGTGAAACAGCCTCCGGACGGCTCAAATCTAGCCAAAATAATTCAAATCATAAATAAAACTCATAGGAAACAATTTTGAATAATAAAGCTTCGATATTTAATAAAAAATAAAAAGTCACCCGCACCTCAGAACCCACAAAAATTCACGAAACCTGAACACCTGTTCTGATACAAGTTTAACCATACTAAAATTATCAATTTCCGACATCGAGCCACCCTTGAAATCCTCATTTTATATTTTGAAATTTTTGTACAAAATTTTAATTTTTTTCCCCATTCAATTCACTAATTTAATGATATGAATAAGTATGAAATCATGAAATGTAATCAATTTCGGATATAGAACACTTCACCCAATCAAACACGTGAAGAACCCTTCAAAATCACCCAAATCCGAGGCCTTTAGCTCAAAAGATGAAAAATGGACAAAACCCTCGATTTTGGAAATTATATTCTACTTCCCAGGTAACATAAATCATGATCACGAAGATTTGTATGCGATCACGAAGAAGAAAAATATCACCTACCAAAAATTGTGCTACGCAAACGCTAATAGGGGTGGCGAACACGATGCACTAAGGATCTAAAGCTACGCGATTGCGAAACAACGAATGCGAACGTGATGAAGCAAAACTCCCACTTCTACGATCTCGAACCTTTAGCTGCGAGCGAGAAGAACATTTTCTGCCTGCCTCCAAATTACACTACGCGAATGCAGCAGTTTCATCACGAACGCGATGAATAACACCAGATACCAGCAAATCAACAGTCCGTCAACATGGAGAAAGGGTCTGTAGCCCTTTCGAAACACGCCCAAAGTCCCCTATACCTTGTCCGAACATACCAACTAGTTCTATAACATAACGCAGACCTACTCGAAGCCTCAAATCACATCAAACAACGTCGAAACTGTGACTCACACCTTGAATCGAACTTATGAATTTCCAAATCTTCCAACTTCTAAAACTCGTGCCAAAACATATCAAATCAACCTGGAATGACTCAAATTTTTCATGCAAGTATCAAATGATATAATAGAGCTAATCCAACTCTCAGAATCGCAATCCAACCCTAACATCAACAAAGTCAACTCCCGGTCAAACCTCTAAACCTTCCAACACTTCAACTTTTCAATTTTCGCCGAAATGATTCAAATTATCCTATGGACCTCCAAATCCAAAATCTGTATGCACGTCTAAGTCCAAAATCACCATACAAATCTATTGAAACCATCAAAACGCCACTTCAAAATCATCTGCACTAAAGTCAAACTCAGGTAACTCTGAGCGCTTAAGCTTCTAAAACAAGAATCATTCTTCCAATTGACCCTGAATCGTCCGAAAACCAAATTTGACCACACACCCAAGTCATAACACATAATACGAAGCTGCTCGAGACCTTAAGACACCAAACGAGATGCAAATTATTAGTTACATAGTGTTGTGATATAACTTCATTAATAATAAAAGATACAATGATATGAGCATGTAATATTGAACGGAAGTAGAATTGTAATGACCCAGCTGGTCATTTCATTAGTTATAGCCCCGTTTCCCCCATTTATGCTTCTTTATGTTTTCCTCAACTATATTTCATCATATCGTGTTGGTTGGTTCGGGTCCAGAGTGGTTTTGGAGCAGGATGAGATACTTAGTCTCTTATTTAGAAGCTTATGTTGGAAAAGTTAATCAGATATTAACTTATGTGAAGAAGGTCTTGGATGTGAATTCTGACGATTTGGTTAGCTCCGAGGTGATTTTGGACTTAGGAGCATATTCGGAATGTAGTTTGGAGGTCCGTGGTAGATTTAGGCTTGAATTGGCAAAATTAGAAATTTGGCATTTTTTGGTCGGCAATGGAAATCTTGATATCAGGGTTAGAATGGAATTTTGGAAATTAGAGTAGGTCCGTAGTGTTATTTGTGACATGCGTGCAAAATTTCAGGTCATTCGGACGAGGTTTGATAGGTTTCAGCATCGTTTGTGCAGGTGATATACTTGTTGGTATTTTTTGTTGAGGTTCCGAGGGCTTCGGGATGAATTTGGATGGTTAGCGAAAGAGTTGGAAATTGGTTGAGCAGCTGAAGCTGCTGCTTCTATTGTTTCCGCACCTGCGGATTGGGGACCGCATGTGCGAGATCCGCAGAAGTGGTTTAGTAGCACAAGTGCGCAGCCAGGGTTGCAGGTGCGGTTTGGTCCTAGAATCTGCGGTGACCACAGGTACGGTCAGGCAACTGCAGAAGCGAAAATGCCCTTTTAATAAGATTCCGCAAAAGCGGGGAAGTTTGCGCAGGTGCAGTCCCGCAGATGCGGAAGTGCTGGGCAGAATGTATAAAAAGGCTCCTTCGCGAATTTTTGCCTATTCAACCCCATTGTTGGCCAAGTTTTGAGCTTTGGGCAGTGATTTTCAAAAGGAATCGAGGGTTATCAATTGGGTAAGTTACTTGGGATTTATTATTTGTGTTTGTGATGATTTTCCTACAGTTTAGTCATGGAATTAGTGGGAATTTGGAGTGAAGTTGGAGGCGCTGAGGCTTGAGTTTTCGAGGGTTTTGATTGAGGATTTGAGGGGCCAATTGGATTCGGATTTGATAAATCTTGTAGGTATGAACTCGTGAGTGAAAGGAGTTTCTAGTTTTGTGATTTTTGTCGGATTCTGAGACGTGGCCCGGGGGCCAGGTGTTGGGTGAATTTCGGGATTTTGGTTTGAATTGATAGTTATTCGTTTGGAATTGATCCCTTGGCCTATATTGATCATATTGTATTGCTTTTTGTTAGATTCGAGGCGTTTGGAGGATGATTCCAGAGGCAAGGGCATCGCGAAATAGGGATTTAGCTGGTTCGAGGTAAGTAATGATTATAAATCTTGTCCTGAGGGTATGACACCCCGAATTGTAAATCTTGCCCGTGAGGCTGTATACGAGTGACTATGAGGTTTGCCCGAGGGGCTGATTCTGAGTGATGTTATGCCCGAGGGGCGGTTTATGATTCATGTTTTTCCCGAGGGGCTGTTTACGATTTTCATCACGTTTACTCTAAATTTCATTAAACCTCTGTTGAAACTATTGAAAAATATCTTTAAACAATTTTTACCGAAATTGGATTTTAAACGAGATGGTTGACTCCTATATCGATTTGAAAGCATGTTGTACTTACTGAGATTTCATGATGTGGATTTTATGTGTTTCTTACTGCTCAGTCTTTACTTACCTTTATTACTTACTAAGTTGGCATACTCACATTACTCCATGCATCTTGTGTGCAGATCCAGGGGTTGCTGGACATGATAGCGAGCGCTGATCTTTCATCCGTCGTGGATATTTCGGAATTGGCAAGGTAGCTGCATGGCGATGGCAACCTTGCTCTTCTCCCTCCTATCTTCCTTTAGACTATATTAGTGTTTTTCAGACTGTAATAGTCTTAGTTGTTATCGGATAGTCCTTAGTAGATGCTCGTGAATTGTGACACCCAGATGTCGGGCTTTTGTTTCTTTCCGCACTTTGTTATTAAGACTTATGCTGTGAAGTTTTATTAATTAATAGCTTAAAAACATCTTCATTATGAAATGTCGAATTAGTTTGGGAATGTGTTTGCTAGCCTATTTCCATGATAGGCGCCATCACGACCGGGTTAGTTTTGGTGTCGTGATAAGTTGGTATAAGATCCTAGGTTACATAGGTCTTACGGGTCATGAGCAGGTATAGTAGAGTCTTGCGGATCGGTACAGAGACGTCTATACTTATCTTCGAGAGGCTGTAGAACTTTTAGGAAAAACTTCATATTCTTGAATTCTTGTCATGAGAATCTGTTGATTCTGGTAACTAAACTTCTGTTAGTCTATTCTCTCACAGATGGTGAGAACACATGATACTGGTCAGGATGGACGACCACCAGTACCACCAGTTGGGGCCGTGAGAGGCCGAGGTCGCGGTCGAGGCCATGGTAGGGGCAGGGGTGTAGCCCGCACAACAGCTAGGGCAGCACATGCAGATCCACCAGCCGCCCAATTCATGATCAGGTCCCAGTTATGGATGCTCCAGCAGGACCAGCTCAGGCATCAACTGTGCCTATTGTTATTCCAGGCCTTCAGGAGGCCTTAGCTCAGATTCTATTAGTATGCACTGGCCTGGCTCAAGCGATCTCAGTTACTACGGCCACAACTACTTCTCAGGCCGGGGGAGGCACTCAGACTCCCGCTGCTCGCACACCTGAGCAGGTTGTTCAGGGACTTTAGGGGGGGTACCTCCAGCCCAGCCGATTGCAGCTGCTCAGGACTATGTAGCTCTTGTTATTCCAGAGGACGAGTAGTGCATATTGGAGAGGTTTGGGAGACTCTAACCTCTGTCATTTAGTGGTGCTGAGGGTGAGGATGCATAGGGTTTCTTGGACAAGTGTTAGAGGATGCTTAGGATCGTGGGTATTCTAGTGACCGGTAGGGTCTTATTCACTACTTTCTAGTTCTCTGGGGTTGCACTTAGTTGGTGGGAGGCTTACGAGAGGCGTAGGCCAGTTGGTGCAGTGCCCCTTACTTGGCAGCAATTCTCCGTTCTCTTTCTGGAGAAGTTTGTACCTGAGTCTCACCGAGAGGAGCTGCACAGGCAGTTCGAGTAGCTTCGTCAGGGTGATATGTCTATTAACACAGTATAAGATGCGGTTCTCTAAGTTGAATCATCATTTAGTCTGGTTGGTTCCCACAGACCGAGAGAGGGATCCAGAGGTTTATAGATGGCCTCGGTTTTTAGCTTCGGTTGCTTATGACCATAGAGAGGGTGTCTGGTGCCACTTTTGATGAGGTTGTCGACATTTCTCGATAGATTGAGATGGTTCGTGGTCAGGAGAGGGTTTAGAGGGAGCCCAAGAGGCCTCGTGGTCAGGGTGGATTCAGTGGTGCTCCTCATGGGGGTCAGTTTCAGCATGGCAGAGGTCGTCCATTTAGACATGCTCAGTCAGCTCGCCCAGTTCATCGTGGGGCATATCAAGCCATGGTTCTCACAGTTCTCATCAGGGCCATTCATCACTCAGTGCCCTTCCATCCCAGAGTTTATCCCGTGCTCCATCAGTCCAGGGCTTATCCATGCAAGGTTCTTCTACCAGTCATTCCGGTGCTAGGGGTTCCCTTCAGTCTCTGTCTCCAGCACCAGGGGGTTGTTATGAGTGTGGAGAGTTGGGGCACATGTGGAGGCAGTGTCCTCATCATCATGGGGGTCCGCCTCAGCAGAGGAGTAAGCCATCAACTTCAGCACCAGTTACTTCACCACCCACCCAGTCAGCTAGGGGTGGTGGACAGTCAGCTAGGGGTCTCCTCAGAGGGGGAGGTTGATTAGGTGGTGGTCAGGACCGTTTCTATGCACTCCCAGCCAGACCAGATGCTATTGCTTCAGATGCCGTGATCACAGTTATTGTCTCAGTTTTCCACAGGGATGCCTCTATATTATTTGATCCTAGTTCGACTTTTTCATATGTGTCACCATATTTTGCTCGTTATTTGGATATGCCCCGTGAGTCTCTTGTTTCATCTGTTTGTGTATCTACTCCGATGGGCGATACTTTTGTCATGGATCACGTATATCGGTAATTTGTGGTGACTATTAGGGGTTTGGAGACCCGAGTGGACCTTTTGTTGCTTAGTATGGTCAATTTTGATGTGATATTGGGTATGTATTGGTTGTCTCTGTTTCATGCTATTTTGGACTGTCATGCTAAGACAGTGGCGTTGACTATCCCGGGGGTGCCACAGATTGAGTGGCGAGGTTCGACCGATTATGTTCCCATTAAAGCGATTTCATTTTTGAAGGCCCATCGGATGGTTGGGAAGGGTTGTATTTCTTAGTTGGCCTTCGTGAGGGATGTCAGTGCACAGACTCCTACCATTAATTCAGTTCCGGTAGTGAGGGATTTTCTAGATGTGTTTCCTGCATACCTGCCGGGCATGCTACCGGACAAGGATATTGACTTTGGTATTGATTTGGTGCTGGGCACTCAACCCATTTCTATTCCACCATATCGTATGGCACCGACAGAGTTAAAGGAGTTGAAGGAGCAGCTTCAGGAACTCCTTGACAAAGGATTTATTCGGCCTAGTGTGTCGCCTTGGGGTGTGCCTGTCCTATTTGTAAAGAAGAAGGATGGCATGATGAGGATGTGCATTGATTACAGGCAGTTAAACAAAGTCACAATCAAGAATAAGTATCCTTTACCTCGTATTGATGATTTATTTGACCAACTTCAGGGAGCAAGAGTGTTCTCCAAGATTAATCTCAGGTCGGGGTACCACCAATTGAAGATCAGGGACTCGGACATTCTTAAGATAGCTTTCAGGACCCGATACGGTCGTAATGAGTTCCTTGTGGTGTCTTTTGGGCTGACCAATTCCCCAGCAACGTTCATGCATTTGATGAATAACATGTTTTGGGCTTATCTCGACTCGTTTGTTATTGTATTCATTGATGATATTCTGGTGTACTCGCGTAGTCAAGAGGAGCATGCTGAGCAGTTGAGAGTTGTATTGCAGCGGTTGAGGGAGGATAAGCTTTATGCAAAGTTCTCTAAGTGTGAGTTTTGGTTAGTTCAGTGGCTTTCTTGGGGCACGTGGTGTCCAGTAAGAGTATTCAGGTCGACTGAAGAATATAGAGGCAGTCCAGAGTTGGCTGAGACCGTCCTCAACCACAGGGATTCGCAGCTTTCTTGGTTTGGTGGGTTATTACCGTTGGTTCATTTAGGGATTATTATTTATAGCATCACCCTTGACCAAATTGACACAAAAGGGTACTCCTTTTAGGTAGTCGGATGAGTGTAAGGCGAGATTTCAAAAGCTCAAGACTGCCTTGACCACAACTCCAGTGTTAGTATTGCCATCAACTTCAGGTTCTTATACGGTATATTGTGATGCTTCTCGGATTGGTATTGGGTGTGTGTTGATGCAAGAGGGTAGAGTGATTGCTTATGCTTCTCGTTAGTTGAAGCCCCATGATAAGAACTACCATATTCGTGATTTGGAGTTGGCTGCCATTGTTCACGCGCTGAAGATTTAGAGGCATTATCTCTATTGTATGTCTTGTGAGGTGTTTACTGATCATTGTAGCCTCCAACACTTGTTCAAACAGAAGGATCTCAATTTGAGGCAGTGGAGATGGTTGGAGATGTTAAAGGACTATGATATTAATGTTTTGTGCCATCCGGGGAAGGCCGATGCCCTGAGTAGGAAGACGATGAGTATGGGCAGTCTTGCATTTATTCCTGTTGGGGAGAGACCTCTTGCAGTTAATGTTCAGGCCTTGGCCAATCGGTTTGTGAGGTTGGATATTTTGGAGCCCAATCGGATCTTAGCTTGTGTGGTTTCTCGGTCTTCCTTGTTTGATCGTATCAGAGAGCGCCAGTATGATAATCCTTATTTGCTTGTCCTCAAGGACAGAGTTCAGCACGTCGATGCCAGAAATGTGACTATTGGTGATGATGGGGTATTGAGAATGCAGGGCCGGATATGTGTGCCCAATGTAGATGGGCTTCGGGACTTGATTCTGGAGGAGGCCCATAGTTCGCGGTATTCCATCCATCCAGGTGCTGCGAAGATGTATCAGGATTTGAGACAACACTACTGGTGGAGAAGAATGAAGAAAGATATAGTGGGGTTTATGGCTCGATGCCTCAATTGTCAGCAGGTGAAATATGAGCATCAGAGACCGGGTGGCTTGCTTCAGCAGATGGATATTCCAGAGCGAAAGTGGGAGCGGATCACCATGGATTTCGTAGTTGGACTCCCACAAACTTTGAGAAAGTTCGATGCTATTTGGGTGATTGTGGATCAGCTGACCAAGTCCGCTCACTTCATTCCTGTGTGTACTACCTATTCTTTAAAGCGGTTAGCTGAGATTTATATCTGAGAGATTGTTTGCCTACATGGTGTCCCAGTTTCTATCATTTCAGATAAAGGTACTCAGTTTACCTCACAATTTTGGAGGGCCGTGTAGCGAGAGTTGGGTATTCAGGTTACGATGAGCATATCTTTTCACCCTCAAATGGACTGACAGTCCGAGCGCACTATTCAGATATTGGAGGACATGTTACGCGCTTGTGTCATTGATTTCGGGGGTCCACGAGACCAGTTTCTACCGCTCGCAGAATTTGCATATAACAATAATTATCAGTCAAGTATTCAGATGGCTCCATATGAGACTTTATATGGGAGGCAGTGTAGATCTCCAGTAGGTTAGTTTGAGTCGGGCGAGGCTAGGCTTTTGGGTACAGACCTGGTATAGGACGCTTTGGACAAGGTGAAAGTGATTTAGGAACGTCTTTGTACAGCTTAGTCAAGGCAAAAGAGTTATGCTGACAGGAAGATCTGTGATGTGTCTTACATGGTAGGGGAGAAGGTTCTACTGAAAGTTTCACCCATGAAGGGTGTTATGAGATTTGGGAAGAAGGGCATGTTAAGCCCCCGGTTTATTGGGCCTTTTGAGGTGCTACGGAGAATTGGGGAGGTGGCTAATGAGCTTGCCTTGCCACCTAGCTTGTCGGGTGTGCATCCGGTATTTCATGTTTCTATGCTTCGGAAGTATATCGGCGATCCGTCTCATGTTTTAGATTTTAGCACGATTTAGTTAGACGGTGACTTGGTCTAACACTGTTGGGAAGTATGACTTGATCCGTCCCATAGCAACTATTAAGTTGCGTATTTGACTGGAAACTATATGATACTTATGTGTTTTCGAAAGAATTTCTATAATTTGGGTCGAATGCCATATTTGGGCCTCGTACCAAGCTGTTTGGACCCTTAGGGGCCTTTTTCTATTATTTCCTCACTGTTTTGACTTAAGATATGTAATCAGTCATGCTATATTTTACTGATTTCATAACTCAGTCTTTATTACTCTGTTTGATGCATAAAATGATATTTTTGGGCTGAGCACCTTGTTTACTGATAAACCGAGTGGCTTGAGAGGTTTCTGACTGAGTGAGGCCGACGGCCTATGTTGTGAGGATATTATCGAATCAGGCTATAGGATTATACCACGAGGTGGCTTGTTATAGCGCTTGGGCTATATGAGCCCCTGTGGAGTCTGTACACCCCTAATTAGCACATGTACCCTGAGTGAGTGATATGATGTGATAGCATCAAGGACAATGATAGAGTTTTGGAAGCTCGAAGAAGGCCATTTACAAGATCTCAAGCTAAAGAACTGCAGACTAAGGTTGCTGGACTTCAATGGCAAATAAAGAAGCTTTTAATTATAGAGGAAGAGCTCAAGCCCAAAGGAGATGAATTATCCAAGTTTTACAATTATTTGGTGGCCCAAATTGAAGTCCAAGAGGAGGAAGAATGGGTCCCAATATTAGCCCTTGAAGTCCACCAAAAGGGCACCCAGAAGAGCTTAAAATGAGCTTAAAAGAGGTCCAAAAGGGGGTGTTTCAAAAGGAGCCCAATTGGAGTCCAAACCAATGGCCCAAACTAGTAGTTTTAAGGCCCAAATCTGCCCCAAAGGGTTTTGGCCGCCCACCCTTTTATTTTTATTAGCTTTTATTAGGTTTTCTAATATTTAGCTTAGCCTCCAAGTTAGGGTTTGCCTTGGCAGCCACCCTACCTAGTTTTAAGGATTTTTACCTCCTATAAAATAGGAGTTCTTATCATTCATTGTGGTACTTCATTATTGATTAATTATATTATACTTTGACAGTTTTTTGAACCTTTGTTACTTATGCTTTGAGATTTATCTTTCAACTTTTACTAATTCAGAGTTCAAGGTAGTAAGATAACTTCTTTATTGTGATATCATTGATTCCTTTGTGGTATTCTTAGAAGGCGATTAATACTAGTTATTAATTGTTGTCTCAAGTTATTCATAAAGCGGTCAAGATCCGAATCTATTGTTTTTGATTTGTTCTTAAGTAAAGGCGTTTGATTTCTTCAATAAATCAAAACGTTATTGCTTGGATCTTGTCAAGGCTATAGAACTTGCGTTCTTGGAAGTTCTTGGAATTCTTTCCCTGAATTTTCCGATATCCTTTATTTTCTACACTTTAATTCTAGTCGTTCAATTTCTTATTGTAATTACTTCCGCATTTACTTCTTAAATTCTTACTCTAATTTGGATTCCCGACCTTGCTATTATCAAGTGGTATTAGAGTGGTTCTATCAAGATTTCGTTCTTGATAATTCTTGGGATTTCTTGAATACTAAGAGCAAAAAAAAAACGTTACTCTAGCATCGTTAATAGTAACTTGAAAAAAGGTTAAAAAATGAGAATCAGTTAAAAAAAAGAAAAGAAAAGAATTGTTTGCTCTCCAAAAAATTTCTTTTGTATTTAATTTGTTTCCAAAAATTAACAAAGGAAACAAGAAGAGGGGATCCTAGATTTCAAAGATAAGAAAACAATAATCAATTTTTCTTACTCTTTCTGATCTAAATATATAGTCCTTTCCTATTTTGTTCGTGTCTTGTTATAACCGAGCCTATTAGTTCTAGGATTTAGTTCTTCTTTCATTCGTTCCCCCAAAATCTATATTTTACTACTAAGAACTTCATACGAGTTGGGTTTAATTATAAATCTACAAAGTATTTTGTTCAAAGGTCATTTCTAGAGGAAAAAGGCAAGTGCATGTGAGAACAATTGAGGGAAAAGCTAATTTGTGGGATATAATTTAATTATTTTTTTTAAGATGTCGCGTACAGGTAGTGATGATTAACAAAGGGTTCTCCGAGAAGCCGAAATCAAAGCAAGAAATGATTTTACCTTGCAAGCTATGCATCAACAATTCGAAAGGTGGAATTTGCAATTCCAAGAAATGAGGGACACCATTGCTGAGAAAAATGATACAATAACGGAACTTAAGAGGGGAAATAATGTTAGGCCCCAAGCTAGGAGAAATGGAACCCTTGCTCCCATTGTAAATCAAGAAAACCCTATAGATGACTTTAATAATATTGATTTTGATAGGGTGAGAAGAGATAGGAGGGGACAAAGAGGTAGAGTAGAAGATGACAATAAGTAGTATAAAGATGAAGATGCCATCTTTCAAGGGAACAAGGGATCCAGACTTGTATCTTGATTGGGAGAGAAAGGTTGAAGCCATCTTTGACTGTCACAACTACTCTAAGGGTAAAAAGTTTAAACTTGTTGTTGTTGAGTTTTCTGGCTATGCTGCTATTTGGTGGAAAAAGCTTACTAGGGATAGATTGCAAGAAGAACAAACACCAATTGCTACTTGGTCTGAGATGAAGAGGGTGATGAGGAAAAGATTTGTGTCATCACACTTTCAAAGAGAGCTACAACAACGTCTTCAAATGTCACGACCCAGATTTCCCACCCTCGGGAGTCGTGATGGCGCCTACTCGTGGAAGCTAGGTAAGCCAAATATTGTAAAATCATTACCTTCCTTTTATTAAACATGTTCAACAATTTAAAAGAATAAGTGATTAAATAGCAGAATAAATTAAATAACCAGAATTGCGGAAGACGAAAAACTTAATAATTCAACCAAACACTGCTACATAATCTGAAGTACAATACTACCCAAAATTTGGTGTCACAAGTCACAAACTATCTAAGAATATTACAAATAAGGTCTGAATTGAAATACATAAGTCTGTCTCTAAATAAGTAAAAACAGAAAGAGAAAAGATAGGAGGAGACGCCAAGGCCCGCAGACATCTACAAGACTACCTCGGGTTGCCTGAATGGACTGAAGACAACACCCTCATTGCGGTCCAAACGCTCCGGTATTAGTATCTACACACAATGCAGAGTGTAGTATCAACACAACTGACCCTATGTGCTGGTAAGTGCCTAGCCTAACCTCGGCGAAGTAGTGAGGAGGGTAGGACCAGACTACCAAATAAACTGTGCAGTTAAATCATATACAGTGGAAATAGAAGCAGATAATTACAACTAAAGTTAGGCGGGGGAAACATACTGCGGGGAGTAACAAATAACAACATAATAACAGTAGAGAAATGTAAGGAACGCCATAAATCAATTACGAGCAAAAGATAAGGAAATAAGAAGAACAAGTACACATGTAATATCGTTGCAGACATGCAACCCGATCCCATTTCATATAGTACTGTTAAAGGTGTGCAACCCGCTCCCATTTCATATAGTACCATTGTAGGCGTGCAACCTGTTCCCATTTCATATATTATCGCCGCAGGCGTGCAACCCGCTCCCATTTCATGTATTACCATTGCAGGCATGCAACCCGCTCTCATTTCATGTATTACCGTTGCAGGCGTGCAACCCGCTCCCATTTCATTTATCAACACCAATCATAAAAGAATCCCGGCAAGGGAACAATAGCATAATAACAGCATCCTCACAAGGGAACAATAATATTACAACAACATCCCGGCAAGGAAATAATAATATCACAACAACATCCCGGCAAGGAAACAACAATATCACAACAACATCCCGGCAAGGGAACAAAAATAAAATTCTCATATGAAGCACGAATAAACCACAACGGAGTCATAAAAATTACAATACAAGACTCACGGACATGCTTGACACGAAAGTATAGATACTCGTCACTATGCCTATACGTCGTACTCCACAGTTAACACATAGCAAATAAGACACGACTCCTAATCCCTCAAGCTAAGGTTAGACCAAACACTTACCTCAAACTTCTACGGCCAACTCAAGCCTCAAACACCGCTTTTCCTTTAGAATTCGCCTCCAAATTAATTTAACAACCTCAATATATACTAAAGAATTCATACCCAACGCTTAATTATAAGTTTTCTATCATTTTTCCCAAAAAGTCAAAAATCGACCTCGGGCCCGCTTGGTCAAAACACGAGGTTCGGACCAAAACCCAATCACACCCATTCACCCATGAGCCTGAATATGCAATTAGTTTCGGAATCCGACCCCAAAAAGAGGTCTAAATTCCAATTATTCAAAAAGCTCTAACTCTACCCAAATCCCCAATTTCTACCATAAAGAATCATGATTTAGGCCTAGAAATCTAATGGGTGTTAATGGAAATTGAAGAAAACAAGCCTAAGAACACATACCTATGGCTTTGTGGTGAAATCCATCTTCAAAAATCGCCCAAGTTCGAGTTTAAGTGAAAACGTTATGATGTTTTGAAGAAATCCCGTTTTGCTACTGTTTTAAAATAACTGCGCAGGGAACCTATGCGTTCGCACACGATTGGATGCGTTCGCATAGAACAAATGACGACCCCCAGAATTAACTCTATGCTATCGTGAACTTACCTATGCAATCGCTTAGAACAAATGATGACCCCCAGAATTAACTCTATGCTATCGCGGACCTACCTATGCAATCGCATAGAACAAATGATGACCCCTAAAATTAACTCTAAGCTATCGCGGATCTACCTATGCAATCGCATAGAACAAATGATGACCCCCAGAATTAACTCTGTGCTATCGCGGACCTACCTATGCAATCGCATAGAACAAATGATGACACCCAGAATTAACTCTATGCTATCGCGGACCTACCTATGTGATCGTATAGAACAAAAACCTTGACACCAGCAAACAACAAAAACACCAGATTTTCTAAGTTCGAATCACCCCGACGCCTATCCAAAACTCAACCGAGCCCTCGGGGCTCTAAACCAAATATGCACGCAAGTCTAAAAATATCATACGGACTTGCTCGTGTATTCAAATCGCCAAAATAACATCTTAAACAATGAATTTAGTATAGAAATCTAAGAAAAATCTCAAAACTTTCAAAGTATCAAATTTCACAACTACGGGTCCGAATCGCATCAAACGACTTCCATTTCTTACCAAATTTCACAGACGCATATTAAATGTCATATTGAACATGTATCGGGCTCCGGAACTAAAATACGGGCCCGATACCTTAAATTTCAAATATAATCAAATTTCAAAAACTCTTATATTTTTAGTAAAATAATTTCTTTCAAAAATTCATTCTCGGGCTTGGGACCTCGGAATTCGATTCCGGGAATATGCCTAAGTCCCATATTTTCCTACGGACCCTCCGGGACCGTCAAATCATAGGTCCATGTCCGGTTATCCAAAATGTTGACCAAAGTCAACTTAAATTCAATTTATAAGGCCAAATTAATATTTTCATCACATTTCCACATAAAAGCGTTCCGAATATGAGCCCGGACCGCACACACAAATCGAGGTAAGGAAAAAGGAGGCTTCTAAGGCCTCAGAACACAGAATTTACTCGTAAATCAAGTGATAAACTTTTGGGTCATCACATCCTCCACCTCTAAAACAACCGTTCGTCCTCGAACGGACATAAGAAGGAAGTACCTGAGTCAGGGAAAAGATAGGGATAACAGCTCCGCATATCGGACTCGGACTTCCAGGTTGATGCCTCAGCAGGCTGACCTCTCCACTGAACACGAACAGAAGGGAAACTCTTTGATCTCATTTGACGAACCTGCCGGTCTAGAATAGCTACCAGCTCCTCCTCATATGACAAGTCCTTGTCCAACTGGACAGTGCTGAAGTCTAACACGTGGGATGGATCACCGTGATATTTCCAAAGCATGGACACATGAAACATTGGATGCACGACTCATAAACTCGGCAGCAACGCAAGTCTGTAAGCCACCTCTCCCACTCGATCAAGAATCTCAAACGGGCCAATGAACCTAGGGATAAGCTTGCCCTACTTTCCAAATCTCATCACGCCCTTTATAGGCGACACTCGAAGCAACACCCACTCGCCAACCATGAATGCCACATCACGAACCTTACGGTCGGCATAACTCTTTTTCCTGGATTGAGCTATACGAAGCCTATCCTGAATGATCCTGACCTTGTCCAAGGCATCCTGTACTAGATCCGTACCCAACAACTGAGCCTCTTCCAGCTCAAACTATCGAACTGACGACCGACACCACCTACCATACAAAGCCTCATAAGGAGCCATCTGGATACTCGACTGGTAACTGTTGTTGTAGGCAAACTTTGCTAAAGGCAAAAACTGATCCCACGAGCCTCCAAAGTCAATGACACAAGCTCAGAGCATATCCTCCAAAATTTGAATAGTACGCTCGGACTGCATGTCCATCTGAGGATGAAATGTTGTGCTCAACTTGACCCGTGTGCCCAACTCTCGCTGAACTACTCTCTAGAAAGGCGAGGTAAACTGCGTACCTTGATTAGAAATGATAGACACAGGAACACCATGAAGACGAACAATCTCCCGCATATAGATCTCAGCTAACCTCTCAGAAGAATAGGAGACTGCCACAAGAATGAAATGTGCTAACTTAGTCAACCTATCAACAATAACCCACACTTCATCAAACTTCCTCTGAGTCCGTGGGAGTCCAACAACAAAGTCCATAGTGATACACTCCCACTTCCACTCGGGAAGCTCAATCCTCTGAAACAAACCACTAGGTCTCTGATGCGCGTACTTTACCTACTGACAATTCAAACACCATGCCACATACGCAACAATATCCTTCTTCATCCTCCACCACCAATAGTGCTGCCACAAATCCTGATACATTTTAGCGGTGCCTGGATGAATAGAGTACCGGGAACTATGGGCCTTCTCTAAAATCAACTCTCGGAGTCCATCCATATTAGGCACACAAACTCGATCCTGAAGCCTAAAAAATCCATTATCTCCTAATGTAACCTGCTTGGCACCACCGTGCTGCACCGTGTCTCTGAGGACACACAAATGAGGATCATCATACTGCCGATCTCGGATACGCTCCAATAAATAAGAATGTGCGACTATGCAAGCTAATGCACGGCTGGACTCAGAAACATCCAACCTCATGAACTGATTGGCCAAAGCCTTAATATCCAAAGCAAGCGGCCTCTCACCGACCGGAATATACGCAAGACTGCCCATACTGACTGACTTCCTACTCAAAGCATCGGCCACCACATTGGCCTTCCCTGGATGATATAAGATGGTGATATCATAGTCTTTCAATAGCTCCAATCACCTCCTTCTGCTTGAATAAGTATTGCAAACTCTTGTGATACGTGAACACCTCATATGCCATGCCATACAGATAATGCCTCCAAATCTTCAACGCATGAACAATTGCTACTAACTCCAAATCATAGACCGGATAGTTCTTCTCATAAATCGTCAACTGACATGAAGCATAAGCAATGACCTTGCTATCCTGCATCAACACCGTACCAAGTCCAATACGAGATGCATCATAATAAACTATATATGGCCCTGAACCTGTGGGCAAAACCAACACTGGCGCCGTCGTCAAAGCTGTCTTGAGCTTTTGAAAGCTTGTCTCGCACTCATTCAACCACCTGAACTGGGAACCCTTCTGGGTCAACCTGGTCATCGGGGCTGCAATAGATGATAACCCCTCCACAAACTGATGATAATAGCCTGCCAAACCCAAGAAACTCCGGATCTCTATAGCTGATGTGGGTCTAGGCTAGTCCTTGACTGCCTCTATCTTCTTTTGATCTACTTGAATACCCTCTGCTGAAACAACATGACCCAAGAAAGAAACTGACTCCAACCAAAACTCGCACTTTGAAAACTTAGCATACAACTGACTATCTCTCAAAGTCTGAAGAACAACTCTCAGATGCTGCTCATGCTCCTCCCAGCTGTGGGAATAAATCAAAATATCATCAATGAAGACTATCACGAATGAATCCAAGTAAGGCCTGAACACTTGGTTCATCAAATCCATAAAAACTGCTAGGGCATTGGTCAACCCAAATGACATCACAAAGAACTCATAATGCCCGTACCGAGTGCGGAAAGCCATCTTAGAGACATTGGATGCCCTAATCCTCAACTGA
Organism: Nicotiana tabacum; assembly: GCF_000715075.1. Classification (NCBI taxonomy): domain Eukaryota; kingdom Viridiplantae; phylum Streptophyta; class Magnoliopsida; order Solanales; family Solanaceae; genus Nicotiana; species Nicotiana tabacum. The sequence continues at coordinate 155,172,823 of NC_134101.1, read as the reverse complement.
TGGTAGCCAGATCTCAAGTCAATCTTCGAAAATACCTTGGCACCCTGTAGATGATCAAACAAATCATCAATCCTCGGTAATGGATACTTATTCTTGATTGTAACCTTGTTCAACTGCCGGTAATCTATACATATTCGCATCGATCCGTCCTTCTTCTTAATAAACAACACTGGCGCACCCCAAGGCGAGACACTAAGTCTAATGAAGCCTTTCTTAAGCAATTCTTGCAACTGCTCCTTTAATTATTTCAACTTAGGCGGGGCCATACGATACAGCGGGATATAAATGGGCTGAGTGCCTAGAGCCAAATCAATGCAAAAGTCAATATCCCTATCGGGTGGCATACCCAGTAGGTCTGAAGGAAATACCTCAGGAAACTCACGAACAACACACACAGAATCAATAGAAGGAACCTCGGTACTAGAATCACGAGCATATGCCAAATAGGCCAAAGACCCCTTCTCGACCATGCGCCGAGCCTTCATATGTGAGATAACACTACGGGTAGAATGACCAGGAGTCCCTCTCCACTCTAAACGATGCAACCCCGGCAAGGCTAAGGTCACAATCTTGGCATGACAGTCCAAGATCGCATGGTAAGGTGATAACCAGTCCATCCCCAATATGATATCAAAATCAACCATGTCCAGAAGTAACAAGTCTACTCGAGTCTCAAGACCCCCAATCACAACTATACAAGAACGATGGACACGATCTACCATAATAGAATCACCCACCGATGTAGACACATATACATGAGCACTCAAAGAATCACTAGGCATGATCAAATACAATGCAAAATAAGATGACATATAGAAGTATATAGACCCTGGATCAAATAGCACTAAAGCATCCCTACTACAAACCAGAACAGTACCTGTGATAACTACATCGGAAGCCTCAGCCTCAGGCCTGGCTGGAAGAGCATAACATCGGGGCTGGGCCCCACCACTCTAAACTATATCTCTGGGACGGCCTACTGCTGGCTGGCCTCCACCTCTAATGCCTCTACCTCCACCTCTAATACCTCTATCTCCACCTCTAGCACCTCTACCTCCACATCTAGCACCTCTACCTCCACATCTAGCTAGATGAGCAGGCAGTGGAACACTCGGTGCCTGAACCATGGCATGAGAACCCTGGTGCTGAGAACTGCTCGGTGCTCGAGGGCAATATCTAGTAATGTGCCTTGTGTTTCCACAAGTAAAACAAGCCCTCGGCTGTTGGGGCTGACGACCCTGAAAACTCTGAAGCAGAGATGCACTGATAGGAGCTGGTGATGCACTGTAGGACTGCTGATCGGAATACTGCATGTGAGAACCACGTCCACCTGGGGCACTGTAAGAAGCCTGAAGTGCTGACTGAAAAAGACTAGGAGGATGGCCTCTACCAAAAAAATCCTTGCCTCCAGACGAGGCACCACTGAATCTGCCTGAATGACGAAGCCTCTTATCAGACCCCTAACCACCTCCCTGTGATAGAACCATCTCACCATCCTGGACACATTGACCGCATCCTTAAAGGAAATCTCACTCCCCGTCTCCTTAGCCATTTGAAGTCGAATAGGCTGAATGAGTCCCTCAATGAACCTCCTCACTCTCTCTTTCTCTCAGTGGGAAGTATAAGAAGAGCATGACCGGCCAAGTCAATAAATCTGGTCTCGTATTGAGTAATAGTCATAGAACCCTGCTGGAGACGCTCGAACTACCTTCGATAGATCTCTCTCTGAGTGATAGGAAGAAATTTCTCCAAAAATAGCTGAGAAAACTGGTCCCAAGTCAAAGCTGGTGACCCAACTGGTCTAGCCAAACAATAATCCCTCCACCAAGTCTTGGCGGATCCAGATAAGCAAAAAGTAGCAAAGTCGACCCCATTGGTCTCCACTATCCCCATGTTCTTAAAACCTCATGACAGTTGTCTAAATAATCCTAGGTTTCCTCAAAAGATGCACCGCTGAAAGTAGTAGTGAAGAGCTTGGTGAACCTGTCCAATCTCCACAAGGCATCAGCAGACATAGCCGCTCCATCACCGGTCTAAGCTACCATACCCGGCTGAACTGCTCCAACTGGCTGAGTTGCTGGAGTCTAAAACTGGGGAGCCATCTGCTTCGGAGTGCGAGTAGCAGGAGTCTAGGCTCCTCCTCCAGCCTGAGAGATGGCTAGTGCTACAAGAAGCAAGCCTGCCCGGGTGACACTCTCCATAAGGCCCACTAGACGGACCAGAGCATCCTAGAGTACTGGGGTAGCAATGAACCCCTCTGGGACCTGAGCTGGGCCCACCGGAACTGCCTGGGCCGGAACTTCATCATCATACTCAACCTGAGGCTCTGTCGTTGGTGCTGCTGCTCTAGGCTAAGCTCTGCTCATGCCTCAGCCTCTAGCACGGCCGCGGACATCTGCAGGACTACCTCAGGTCGCCTGAATGGATTGAAGACAGCACCCTCACTGCTGTCCAAATGCTCCGGTATCAGTATCTGCACACAGTGCAGAGTGTAGTATCAGAACAACTGACCCCATGTGCTGGTAAGTGCCTAGCCTAACCTCGGTGAAGTAGTGACGAGGCTAGGACCAGACTACCAAATAAACCTGTGCAGTTAAATCGTATACAGCAGAAATAGAAGCATATAATTACAGCTAAAGTTAGGCGGGGGAAACATGCTACAGGGAGTAACAGATAACAACAGAATAACAGTAGATAAATGTAAGGAACGCCATAAATCAATTACGAGCAAAAGATAAGGAAATAAGAAGAACAAGTACACATGTAATACCGTTGATGGCATGCAACCCTATCCCATTTCATATAGTACAGTTGCAGGCATACAACCCGCTCCCATTTCATATAGTACCATTGGAACAAGCAACCCGTGCCCATTTCATATATTACCGTTGCAGGCATGCAACCCACTCTCATTTCATGTATTACCGTTGCAGGCGTGCAACCCGCTTTCATTTCATTTATTACCGTTGCAGGCATGCAACCCGCTCCCATTTCATTTATCAACACCAATCATAAAAGAATCCCGGCAAGGGAACAATAGCATAATAACAATATCCCGACAAGGGAATAATAATATTACAACAACATCCCAGCAAGGAAACAATAATATCACAACAATATCCCGGCAAGGGAACAACAATATCACAACAACATCCCGACAAAGGAACAATAATAAAATTCTCATATGAAGCACGAATAAACCACAACGGAGTCATAAAAATTATAATACAAGACTCATGGGTATGCTTGACACCAACGTATAGATACTCGTCACCATGCCTATACATCGTACTCCACAGTTAACACGTAGCAAATAAGACACGACTCCTAATCCTCAAGTTAAGATTAGACCAAACACTTACCTCAAACTTCTACGGCCAACTCAAGATTCAAACACCGATTTTCCTTTAGAATTCGCCTCCAAATAACTCTTATCTAGTCCAAATTGATTTAACAACATCAATAAATGCTAAATAATTCATACCCAATGCTTAATTATAGGTTTTCTATCATTTTTTTCCAAAAATTCAAAAATCGATCCCGGACCCGCTTGGTCAAAACTCGAGGTTTGGACCAAAATCCGATCACCTATTCACCCACAAGCCCGAATATGTAATTAGTTTTGGAATCCGACCTCAAAACAAGGTCTAAATTCCAATTATTCAAAAAGCCTTAACTCTACCCAAATCCCTAATTTCTACCATAAAGAATCATGATTTAGGCCTAGAAATCTAATGGGTGTTAATGGAAATTGAAGAAAACAAGTCTAAGAACACATACATATGGCTTTGTGGTGAAATCCCTCTTCAAAAATCGCCCAAGTTCGAGTTAAAGTGAAAAAGTTATGAAGTTTTGAAGAAATCCCGTTTTGCTACTGTTTTAAAATAACTAGGTAGGGAACCTATGCGTTCGCACATGATTGGATGCATTCGCATAGAACAAATGGTGACCCCCAGAATTAACTCTATGCTATCGCGGACCTACCTATGCAATCGCATAGAACAAATAATGACCCCCTAACTATATGCTATCGCGGACCTACCTATGCAATCGCATAGAACAAATGACGACCCCCAGAATTAACTCTATGCTATCGCGGACCTACCTATGCAATCGCATAGAACAAATGATGACCCCCAGAATTAACTTTATGCTATCGCGAACCTACCTATGTGATCGCACAGAACAAAAACCTGGACACCAGCAAACAGCAAAAACACCAGATTTTCTAAGTTCGAATCACCCCGACGCCTATCTGAAACTCACCCAAGCCCTCGGGGCTCTAAACCAAATATGCACGCAAGTCTAAAAATAACATACGGACTTGTTCATGCGTTCAAATTGCCAAAATAACATCTTAAACAACGAATTAGCATAGAAATCTAAGAAAAATATCAAAACTTTCAAAGTATCAAATTTCACAACTACGGGTCCGAATCACATCAAACGACTTTTGTTTCTTACCAAATTTTACAGTCGCATCTTAAATGTAATATTGTACCTATACTGGGCTCCGAAACCAAAATACGGGCCCGATACCATAAATTTAAAATATAATCAAATTTCCAAAAACTCTTATATTTTCAATAAAATAATTTCTTTCAAAAATTTATTTCTCGGGCTTGGGACCTCAGAATTCGATTCCGGGCATACGCCCAAGTCCCATATTTTTCTACAGACCCTCCGGGATCGTCAAACCACAGATCCAGGTCCGTTTACCCAAAATATTGACCGAAGTCAACTTAAATTCAAATTTTAAGGCCAAATTAATATTTTCATCACATTTCTACATAAAAACATTTCGGATATGCGCCCGGACCGTGTACGCAAATCGAGGTGAGTAAAAAGGAGGCTTCTAAGGCCTTAGAACACAGAATTTACTCGTAAATCAAGTGATGACCTTTTAGGTCATCACATCAAACATTGAAGCAACGGTCCATGTCTGTGGATGAATACTTTAAGGCTATGGATATGGCTATGATCCAAGCTAGCTGTATGGAGGAAGAAGAGGCTACAATGGCTAGGTTTTTAAATGGTTTAAATAAGGAAATAACTGATGTAGTAGAATTATAACAATCTGTAACAATAGATGAGTTAGTTGATTTGTCTGTAAAGGTAGAAAAGCAAAATAAAAGAAAGCAAACTAGCTCGTGGAAAGGTAGGTCAAACACCATCTCCAAGAAGCCATGGCCGAATCAAGAGATGCATAGTTCTTCTAGACCTCAAGAAGACAAGGGTTAAGGAAAATTTGAGAACAAAGAGGGAGGTAAAACCTTTAACCCTAAACCTTCTACACCTTCTAATTCTATTCAATGTCATAAATGTAAAGGAAGAGGACATATGATGCATGAATGTCCAAGTATAAAAAACATCATTCTTAGGGATGATGGGGGATATGAGAATGAAAAATGTGAGGGAGAAGAAGAAAAGGGAGATATGAGTGATGAAGACGATGTAGAATTGCCTCATACTGGTATGATTGGGGTGGCTAGGAAGATTATGAGTGGAATACGAGAGTAATAAATGTGAGGAAGAGAAGAGAGGTGTGAGTAAAGATGAAGATGAAATAGAAATACCTTATAATGATGGCATGAATGGGGTAGTTAGGAAGATTATGACTATCTATTTGGGAAGCATTAGTGAGGAACAAAGGGAGAATATATTCCATACTAGGTGTGGGATAAAGGAAAAAACTTGTTCTATGATCATTGATAGTGGTAGTTATGCTAATGTGGTGAGTTCATACTTTGTGGAAAAATTGGGACTTGCATGCATGAAACACCCTACTCCCTATAGACTCCAATGGTTAAATGATAGTGGTGAACTAAAGGTAAACAAACAATGCATGATTTCATTCAATGTTGGTAGATATGAGGATGATATTCTTTGTGACATAGTCCCTATGCAAGCTTGTCATATCTTACTGGGTCGTCCTTGGCAGTATGATAGGAATGTTTTTCATGATGGAAGGAAGAATAGATATTCTCTTGAGCTAAATGGCAGAGAAATTTACTCTTGCACCTTTATCTCCTTCTCGAGTGTTTGAAGATTAGAAGAGATTAAGGGAAACAATGGGAAAACCAAGGGGAGGGATACAAAGTGAGATTGAGGGAAAAGAAAAGAAAGGGGGCCCAAAGTTAGAAAAAAAGAGAGATGGCCGAGAGAAAGAGAGAGAGGATAGCAATTTGAGAGAAGAGATAAAAAGGGGTTTGAGTGAAAAAATAGAAGGTCTTGGTGAGGGGAAAATGGCTAAGGAAAGGAAAAAAGAGAATTTCTATATAAAATCCAAAGAGTATTTAAATGCAAGAAAAGAGGGGTTGCCCATAATACTACTTACTTACAAAGAAGCTTTGATTAATTTCGAGTTACTAACTTCTTCTTTGCCAAGTAGTATTTCTTCTCTTTTGCAGGATTTTGAAGATGTCTTTCCTGAAGATATTCCTAATGGATTGCCGCCTATACGTGGCATTGAGCATCAAATTGATTTTGTGCCTGGATCACAAATCCCAAATAGGCTTGCTTATAGGAGTAATCCAGAAGAGACAAAAGAGCTTTAAAGTCAAATTGAGGAGTTGCTTGATAAAGGCTTTGTGAGAAAGAGCATGAGCCCTTGTTGTGTTCCCGTCCTATTGTTACCCAAAAAGAATGGAACTTGGAGGATGTGCGTGGATTATAGAGCAATCAACAAGATAATGGTAAAGTATTGTCATCCTATTCCTCGTCTTGATGACATGTTGGATCAATTACATGGATCCAAAATCTTTTCTAAAATTGATCTAAAAATTGGTTACCATCATATTTATGTACCCCGAAGATGAATGGAAAACTGCTTTTAAGACCAAATATGAGCTTTATGAGTGGTTAGTTATGCCCTTTGGCTTGACTAATGCACCTAGCACTTTCATGAGATTAATTAATCATATCTTTAAGGATTTTCATGAAAATTTATTGTGGTATACTTTGATGATGTCTTGATCTTTTCTAACACTTTAGAGGAGCATGTAGAATACCCAAAACAAGTTTTTGAAGTTCTTAGAAAGCAACTTTTATTTGCTAATCTTAAAAAGTGTACTTTTTGTGTGGATCGTGTGATTTTCTTGGGTTTTGTAGTTAGTTCTAAAGGAATTGAGGTTGATGAAGAGAAAATCAAAGCAATAAGGAATGGCCTAAACCTAAGTGTGTAACTGAAGTTAGGAGTTTTCATGGACTTGCTAGTTTTTATAAGAGGTTTGTGAGAGACTTTAGCATCATTGCTTCTCCTTTAACTGAAGTTATTAAAAAAGATAAGATTTTTACATGGGAAAAAAAAATATGATACTTTTAACTTGTTGAAAGAAAAGTTATGTTTTGCTCCTTTGTTACAATTGCCTGATTTCTCTAAATCTTTTGAAATTGAATGTGATGCTTCTGGCAAAGGAATATGTGCTGTTTTAATGCAAGATTCTAAACCTATTGCCTACTTTAGTGAGAAGTTTAGTGGAGCCACATTGAACTATTTCACTTATGACAAAGAGCTATATGCTTTGGTAAGGGCTTTAGCCACATGGCAACATTACTTGTGGCCAAAAGAGTTTGTCATTAAAACTGACCATGAATCCTTGAAGTACTTGAAGAGTCAAGGTAAGCTTAGTAGGAGGCATGCTAAGTGGGTTGAATTCATTGAAACTTTTCCTTATGTAATTTCTTACAAACAAGGGAAAGAGAATGTTGTTGCTGATGCACTTTCAAGAAGGTATGTCTTAGTTGCTATTCTGACTTCTAAATTGATGGGTTTTGATCAAATCAAGGGACTTTATGCTAATGATGTTGATTTTGGCAAGATTTTTGCACATTGTAAATTGGGTCCTTTTGAGAGGTTTAATCTTCAAGATGGGTTTCTTTTAAGGAAAATAAGTTGTGTATTCTTAAATGCTCTTTACGTGAAATATTTGTAAGGGAAGCACATTGTGGAGGCCTTATGGGTCACTTTGGAGTCCCAAAGGCGCTAGACATACTTGCTGAAAATTTGTTTTGGCCTGGCATGAGAAAAGATGTTGAAAGAGTGTGTGCACAATGTTTGGAATGTAAACAAGCTAAATCTAAAGTGTTACCACATGGTCTTTACACGCCATTACATGTTCCTACTTCACCTTGGATTGATATTTCTATGGATTTTGTGTTAGGTTTTCCTAGAACAAGGTATGGTAAGGATAGTATATTTGTTGTGGTAGATAGGTTCTCCAAAATGGCTCATTTTATTACTTATTTAAAGACTAATGATGCTTCACATGTTGCTGATATATTAATAAAAGAAGTTGTTAAATTGCATGGTATACCTATAAATATTGTTAGTGATAGGGATGCTAATTTTTTGAGCCACTTTTGGCGTGTATTTTGGGGGAAGTTAGGCACTAAATTGTTGTTTTCTACTTCTTGTCACCCACAAACTGATGGACAAACTGAATGTGATATCATTGATTCCTTTATGGTATTCTTAGAAGTCGATTAATACTAGTTATTAATTGTTGTCTCAAGTTACTCGTAAAGCGGTCAAGATCCGAATCTATTGTTTTTGATTTGTTTTTAAGTAAAGGCATTTGATCTCTTCAATAAATCAAAACATTATTGCTTGGATCTTGTCAAGACTATAGAACTTGCATTCTTGGAAGTTCTTGGAATTCTTTCTCTGAATTTTCCCATATCCTTTATTTTCTGCACTTTAATTCTAGTCGTTCAATTTCTTATTGTTATTGCTTTCGCATTTACTTCTTAAATTCTTACTCTAGTTTGGATTCCCGACCTTGCTGTTATCATGATGTTTTGGCCGAGGGACTATTCTTAATTCATTTTGTGCCCGATGGGCGGTTTACGAGTAACTATGAGGTTTGCCTGAGGGGTTGATTCTAAGTGACGTTATGCCCGAGGGGTTGATTCTAGGTCGTTATGCCCGAGGGGCAGTTTATGATTCATGTTTTTTTCGAGGGGCTGTTTACGATTTTCATCACTTTTACTCTAAATTTCATTGAACCTTTGTTGAAACTATTGAAAAATATCTTTAAACGATTTTTACCGAAATTGGATTTTAAACGAGATGGTTGACTCATATACTGATGTGAAAGCATGTTGTACTTACTGAGATTTCATGATGTGGATTTTATATGTTTCTTACTGCTCAGTCTATATTTACCTTTATTACTTACTGAGTTGGCGTACTCACATTACTCCCTGCACCTTGTGTGCAAATCCAGGGGTTGCTGGACGTGATAGCGAGTGCTGATCTTTCATCTGACGTGGATATTTTGGAGTTGGCAAGATAGTTGCATGGCTATCGCAGCCTTGCTCTTCTCCCTCATATCTTCCTTTAGACTATATTAGTGTATTCCAGACTGTAATAGTCTTAGTTGTTATCAGATAGTCCTTAGTAGATGCTCGTGACTTGTGACACCCGATGTCGTGCTTTTGTTTCTTTCCGCACTTTGTTATTTAGACTTATGCTGTGAAGTTTTATTAATTAATAACTTAAAAATATCTTTATTATGAAATGTCGAATTAGTTTGGGAATGTGTCGACTGGCCGCGTATGCGCCTTTATTTATATTCTTTCTATTTTTGAATTACCAATAGAGAATCTTTCTAAAAACATTTCTCTGGCAAAACGCAATTCGTCGGGTTCAATTCAAGGTGCATACTTCCATGATAGGCGCCATCACGACCGGGTTGGTTTTGGGGTCGTGACAAGAATGGAAAGGACTTATAGCCTATTTAGCCAAGTTTCTTTTTGGCCAAAAGTATTTTTTTGTCAAAAGTACTTTTTTCAAAGTTTAAGTATTTGACTAAGCTTTTAGAAGGAAAAAAAATTATTTTTGAGTAGAAGCATAAACAATTTTTTGAGAAGTCGAAAAAATAACTTTTTCCTAAAAATTCTTTTTGAAATATTTAAAAAAATACTTTGAAGCACTTTTTAAAAGCTTAACCAAACACTAATTGTTGATCAAAAGTGATTTTCAAATTAATAAGCCAAATACAAAATGCTTACACCAAATATACTTTTTTGAAAAGCACTTTTCAAATAAGTTGATTTTAAATATGTGGCCAAACAAGCTATTATACCTACATAATTGACTAATTTGTTCTGATATTGTAAGGGATCGTTTGGTATGGTGCATAAGAGTAGTACTGAATATGGTGTATTAATAATGTTGAGATTATTTTTATCGATTGATTGATTTAGAGTATTAAAAATAACATGCATTGCATATATATTTTTTAAAATTATCTGTTTATAAAAATACCCTCTATATTCTTTAGCTTTATATTTGGAAATGGTTTTGAAAGGGAAGCAATATCTTTATACATACTTATCCATATATTAAAAATCAAGGCATTGCTAATGCCATGGCTTGCTATTTATAAGCATAGTATTGAATAGAATGTATAACTAATATAAGTTGAAAAATAATACCAAATAAGAGATTAATAATACCAAAGCTAATACATATATTATTTTCTCTAATATATGCTACCAAACAACCCTAAGCGTATAAAGTTGTAAACGGTTCAGGTAAAATAGTACATGAAAAATAACTAAATGAATTACTTTTTTATCCGATCTAGAATCATCTATGCTTACGAGTCATAATACTTTGAACAAATGTCTAAATTTATCCCTCTATTTTTTTTGTAATAGTTTAAAATTATCTCCATTACAAATAAATGATTTGCTAATGGTAAGTTGTGAATGATTCAATCCAAAGTATAACAGTTGATAAAATCAAAATATTTTTTACCTTTCCCCCCCTTATATATCAGACCGAACATGTTTTGGAGGGAAAAGGCAAAGAGTGGCTATAAATCAGGATTCAGGAACGACCCAGAAGGAGTATTACATAAGAAGCTATCAGTTGATTCGTGATTTGATCTACAACTTGATCTCCTCACTGGTGCTGAGACGTATGTGGAATATTGAAGGTTAACACTTTGTGCAAACAAACATTTGAGGTGCGTTTCTGTATGATTTGATTGGTGAAATTTGCAAAAGAGATGAATTGCTCAGTGTTATTACTTCGATTATAATTAGAGAAAGCCTTCCCATGTTGATATTCTAAATGTTCGTATCATTCGATTTAAGAAAAAGACTTTCTTTTCTTAAAATAGTCAAATAAAACATTGTGCGCTTGGAAAGACAATAACGAATATGAACCAAGCATATTTGCAAATTCAGTTAGGAGCAATAGCATTGCTGACATTCAGATTAAGTACAAATGTCAACTACAGTATTTTGGTAAATAACTTTATTAGTACTACAATGGCAAGAACAGCTTCATCTACCTCGAGAAATATTAAAGATTTTGTTTACTTAGTTGGGCAGTTGGGGCCTCTACTAAGTTAGGTACTTTGTTTTTCCGGTGATCGGAGAATGCTCAGAAATTTGATTCCATTTGTGCAAGATGTAATCAGACTATTGGGTTTTAGTCTCCGGCTTGTTTACTTCAGTGCAAAAAAAAACAAGGGACGGCATTATCAGTTGAATCTTGTGGCGCCATGCCAATATATGGGTTCCCCATACCTATTTGTTCATCCGAGATGTAGAGCTCTTTTTTTAATGAATAAATAGAGCCATGATACATTCCAAAATATTGTAAAGGTAAATAGACCTCGTGGCATACAACCGACATGACTCCCGCTAGATATTCGCCCCTTTCTATCTTTTTACAGCCTCGTGAACGGATGAAAGAAGGGAAGTTGCAGAAATGTAGATGGAGGAGGGGAAGTATTGTGTTTTAAAACAATAGTACTCACACCCTTTTTGATCTCAGGTTAAAAACTTGAGCCTATGCTCACCTACCTGCAAAACATCCAAGTTCAGAATATTTGCACATATTTGTATAGTCGAAAATGTTATATTTGACCTTTGGTTTGCTGTTATATCTTAATTTTGGTTAGAGAGATTAGCACGAAAAGAAATAAAAGATATAACTGGTGAAATGTTGAAAGCATTGCGTAACTTTGAAATTCTTTTGTCTGTAGATCACTTGTGGTGTACTTAATTTTTCCTACCGAATACCTAATATAGTGACAGCTTGTACAAATAGAAAAGGGATAGCTTGTAATCTTAATCTGCTGAGGATGCCCGAGAAGGACATGACGAGGTTTTTAGGGAAAGCAAGAGTTTAAACTTTCGATCCTGACAACGGCTGTTCCTAGAGTAATTTCTCACTTTATTTTCCTTGCAACTCCCACAAATTCTCAAAAAAAATAGTGATCTTCTTTTAGATTTCCTTGTAAATTCTCAAAGGATACAAATGAAAATTAGGTGTCTAAGCTGTTTGAGTTGTTGAGGTTGTATTGGTTATTTTACTTAAGTTGTAGAGTATTCTTGGTTATAAAAATATTAGTAAGAGTATTTATGAACAGCCCTGCCGGCGAAGCAAGCACATTATGGAAATGGTATTTGTCTTTTTATCTATGTGCAAAATAAAATATGAGTGTTAGATATAGCACTGAGTCCCATGTGTCAGTACTCTGATTTTTGCTAGTCATCAAAACATGACAAGCTTACCTATCTAGTCACTTATAGGGGAAACAAAAGCTCTACCATACATTTTTTATGCTTATTAATGAAAATAGTATTTTCTTGTCAGACTTAATGTGAAGCCTTGCAGAAAAAACGCTAGCAGAAGTTTTGAATCATAAGAGTGGTTGGACCTACCATTAAAGGAAAACGAAACCAACATGTAGACAATGTTAGATGTCTCGTACCTTCTTTTATCGAGTTTGTGATGTTTTCAACATATTATACGAGGTTATATCATCTCTTGTACATCATTGCTATTTGCTTATTCGAACTGCTTCTAAAGTATTAGCATTCTAAATTTTTCTTTTCCCTTCCAGCCAACATCACCTAAGGTTATGCTTTCTAGGTGGAGCGCTATATTTATGCAGAATTGAATTCATTAATGATATAAAAGTGTGATGTATCAGTTCGCCAGAACACAAGCTTATATATATATATATATATATATTTGTTTGTGAAAACTTACCCAGATGAATGTCCTAATTAGTTCTTGCATATGCCTGGGTCAGATAAAATTAACTTTTTGTATTAGGATATGTAAAGATGGAGGACTAGTTGATCTCAGTTTATAGGCATATCAGATCTAGCTTTGACTTAATCCGCCTGGCTATCACTTTACTTAGTAGTACTTTTTTTAGCAGAATAGTGTATTTGTTAAGTTGGGGATGGTTTAGTTTACAGCAGTTTCTTCATGACACTATATTGGTAAATTCAACGACTCCGGAGAAACAATTCTACTGGGTTTTCTCTTCTCAAAGTTCCTGAACTGATGGCTTCTGCTTTTACTATTTTCCGCCATCATTAAATGACCTTTTTTGGCCATAGTATAGATATGAATATATTTTATTTTCCATTGCTGATTGTCGTCTAAAATCATATAGTTTAAGCGTATTAGTCTTATTTGATAGGAAGAGACTGGGTCAGGTAAATATGGCACCACTACTTGAGAACACAATGAGATCAAATTGACAAATAATAAGCATTTGCAGAAAATGAAATAAATATGGAAAGAAAGGAAATACTATGGAAATCAAAGAAGAAGAAATAGGCAATACAATAGATGAAAAGAAGAAAGCGTAACTGCTCTTGTGTCTTGTACAAAATGTGGATTATATCTGTTCTTGAAAAATTAGCTTCTTTTGGAGGTGTCAACAACAACAACTGCGTCTCAATCCCAAACTAGTTGAGTCAACTATATGAATTAGTCCTACCTACTTCACTCTTAGCATTGTATGGGTCAAAATCTGACTAAGGAACCTCGGCATAAAGAGGTATTATTAGAAGTAATATGGCCGAGGTCGACTAATGACTAATGGAATTCACTGCCGAGCAATCGATCACGACCGAGGTTATATGTTAAAAGCAACAGTAACGGCTAGTATTATAATAAGATTTTTAGAAGAATATTTCATTGAATATTCTCTGTACTTGTACTTTTTGGTTGATTAGGGGTATGTCCCATATAAATAGAAAGAGAGAGAAGGTGAAAGACATGTATTATTGATTCTGATAAGAACTCTCTTGAAAGGTAGACTCTCTAGATAAATACAAACACCACATTTCTAAAGATATTCGTTTAGTTAATTATTTTATATTTTTCCCATCAGATCCGAGAAAGTCTCCAATATTCTCATAGTTACATCATTGTCAGAAAGAAAAATTATTCACTTCATTCGATATTGGGTGAATCATTCTCTTTATTTACATTTAGTGTCATTTATTGTTATTTAATGCTTATTATTTTCATTCATTATTGACCTTGAACATTTGATACACGATACATTAAATCAGTTCCGACATGTAACGACCCGATCGGTCGTTTTGAGCTTTTGCACTTTGCTCGCCAGTTCTGGGGCATGACTTGCCCCGTGTGATGGCTTATGACTTACGTAAATCGTTAGTTTTGATTTTTAGGGTAATCAGAATGAATTTGAAAGAACAGTTCTCAGTTTGAAGCTTGAAATTTGAAATTTGAAAAGTTTCATCAAGATTTGACTTGTTGGTATATGATCTCGGATCAAAATTTTTATGATCTACTTAGCTCTGTTAGGTGATTTGGGAGTTAGGAGCGTGATCGAAATGCATTTTGGAGGTTCGTGAAAGGTTTAGGCTTGAATTGACAAAATTGAGATTTTGGCGTTTTCCGGTTGATAGGTGAGATTTTGATATAGGAGCCGGAACGGAATTGCAGAAGTTGAGGTCCCGAGGGCTTCGGGTGAGTTTTGGGTGGTCAATCGGGCCATTTCATGTTTTGAAAAGTTGCACAAAACTGCTGAAGGGTTTCAGGAAATTGACTTTCGCGTTCGCGAGTAGGTCCTCGCGTTTGCGAAGGGTTAGCTGGAGAGGCTGAGGAATTAGCCTTCACGTTCACGATGAAGGCTCTGCGTTCGCAAAGGGCTGGAGTCTTGTGCATCGCGTTCGCGAGGTTCACGCTGCGTTCGCATAAAAGGAAGGTGAGCAGCTGGGTCTAGGGTATTTTGTTCTTCGCGTTTGCGGATGTGGTGTCGCGTTCGCAGTGAGTTAGAAAGTCAAGCTTTCACATTCGCGAAGAAGGTTTTTGATGCCTAGGCAGAATGTTTAAATAGTCATTGTCCGCGATTTTGGGGCTAACTTTCACCATTTTTGGGCGATTTTGGAGCTTTTTGAGAGGAATTGAAGAGGGATTCAAGAGAAAACACCTGGAGGTAAGATTTTTGAACTTAATACTCGATCTTATGTTGATTCTTACTTGTTTAATCATGAAATATGTGGAAAATTAAAGCCTAAAATTGGGAAATTAGGGCTTGAATTTGGAGAGTGTAAATTGGGAATTTGAAGGGGCAATTAAGGTCCGATTTTGATGTTCTTGGTATGTATAAACTCGTGAGAGGATGAGGATTCTATTGATGTGACTTTTATCGGATTCCAAGACGTGCGCTTCGGGGGCCGGGTTTGAGCAATTTCGGGTTTTTTTAATGTAAATTGGATATTTTCGAGTGGGCTTTGTTCCCTTAGCATATTTTAATAGTTATTTACTGATTGTGGCTAGATTTGGAGCATCCAGAGGTCGATTTGTGAAGGCAAACGCATCGCAGGCTAGAGTTTGGACCGGATCGAGGTGAGTAATGATTGTAAATGATGACCTCAGGGTATGAAACCCCGGATTGCACATCGTTGTGCTATATTGAGGTGACGCACACGCTAGATGACGAGCGTGGGGTCGTGCACTGTTGGGGATTGTGACCTAGTCCATCCCGAATGAGTTGTTTTACCGCATATTTGATTGAAAACTGTTTGCTATCATCTTGTTTTGGACGAAATGCCATATTTGGGCCTAGTGCCAACTATTTGGACCCTTACGGGGTTTTTACTGATATTTCCTCACTGTTTTGACTTTAAACTTGTACTCAGTCATGCTATATCCTACTGTTTTCATAACTCAGCCATGTTTACTATATTTTAATATATTAAATGATATTTCAAATATTATTTTGGGCTGAGCATCATGTTTTACTGTTGTCCGAGTGGCTTATGTGATTTTGACTGATTAAGGCCGAGGGCCTGTGTTGTGAGGATACTTTTGGGTCAGGCTACATGCCGCAGCGGTGATACACTGATTATGATTATGAGGCCGAGGGCCTAAGTTTTGTACGCCACGAGGTGGCTTGTTGATATGAGGCCGAGAGCCTAGTGATGATGCCACGAGATGGCTTGATATTGCGTTTGGGCCGTAAGGGGCCCCTCCAGGAGTCTGCACACCCCCAGTGAGCACGGGTACCCATTGTGATGTGAGGTATAGCCCGAGGGGCTGGTGTTGTTCCATGTTGTTGCCCGAATGGCTGTTTCTGTTGGTATTTACGCCCGAGGGGCAGATTTTCTGTGCTTATCTATTCTACTTGCTTGCATTTAATTGCTTAACTGTTAAAAAAGTATTTTTAAAGAAGTTTAAACTAAGCTAAGATGCTTTAAGAGATTTGATAGCTTCATTTCTTTTCCTACTAGTTTTGTACTGCTTCTATACAACATGTTGATGTACTTTTCGTGATTTCTTATTGCTTAGACCTTATTTATGATTATTACTCACTGAGTTGGAGTACTCACTTTACTCCCTGCACCTTGTGTGTAGATTCAGGTATTTATGCACCCGGTAACGGGCACTGGTTGAGCAGAGGCAGAGTCATTGGAGTTTAGCGAGTGTCTAACTTGTGACACTCTGATGTCGGGCTGTATCTATTTCCGCACTATTCATTTGAACTTACATTATGCAATATCTGATTAATTAGAAAGGCCTAAATTGACTTATTAAAATTATTTAAATGAACTTGGGAATTGTGTCGGTTGGCCTTATCTTCACGAGAGGCACCATCATGACCGGGTCTAGTTTGGGATCGTGACAAGTTGGTATCAGAACCTAGGTTACATAAGTCTCACGAGTCATGAGTAGGTTTAGTAGAGTCTCGCGGATCGGTATGGAGACGTCTGTACTTATCCTTGGGAGGCTGCAGAACCTTTAGGAAAAACTTCACATTCTTAAATTCTAATAATGCGTCCTTGATTCAGCTTGACAAGTAACTCTTTGAATTCCTTCCACGCGTTCGTATGCACGGATGAGCGCTTGTTATCATATGTGCATCGATGGCTTGTGATTCCCTGATCGAGGGGCGAGATGTGATCTCGATGTGTTGATGTTGAGCCAGTCTAGAGGACTTGAGGCTGGATTTTTGCCTATATCTCGAGCCTTGAGCTGTTGATTTCATGAGCGCGTGCATTTGGATCTATATGTTCTGTTGTGTCCCTATTAAGGGAAGTAATTACTGGTTAGCTACATGATGAGTATGTTATGACTGCGAGGTGTATTCATATGATTTGGAAACGACGATAAGGGTCTGCTGGAGGATAGAAGAACTATTAGGTACTTGATTTTCATCTTGATTTAAGGTATAGCCCCGAATTATGGGTGTGTGAAGAATCTTTTCATGTTTCCTAGCTAGGAGTGAAGTAAATTTCATGTTGCAGTATGAGATCAGACTTAGGAAGATCAAGCGACTGCGTAATGTCTATAACGGTGGAAGGTATACAGAAATGTTAGTTGGAGGCAAAGCAGGTAGGTCATCTCATGCGAAGTGTTCTGAAGTTGTGTGATCCTTATGATTGTCTGTTAGAAGATCTTATTTACAAGTGAAAGATATGTGTTGCAATTTAAATTTGGGTCACTTAAGAGAGTGGGTTTAACTGTTGCTGGAGTGAATGCGAGAATTGCAGAAGACTTAAAGTGCTAGATGGTCTGTGTTTCATGAGCTTATTAAGGATGGCATTTAATCTCATTATGGTATTATGACAGTAATAGAGTATATGCATGATGAGTTATTGTGTGTGTTTTGATCTATGACTTCGAGCCAAGTGGGGGAGTTCGCTATTGATTAGTTGACTGCACAGTTATGTACTATGTTGGTTCCAGTTTGAGGCGTACGGGTGAATCAATGGCTTACGGAGATCGAGACCGAGGATGGCTCGAATCAAGGAATTTTTTTACAAAGGTTATATTATACTTCATAGGTGTATGAGGATCACGGAATGTCTTGAGTTGTTGTTGGTAAAGGATGCTCGGCGCATAGAGCAGGAATGTTGTTTGGTTGTATTGAGATGAGGTTACATTCCGCGGTGTCGGAGTGCTAATGAGGCACAGGTTGCTCGGTTCATTTGATCAGGCTAATTGCAGTTTGAATAGAGTGGATGACTTTCGAGAATGGTTCTAATGGGTTCAAGATTCTACATGTAATAATTGGAGATTTTCAAGTTGTATAATTGGTTAGAAACTGAGGTTTGCACTGGAGGGTGTCAAGACTTGTGTCATTTCTGTATCAACTATGGGATTCTATTCATCAGCATCAGGAAGGTGAAGGTAACAGATTAAGATTCACATGAAGTCTTTTTAGAGTAGAATATTTATTATGTGGTGTTGTTGGGATATTTAAGAGAGTATTTAGCATGTTATAAGCCTTAGACGTGTGGTTTTATGCTTGGGTCTCATATGGTGAGTCTGGGTTGAGAGATTGTGCTATTATGGCAAGGAGAAGTATCAATTTGAAGGTAATTTAGAAGAAACTAGGATCAATAGGATAGCTTGGTAATAGGCTGGATCAGCATGGTAAAGATATGATTAGTCCTTTGGGTGATTATGAGGTAATGAGTTCTGCAAGTGTTTCGCAACAATTCACTTGGGTTTTTAGTGGCTTGCGTAGCTTGGTTGAGTTAGAAGGATTCAGTCCTGACGGTTTAGTTTTGTGCGAATGGAATTCAAAAAGTTCTTGATGATTTCTACCACAGTTAGAGGTGTATATTTTCCACGGGCATGAGGAGCATGCGATGTATAGTGATTTTCTCCCATATGAGGTCCAATTGAAAAGTTCTTGGCTAGTTGAGTATATAGTTACGTGTGGCTTGGAATGGATATGAAGTTCTCATGTTTACCTTAGGATGGTATGGTATATGCGGTATGTTGTGAAAGACTTAAATTTGCATGTGTAAGGTCACAGATCAGTTCTGAAAGGAAGGTCACAAATTCTTAGGCAGCACGGGCAGCTTCAGATAATTAGAGAAATGCTCCAGATAATTAGGGAAATGATCTTCAGATGATTAAGGAAATGGTATTGCTAATTGGGGTGATTTGACGAGGGTATATGCTTTAGAAAAAGGTAGTGTGATTAAGTTGATGGTACTTCGGTAGTATTGCGGCACTCTCTTGTTAGATCGACTGCTGATATTCGAGTTTGCTTGGTGACACAGAAGAATTTTAGAGTATCTCTCGTGGAATGATTGGGTATTAGAGGTGTGGTATGTATTCGGACGGCGAAACTGGGATTAGGTATGGTGATTCGTGGGCTATATGGAGTTGGAGACTGGGAGTTCTCATATTCAGGCTATGTTGTGGTTGTGGTCGTGTGTATCGGTATTGTTTAGTGACTATCGGGGTTTGGATACCCGAGTAGATCTCGTGCTACTTGGTATGTTAGATTCTGATGTAATATTGGGTATAGACTGGTTGTATTCGTGTCATGTTATTCTGGACTATTGCGCTAAGGCGACGATGTTGGCTATGCCGGGAATGCCACAGATTGAGTGGCGAGGATCGACGGATTTCATGCCCTAGTAGGGTAGTTTTATATTCTAAGATAATATTGTATGGTGGGCTGGGCTGGGACCGGGCCCGCGGTCCTAACGGGCTAAACGGGCCTGGCGGGCCGGGCCTGGTGTGCCGGTCCTCAATGGTGCAAAAAGCCCGCGGCGGGCCGGGTCACATTAAATAGCCCACGAGCCCGGGACCGCTAAGCTCGGGACCGGCTGGCGGGCCTGGGCCGGTCTTACCGGGCCTAACGGGCCTATAACGGCTATTTTTAAATAATTTTTTTAAATAGCAACGGTCAAAAATTTAAAAAGTAGTCGTTGGGCTGCAATTTTGACCGTTTGGAACTTTCAAAAATAGCCATTTGGCCCCCAAACTTTATTTTAACCCCAAACTTTATATAATTACACTTTTTCCCAATTCTCAATTATAAATACCCCCTCATTCTTTTATTTTTACTCACCAATTCATCAATCTCTCTCAATCTCTCTACTATAATTGCTTATTTTATTGTTGAAATTTCGTGAAAAATTGTGAAGTTGGTGAATTGAAATATTCAAGTCTTCAACGATTTTCAATTTTCAAGAAGTTGTTCGGCAATTCGGTAAACTCGTTTCAACTCTTAAGTTTTAAGAATATATTTTTGTGTGTTTTAATTTGCATAGTTGTAATTAATATGACATCTTTGATAAAAATGTTTGGTGGTAAGGAAAAAGCTAAAACTGGTGAAAGTAGTGGCCAACCTACTACCCTTCCCCCGGCTCCCCGACTCAGACCTGGTAGACGTCCTGTTGCTCCTATTATTCTTGATAGTGATAACCCCTGTTTTCAATTTTTCAATAGTCAATTTTGCCATAATGTTGCACCAGGTGAAAATTTAGATGATGAAACTATGAATGCTCTTTATCCTAATCAAACTATCTTTGAAAATGATGAGGAAAATGAGGATAAAGATGAAACCCAATCGGATTTAGATGATACACCTACTAGTCCTTTTAATAACTCAACTGATGTACCGCCCGATCCACCTGTAGAAACCCCTAGTTTTAATAGACAACCTCTTAAACGCCTAAAAACATCATTAGTTTGGAATTTTTTTACTCAAGTAAGAGAACAAAAAAAGGCTAAGTGTAAAACATGTGGGAAATTACTGGCGCATAAATATACTGGAGACCATAGCGGCACGGGTAGTTTGATTAGGAACATAAAAATACACCCTAGAGATAAAGTTAGATATTTACAAATGAAAGCGCAGCTAGAGGGGACACGTGTAGATTTTGCGGATAGCCCTAGTACAGGTTCAAATCTAGTTCAACCAGGAATTAACACTGTGACCGGAGGTATTTTATATTACGATCCAAATAGAGATCGTGAAGAATTAGCAAAGATGGTTACCGTTATGTGCTTACCCTATTCTTTTCCTTCTAATCCTAATTGAGTGCATTATATTAAAAGAGTTTTTAATCCTACTTATAAAGGTTGGCCTCGAGCAACAGTTAAGAGCGATATTTATAAATATAAACATGAATATGAACAATATTTGCGGTATTTATTTACTCATATAACTAATCGGATTTCTATTATTACTGATATTGGAAGAAGTGATAATGATTGTGATTATCTAACTGTTACAAGTCATTGGATAGATGAGGAGTGGACAATGCAAAAATGCATTATTGCGTATAGAATAATTAATTCACGTCACACAGGTAAGTTTATAGCTAACACTGTTGCAGATATTAGTAGATATTTTTGCTTTAGAGATAAAATAATGGCAATTTCTATGGATAATGCTTCTAGTAACACTAGTGCTATAGGCATACTTACAACAACACTAAATCCTGCATTTAGGAATATATTCCATGTTAGATGTATTTGTCATATTTATCATTTAATTGTCGGTGATGGTATGCGAATTTTAAATTTAGAAATTGAAAAGGTTAGAATGGCTCTTAATTGGCTTTTTTATTCAAACCGTAGAAATAGACTTAGATATTATTTTAAAAAATGTGATGAATATGGCTTTAGAGAAAGAAAGGTTCCTAAAGCTTGCCCGACTAGATGATATTGTATGTACGAAAGTTTAGTAGTTGCATATGAATATAGAAACCCAATTAATGCAACGTTTAATGCTTGGGTAGGTGGTGAGGATGATGATGAAATACTTACTACTCAAGATTGGACGAATGTTAAAATTCTTATAAATTTTTTAGAACATTTTTAAATTGCTACAAATGCAAGCAATATTATCCTACTATTTCAAACTGTTTAGTTTATATTGCAGGCCTATGTGATTTGTTTGTTGAATTTTCAGAGGGTGGGAAAATTTATCAACTTGCTATAAATGAAATGAAAGAAAAGTTTAAAAAATATTTTTTCCCTATCCTTCCTATTTATGGTGTTGCTGCAATGTTAAATCCTACAATGAAATTAGGAGGTCCTCATTTTTAGTACTCAAATATTTATAAGGCTTTAGATCTTTCAAATGAGGAATTTGCTACACTTGCAGATGCAAAAGCCTCAATTAAAATTAATGCTCAAACAATTTATAATGATTATCAACTTGCCTTAGAGCATGCTAGGCCAAATGTTTCAACCCCTACTTCGTCTAGTTCACAATCGTCTAAAAAAGCTGCGGGCTTAAAAGTACTTAAATCCTGGACGGAGTTCAGGGGTTCTCAAGGTGATAATTATGATGATACTTCACATCTAAATGAGCTTCAAGTTTATTTGTCGCAGGGACTTGAAAGGAGAATCCAGACGACACTTTTGATCTTTTGGAATAGTGGAAGGCAAGGGAAAAACATTTTCCGATTCTTGCAAGGATGACTCGGGATATTTTATCTATTCAAGCTTCAACTGTTGCATCAGAGAGCACTTTCAGTCAAGCAAGACTTCAAATAGGTGATCATAGAGCGTCTATGAGGGAGAGCTTGGAAAAATCTGTACTGTTCAGAGATTGGATCCGCTCGGAAAGGAGAAACTTTGGAATTGCGGATCACAACCGGCGATAGATGAAGCTTATGAAGAAATGATGGCGGAACTTGCGGAGGATGCTGCTTCGCCCGGAAGTGGTGATGAACAAGCTTCTTTTCCACCACCACCAATGCAACCTCCTCCGAACCTTGAAGGATTTATGAGATTTGTTAGAGATACAATGTAGATTATGGTGTAACTTGTACTTTGGCACATCTTCTTTTAGTTTTTTCCCTTTTAATGGTGGTATTAGTACCTTGTTGTGCTCATTCCATTGGGGGGAGGAAGACTAAGAAAGATATGTCATTTTTGGTAATAAAAATTATAAGACATGCCCTTGAATATCTTTTTGCAATATTTTTTGTCTTTAACTTGCAATTATTTATAAGCTATAATATATATACATAACATACAATATATACTACAAGAAAATATATAAGCTATAATATATATACATAACATACAATATATACTACAAGAAAATATATAAGGGAATATATATACATAACATACAATATATACTACAAGAAAATATATAAGGGAATATATATACATAACATACAATATAAACTTAGCATTCCAATGCTCATATTTATTCTCGTGTAGTTCCGTAACCCTACTCATAAAAGTATCTTTATACCATCTAAATTCACTAAGGGTCTTACATCTAAGCCCATTAAGTAAGGTTCTAATGGTCTCATGATTTGAGGTAAATCTACCATTGAAATGCTCTAAAATTGTAAGGATAAGGGTATACACTGCATCTTCTCTACCCTTAACTAGAGCCATACCTATATTATCAACACCCTCGTCTATGGAAGTAGCATTAATAACTAAAGCCTTTTCTTCAACGGATAAATAATTATCCCATTCCTTTTGAATATATCTTCGTGCCCGAGAACCGGGGCTAAAATCAATTTGGTGTGGAATCATTAAGTATTATTGGGGTCGAAATCCATCTCGGATACAGAAGGGATATCCTTATCAGAAATATTATCATTGTCCTGAACAATATTTGTTTGAGGGTTATAGTATACTATACTAGTATACTATATATATATACATACTATATATAGTATACTATACTAGTATACTATATATACTACAAAACAAGATTTTTCAAAATTCAAAATGAGGGCCCCACCCCCAATGACCACCAACGGCCATATTGCACAAATAGCCGTTTTTTTTTTCAATTTACAAAACTAACCTTCTCTAACACTATAAATACCCCCCTCCCTCTTCTTCATTTCAATACTCAATACTCATTTCTCAATCTCCAATTTTCAAGACTTCAAGTCTCAATCTTAATTTTCAAGTTACATCATGCCTCGTTCGGAAAGAGTGCGCTTATTTGTTTCGCACTACTATGAAGTGCTTGAAGAAAATGAAGAAGGCCAAATATTAAAGTGCAAGAACTGTGGAATAGTCTTAAATTTTCGTTCAGGGTGTACCACAGGCATTTTAAGGAAGCATATAACGTTTTGTGTTGATGGTATTTATCCGAAAATTCGTCTTTAATATTTTTCAACAATTTGTATTATTTTAAAATTATTAGACGTATTTATGCTTCATGTTGTACTTTCTTATTAATTTATTATGCATGGCAATTTAGTTTTACTATTGTTTTGTTATTTTACTTTTTCGTCAAGCACTTTAATAATTAGATTTCTACATATATATTACATATATATTTTTTATATAGCCATGATATGGTTTACAAGAAATTGCCTTAAACACAAAAAAATTTTAAAAAAAGCCCGGAAATAAAAAAGCCCGTTAGGCCCGCTAAGCCCACGAGCCCGGCCCGTTTAGCTTAGGACCATATGGGCTTAGGCCCGTCACGAGCTGGTTCCACCCGTTGAGCCCACGAAGCCCGGGACCGCGAGGCCCGGGACCGCCAGAGCCCAGGCCCGCTAAGCCCAGGCCCATTAAGCCCGGCCCGTTTGGCCTATTTAGGCTCGGGCCTGGCCCAGAATACAGCATTATTCTAAGACCTAGCGGATGGCTAGGAAGGATTGTCTTTCTTATTTGGGCTTTCGTGATGGATGTCAGTGCAGAGACTCCTACCATTGATTCAGTTCCGGTGGTGAGGGACTTTTCAGATGTGTTTCTTGTGGTCGGGCATGTCAATGGGCAGGGTTGTTGATTTCGGTATTGATTTGATACCGGGCATCGTGTCGTATGGCACCGGCAGAGTCAAAGGAGTTGAAGGAATAGCTTCAGGGTTTCCTTAATAAGGGGTTCGTTGGCAGGCCAATGTGGATATGTGTTCTAACTTGAGTCGGCTTGGTTGGCTCTAAGTTGTATTATTGAGGGATGTGTTGATTCGATTGTTATTGGGCTCATTAGTAATCTGGGAGATCTATGAGTTACCTTTCTATGTTGCGAGGCATTGGAATTTGTTGGTTATAGGCACATATAGTGCGGTGTTATTGGGGCCTATCAGTGGAATTCGAAAGGGAGGAGTATTGGATATTGCTCGGCGGATGGGGCATCAGTTGTGTCCTTCCGGGTTGTGTGATGTTATGTCAATTGTTTCGCTGTGGTTATGATGATTTGCTTTGGTTCTAGACATCAAATTGTGCATCATTGTCAATTTTGAGCATGGCGACTTGAGGTGTTTCATGTGGACCAGTGCTTGGGTAGGGTCGCGCATTGCAGCGGAATTATGTAGAGGTATGACCTTTTTCGGGTTAGATTCGTGCGTTTTGTTTCTGTGATGTGTGACGGGTTCTCGTCATTGTGTGATGTGGTTCTGGTGAGCTTGCGGTACAGCTCTTTCATTTGAGTCATTTTCATGATTTGTGTATGTTCGAATTATTGCTTATCGGTGTGCGGATTGCACGAGTTGTGGCTTTAGATGGTATTGATGTGTCATGTCACCAGAGTAGTTGTGTTGAATTAGATGTGATCGTTGGGATCTAGAATGAATACAAACGGATTCGATTTCAGCGTGTTGGAAGGATAATATCGAGGTTCGGCTTAGAAATTTGCCATGGTCCTTGTCAAAGGAGAAGCGACTTCATGAATGGTTGATCTGAGAAATGGTTATGGTTTAGTGAGTGTTTCATTTATCATTGGCAGTGTATGAAAGTGTTGAAATGAGACTTTAGTTGATAAGAGGTGTTCTATCGGTATTCGGTGGTTGTGTGCAGCTGCTGTGATTAGAAGTTATCGCTACAAGTGTTTGAGTTATGTAGTATATCATGTAATTGCACCTGAGGTTGAATGTATGGGTTATTATAGCTTGTTCGGGCTTATTCAGAGTATAGATGTGAGATTCTGATCTTGTGGATAATTTCAGAAGTGGAAACGTGGTTCTAAGGTTTATGGACTAGGTTGGATTGTGAAATTTCAGTTACATTGTGTTATCAGACCTATATGAGATAGGGTGACGTGGGATCACCCCCCGGGTATGCATGGTAGGTTATTTCAGCGATTGGTTGGCTTTTGGACAACTCTGGGCACATTCGAGGACGAACATATGTTTTTGTGGGGGAGGATGTAATGATCCGACCAGTCGTTTTGAGATTTTGCACTTTGCTTGCCAGTTCTCGGGCATGACTTGCCCCGTGTGATTGATTATGACTTATGTAAATCGTTGGTTTTGGTTTTCAGGGTAATCGGAATGAATTTGGAAGAACAGTTCTCAGTTTGAAGCTTGAAATTTGAAAAGTTTGACCAAGATTTGACTTGTTGGTATATGATCTCGAATCAGAATATTTATGATCCGGTTTGCTCCATTAGGTGATTAGGGACTTAGGAGCGTGATCGAAATGCATTTTGGAGGTTCGTGGAAGATTTAGGCTTGAATTAGTGAAATTGAGATTTTGGCGTTTTCCGGTTGATAGGTGAGATTTGATATAGGAGTTAGAATGGAATTCCGGAAGTTGTAGCAGCTCCGTTGTGTCATTTTTGATGTGTGTGCAAAATTTTAGGTCATTCGGACGAGGTTTAGTAGACTTTTTGATCGAAAGCGGAATTTGAAAGTTCTTGGAATTCTTAGGCTTGAATCCGACGCAATTTTAGTATTTTGATATTGTTTTGAGTGTTCCGAAGGTTGTAACAAGTTTGAATGATGTTATGGGATATGTTGGCATGTTTGGTTGAGGTCTCGAGGGCCTCAGGTGAGTTTCGGGTGGTCAATCGAGCTATTTCATGTTTTGAAAAGTTGCAGAAACCTGCTGAAGTGTTGCAGGAAAATTAACCTTCACATTCGTGAGTAGGTCCTCGCGTTCGCGAAGGGTTAGCTGGTGAGGCTGAGGAATTAGCCTTCGCGTTCGCGAAGGGCTGGAGTCTTGTGCATCGTGTTCGCGAAGTTCACGCCGCGTTCGCATAAAAGGAAGGTGAGCAGCTGGGTTCAGGGTATTTTGTTCTTCGCGTTCGCGGATGTGGTGTCGCGTTCGCAGTGAGTTAGAAAGCCAAGCTTTCACGTTTGCGTAGTGTTAGTCGCAATCGCGATGAAGGAAGATTTGGTCAACTTGAGTTTGTAGAAGAAGGTTTTTGATGCCTGGGCATAATGTTTAAATAGCCATTGTCCGCGATTTTGGGGCTAACTTTCACCATTTTTGGGCGATTTTGGAGCTTTTTGAGATGATTTGAAGAGGGATTCAAGAGATAACACCTGGAGGTAAGATTTTTGAACTCAATACTCGATCCTATGTTGATTCTTACTTGTTTAATCATGAAATATGTGGAAAATTAAAGCCTAAAATTGGAGAATTAGGGCTTGAATTTGGAGAATGTAAATTGGGAATTTGAAAGGGCAATTCAGGTCCGATTTTGATGTTCTTGGTATGTATAAACTCGTGAGAGGATGAGGATTATATTGATGTGACTTCTATCGGATTTAGAGACGTGGGCTCGGGGGCTGGGTTTGAGCAATTTCGGGATTTTTGATGTAAATTGGATATTTTCGAGTGAGCTTTGTTCCCTTAGCATATTTTAATAGTTATGTACTGATTATGGCTAGATTTGGAGCATCCGGAGGTCGATTTGTGAAGGCAAATGCATCGCGGGCTAGAGTTTGAACCGGATCGAGGTGAGTAATGATTGTAAATGATGTCCTGAGGGTATGAAACCTCGGATTGCACATCGTTGTGCTATATTGAGGTGACGCACACGCTAGATGACGAGCGTGGGGTCGTGCACTGTTGGGGATTGTGACCTAGTCCATCCCGAATGAGTTGTTTTACCGCGTATTTGATTGAAAATTGTTTGCTATCATCTTGTTTTGGCGGAATGCCATATTTGGGCCTAGTGCCAAATATTTGGACCCTTATGGGATTTTTACTGATATTTCCTCATTGTTTTGACTTTAAACTTGTACTCAGTCATGCTATATCCTACTGTTTTCATAACTCAGCCATGTTTACTCTGTTTTAATATATTAAATGATATTTCAAATAATATTTTGGGTTGAGCATCATGTTTTACTGTTGTCCGAGTGGCTTATGTGATTTTGACTGAGTAAGGCCGAGGGCCTGTGTTGTGAGTATACTTTTGGGTCGGGCTACACGCCGCAGCGGTGATACACTGATTATGATTATGAGGCCGAGGGCCTGAGTTTTGTACGCCACGAGGTGGCTTGTTGATATGAGGCCGAGAGCCTAGTGATGATGCCACGAGATGGCTTGATATTGTGCTTGGGCCGTAAGGGGCCCCTACAGGAGTCTACACACCCCCAGTGAGCGTGATTACCCATTGTGATATGAGATATAGCTCGAGGAGCTGGTGTTGTTCCATGTTGTTGCCCGAGGGGCTGTTTCTGTTGGTATTTGCGCCCGATGGGCAAATATTTTGTGCTTATCTGTTCTAGTTGCTTGCATTTAATTACTTAACTGTTAAAAAGGTATTTTTAAAGAAGCTTAAACTGCGCTAAGATGCTTTAAGAGATTTCACAGCTTCATTGTTTTTCCTACTGGTTTTGTTCTGCTTCTATACACCATGTTGATGTACTTTTCGTGATTTCTTATCGCTCAATCCTCATTTATGATTATTACTCACTTTGTTGGAGTACTCACTTTACTCCCTGCACCTTGTATGCAGATTCAGGTATTTCAGCACTCGGTAGCGGGCACTGGTTGAGCAGAGGCAGAGTCATTGGAGTTTAGCGAGGTAGCTGCCCGACGTCCGCAGCACTGCTTTCTCCCTCTTGATGTCATTAGACTATATTTAGTATATTTCTAGAATTTTCGTTGTATTTTAGACCTTAGTAGATGTTCGTGACTTGTGACACTCCGATATCGGGCTATATCTATTTCCGTACTATTCATTTAAACTTACATTATGCTATATCTGATTAATTAAATAGGCCTAAATTGACTTGCTAAAATTATTGAAATGAACTTGACAATTGTGTCGGCTGGCCTTGTCTTCACGAGAGGCGCCATTACGACTAGGTTCGGTTTGAGGTCGTGACACGATACTATTCTACATCATCCGCGTAGGCTGATTTTAGGTTTGAAGTTATTATCTTTAACTAGGATTAACCTCTTATATATTAAATTAATTAGTTTAATCGAAGGTTCATACTTTTTGGTCAAACAAGCATAACTAATGAATCATATTCTTTTAAAAAATTCTGCAATGTTTTCATACACCAAACTAAATAGTGGATAAGAGATAACCTAAGCATAACTAATGCCAGTATAACTAATCCCACCATTACTAATACGAATATTACTAATGCACCATATTCATCTCTATTCTTATACTTCCTATCAAACAACTCTTTAGTCTCTTACCACACAAATCCCTAGCTCCACTAGTGAGTGTTCCATTATAGATATTTACACCATTTCTTTCAGAATGCTACAAGTAAAATTGACTCGCATTGGATGTTTACGTCAAATTATACTAATTATCATGATTAAGTAATAAATTAAGGTGAAGATGTATATTATTAATTAGTTATGATCAGTGTTTAAAAAAGCACCTGCTTCCTCGCTTTAAGCGAGAAGCTGCACGCTTCACCCTGCTGAAGCGACTCAGGTGTAGAAAAGCGACCGCTTCCCACTAAAAAGCGAGAAGCGGGAAAGCGAAGCGATGCGAAGAAGCGACCGCTTATGTATTTTAAAACAGACGCGGTCTTCTTCTTCTTCTTTTTCTTTCACTGTTTAAACGTCTAAAAAGCAGCGAAATACTGGCGAATTTTTTTTTACCTTCGGTTCTTTCTCTGAATTGATTCCAATTTTTAACAGTGAAAGAAAAAATTACCCAATTTACTGCTCAGTTTTTTTCTCCTCTGCCCAGTTTTTTTTTATATCCTTTTTAAAATTCCTCTTCACTTCAAAAAAACGAGCGCTTCACTTCTCGCTTTAAGCGAAATGGGGGTTGTCGCCTTTTCTCGCTTCACGCTCTTCACAACACTGGTTGTGATTTTTTGATAACTATATTTGTAAAGACATATATCGTATATTTATTAGATTGATATAAATACCCGAAGTAGATAAATTTTAACCCATATACCGTAATTCTTCTTTTACATTTAGGTTCAAATATAGTACTACGGAATATTTATTCTCACTGCCTCGACTGTTTTATTTTCTTGGTGGAATCTTTGATAGGAAGGTAAAATTCTTATATTTTGATAGTGGATAATGACAAGCTGAATCACGGATTTTTAATTTTTATCCCCTTCCCCCCAATTCATAATTGCTTTTTTCAAATATGTTATAAGGTGAGAGTTGAAAATTGTAATTATATCTAAATAAATATAAGTCTAGGTAAACAGAATATATTTCTTGATGACTGGGTCGCAGATTAGTTTTTTTTGATAGTTTAATATTAAAAATATAATATTTCTTCGTAGGGAGATAATTTTTCATTTTTAAAAATTTGAGATATATAGCTCGGAATAAAAGGTACTAAAAATTTAAAATGGAACGAACGAGAGAAAGCTTGAGATCATACAATCAAAGTAGTCCATTCTAAGTTGATCAAGAGCTAATTAGGTAAACGTTGATGGAATCATTTTAACTATGAGTATATGCAAAAGAGAAAAACTAATGAGCGAAAATCATAATTCCAATTTAGCATAAATTACTAAATATGGACTATCGTGTGAAATATAAATTGCCTGATCACATTTAAGAGATTTCCCAATTAGGACTACTAATGACAGAAATCAAAATATACTTGTCACAGCGGCCAGCATATCTGTAGTAGCAATTTTGCTAAAACTGACCAGACGGTAAAACCCTTTCCCTTATTTATGAGGAAAATAGACTACTAGTTACAAATACATACACCTTATATGAAACATAAATTAGCAGAACCATCAGTTCAAAATAAATATAAGGTGATGTCCTTTTGCTTGACTAAATTCCGTACTAGGTGTGGCCATTATGAGTTTCTGGTGATGTCCTTTGGCTTGACTAATGTCCCAGCGGCGTTTATGAACTTGATGAACATAGTGTTCAGGCCTTATATTGATTCCTTTTTTATCATCTTTATTGACGACATCTTGATATACTCACGTAGCCTGGGGGAGCACGAGCATCGTTTGAGAGTAGTGCTACAGACCTTGCGAGAGCAGAAGCTATATGCTAAGTTCTCCAAGTGTGAATTTTGGCTAGAGTCAGTAGCATTCTTGGGGCATATTGTATCAAGAGAGGGTATTAAGGTAGATCCCAAGAAGAATGAGGCAGTTCAGAGTTGGCCACGTCCTACTTCAGTGACTGAGATCAGGAGTTTCTTGGGATTAGCAGGTTATTATCGCCGAATATGCAGGGCTTTTCATCCATCGCATCACCTCTATTGTTGCCTTTTGGTTCAGGGATGTTTACGGTATATTGTGATGCTTCACGCGTTGGCTTGGGATGTGTATTGATGTAGAAGGGGCAAGTTATTACATATGTTTCTCGTCATCTGAAGATTCATGAGAAGAATTACCCTTTGCACGACCTAGAGTTAGCAGCGATTGTTCTCCATAGATATGCAGACTATGAAACGTCGATCAGAGAGCAGGGTTGTTCTAAGATATAGAAGTAGTTAAGGGCTTGACTAAGTAGTAGATATGGGATTGAGGAAGAGTCGGATAATGGCCGGTCTTTAAAGGCCCTCACAAGGTGGCTCAGTCCTGCGAGGGGATCCATCAACAATAAAGTCATTCAAGAGAGAAAATGGTGATATTTCCTTAGCTAGCTCAGAATTTAAATCTGAAGAATTATTCACTTCTTTCTTTGACCATTCAAGCAATTTCTCTACAAACTCATGAAGTCTAATACTATCTATAATTTCTCTTAAGATATGGAGGCATTAGCTGTATGGGGTGTCGTGTGAGGTTTATACCAATCATCGCAGCTTACAGCATTTGTTTAAGTAGAGGGATCTCAATTTGAGGCATCGTAAATGGCTTGAGTTACTAAAGGATTATGACATCACCATTCTTTATCATCAGGGCAAGGCAAATGTGGTCGCGAATGCCTTGAGTAGGAATGTAGGGAGTATGGGTAGCTTGGCATTCATTTCAACAGAGGAGAGACCACTAGCTTTGGACATTCAATCCTTGGCTAACAGACTGGTAAGGTTGGACATTTCAGAGCCCAGTCGAGTCCTTGCATGTGTTTTTGCTCAGTCTTCATTATTTGGGAAAATCAAGGCTCGGCAGTTTGATAATCCGCATTTGGTAGTTCTCAGAGAGGCGGTACTACAGGGTAGTGCCAAGGAGGTTTCTATTGGCGGGGATGGTGTTCTGCGACTCCAGGGTCCCTTATGTGTTCCTAATATTGATAGCTTGAAGGAGAGTGTTACAACCCATATCCACATGTGTTAGTTCATGCCATATATTAGTTAAAATAAATCCAAGAAGGAATTATCTTTGAGATGATAAGAAGTCAATCCTATTGGTCTTAAGTGATACAAGAGTGTATAAGGGTGATTAACCAGTATTAGAAGTTAAACGAATCAAGGATGTTGTAACTCGTATTTTCAGGTAATCTAGCGGTGCTTAATACACTCAAGAGGTCATTTATTAAGGTATTTTAATCATATAATATCCGTATCATAAGTCTTGAAGTCAAACGAGTTATGAAACAAAAGTCGACAAAAGTTGTCGCAACTTAGGTTCATAATTTTACTTAAACATTAGGTCAAATATTTCTAATCTTTTCTCATAATTTACAAGGAATTACGGGGTGATCTACCAACAAAATTAAAGATCTATGAGTCTAGTTTCCAACGCATTAAACCGTTCATCGATACGATATCGGAGTAGAGAGATATTCACGTTTTCGCGAGACTGCGCCAAGCACCTCTCTATGGGGCCCACTAAGGCGGTTTAAGATATTTGGACCTATATAGGATGCCTCCAACCCGTTTTAAGTCATTTCTTCTCACTATTTTCAGAACTTATAACCCTAGGAACATCTTCTCAAGGTTCTCTCAAGATTCAAGACCCAAAAAAGGGGCAAACAATACAAATCAAGTGTCGGGAATTCTGTGGCGCTAGTAAGTCTCTTGTTCTTCTTGTTATTGCTCATTTTTGTGTCTTTCCAGCTCGTGTGGGAGGTTTTTTAAAGGGTTTATGTTCTTTAAATACTCCCTCATGTTCTTAATATCAATCCTAGGTGATTTCAAGCCTTCTAAAGTGATTCTAGTGCCGAAAAACACTAATTGATCGCTAGTTTCGTTTTTTTGTTGTTGTGGCAGCATTGGAGGGATATTTAATGGAAATTTAAGGTCAAATTGGAGTTGTTATTTCTTTATAAAGGTAAGGAACCTCTTACTCTATATGTATTTAAGATTATCCAAGTTGCGGCTAAGTCATTGAAGCTAGAACTTGTGAAATATATATCGAAAGGCTTGGTAGTAATGTTATTGTTTTGTGGACTGTTTTGCGTTGTTGTTGGGATGCATATTTTACTACTATCTTGTGGAGTTTTGGAGTAGGAAGGGTGTGGAGAAACACCATATATATGTAGGGTTATGGGCTGATAGTTATTCGTAACATTTCCAGGTTGTTTGACACGACTACGGTGGTTGTCGTATGTATGGAGTGATTAGGCTGTGTGTGGACTATTTTGGGAGGCTCAATATGTTTATTATTGATGTTGTTTGGGCTATTTAGTGACTGTTTTGAATGGTGTGAGGTCATATATATAGGGGAGGTGCTGTCCGTTTCATCGTAAAATAGGTTGTGGTCGATACATAATAGTTATGACGCTTAAATGATAACGATAGTATCGTTTCTCTTATTGTAGACTAAGGAGTTTTGACAATTGCATAGCTTGAGATTGGGGCAGTATATACAAGGTATGTGAGGCTATCCCTTTCCTTCTTTTGCACGACTCCGATTGTACATAATGTAATGAACGAGCTTCCAAGATACTCTACTCTTAGAAGCTAGCAGTACTTACATTGTTTTCCCTCTTATGGAACGATTGATGTTAATGTTGCTTCTCTTATTCTTATGTTATCAATGTTGTTCGTACATCCTAAATCTTATAATGTTCATAGTGAAGAGTTAGTCCTAATAACGTGTACAGAGGATACTGACCTTACGTCACTCCGAAAGGTTTAGAATGTGATTCTATGAGTCGAGCATGCATTATATATATGTATCTATTTTACTCTACCGAGCCACGCTATAGTTGGCCGGGTACGACACCTATTGTGCAACCACTGATCAGTTGGGTTTTACCGAGCTCCACGTGGCCGGGTACGGTTCTACCGAGCCTTATGATGGCTGGGTACGTTTTTTTTACCGAGCCTATTATGGCCGGGTACGATATGATGATGATGATGCCCACATAGGCGAATGCTTTAAAGGTTTATGTATTTATACATATGTATCATGCATTTCATGTAAGTAGCCCTCAGAGGTACTAAGATGTTACAGGTTGTATATTCTCTATCCTTGCTTACATTACTGATCGTATTTATGGTTCCTTGCCTTACATACTCAGTACTTTATTCGTACTGACGTCCTTTTATTTGTGGACGCTGCATGTCGTGTTGCAGGTCCTGATAGACAGGCAGGTGCAGCTCCCCCACCACAGTAGACTGTCCAGTTCAGCGGTGATTGGCGAGATCCCTTCTCCGGACTTGCCTTGGTCTTGGTATGCAATTTTTGTTATAGACATTATGGGTATGTCGGGGCCCTGTTCCGGCTATGTTGCAGCACTTATGTTCTTTTAGAGGCTCATAAACAGGTGTCGGCTCATGTATAGTTTGGTATGCCTTGTCGGCTAGTTTTTGTTGTATAGTCTTTCATAGTAGCGTGGTAGTTTATACCTTATATGTAGTTTCTTGATTGTCTGGTCATCTCCTGCTATGTATGTTCATGCCATCATATTTTATTGTTGGTTGTCCATGATCAAGGTCTACCATTTATATTGATCTCGTCAGCCCTAAAAGATAATAATGAAGGTTAGATGAAATGTATGTTGGTGCTCGGCAAGTGTGGTCGGGTGCTAGTCATGGCCCTTCAGTTTGGGTCGTGACAAACTTGGTATCAGAGCAAGTCTGTCCTAGGGGTTGTCTATGAGCCGTGTCTAGTAGAGTCTTGATTATGGATGTGTAGCGCGCCACATTTATAATCAGGAGGCTACATGACATCTAGGGTTGTTACCTTCTTCCTGAATCTAGATCGTGCGTAGAGTTGAGTCGTAAGTGTTCGTCTCTAATATTCACCTTTTTTTTTCCAGTGATGCCTTCGACTAGGAAGCAAACGATTAGTAGACGACTTGATACAGCAGCGGGAGAGGGTACCAGTCAGGTGCCCCAAGTCAGAGCAGGACAAAGTGAGGCTCAGAGTGAGATGCCCTCTCATACCTCATCTACTACATCTTTTCCAGAGGATATTAGAAGGAACCCAGCGCCTCCAGTTCCTCCGTCTGGCACTCCAGACCAGGATATGCGGAGTGCTTTGCAGTTATTGACTAGCTTGGTAGCTGCTCAGGCTCAGAGGCAGAATACTGGTGCTGCTGAGAAACCAGTTAGTACAAGAGTTTGTGATTTTATTAATTTAGACCCTCCAGTGTTTACCGGATCAGACCCCAAGGAGGACCCACAGACTTTTATTGACCAGGTTCATCGTACACTTCGGGTTATGCATGTTAGTGATACATAGGCAGTAGAGTTGGCTTCTTATCGGCTACGGGATTTAGCGGTTCTCTGGTATGATAGTTGGGAGAGATCCAGGGGTCTGAACCCTCCTCCAGCTGTGTGGAAGGAATTTTCTGAGGCCTTTTTTCGTCACTACTTGCCAGTTGAGATACGACGAGCTAGAGCTGATAAGTTCTTGAACCTTAGACAATGTAATATGAGTGTGCGAGAGTACAGTATGCAGTTTGATTCTTTGGCAAGGTATACTCCCTATATGGTGACCGAGATGAGTGATCGGGTGCATATGTTCGTGAATGGGTTGGGACCACATCTGATAAATGAGTGTACGACAGCCTCCTTGGTGGAGTGCATGGATATTTTCCGTATTCAAGCTTATGCCCAAACCCTAGAGGATCGTAAGCGCCAGTAAAGGGCAGTTAGGGAGCAGGATAGGGGCCAGCATAAGAGGGCGAGATTTGCAGGGTATTCTGATGACTTCAGAGGCCGCATCAGGCCACAGTTTTCGAGGAGTTCGGCGCCACCTGTAGCTAGTGCTCCTCCACAGTTTCAGAGGCCTCGATATGATCGATCCTATTCTGGTCTAGGTCAAAGTTCACGGGCATTTGGCTCGCAACATCATAGGGATACTAGTCAGATGAGACCCCCAACACCACATTGTGATCAGTGCGGCAAGGCCCACTTTGGACTGTGTCGTCGAGGTTCTGATGCATGCTATTCGTGCGGACAGCCTGGCCATATGATGTGGGATTGTCCTAATAGAGGAGGTGATGGTATGGCTCAGCCGACTGGATCTGTGTCTGGTTCTTCCTCATCAGTTCGACCTCCAGCACGGGGTTTTCAGCAGTCGACAGGTTGTGGTAGGGGTAGAGGTGCAGTGCCGAGTTCGAGTGGTGCTCAAAATCGAACCTATGCTCTAGTAGGTCGACAGGATCTCGAGTCGTCTCCAGATGTTGTTACAGGTATTATATCTGTGTTTTCTTACGATGTATATGCGCTGATTGATCCGGGATCTACATTATCATATGTTACACCCTTTGTGGCTAATAAGTTTGGCATTGAACCTGAATTGATAAGTAAACCCCTCGCGGTATCTACTCCGATAGGAGATTCTGTGATTGCTAGAAGGGTATATAGAGGTTGCACTGTGATGATTTGTAGTCGTCAAACCTCGGTAAATTTATTTGAGTTAGAAATGGTTGATTTTGATGTGATAATGGGAATGGACTGGTTGGCCTCATGCTATCCAAATGTTGACTGTCGTACGAAGATGATTAGGTTCCAATTTCCGGGTGAACCCGTCATTGAATGGAAAGGGAACATTGCTACACCAAAAGGTAGGTTTATTTCCTATCTTAAGGCAAGGAAAATGATCTCAAAATGTTACATTTATCATCTCGTTCGCGTTAGGGATGCGGAGGCGAAACCGCCTACTTTACAATCAATCCCTGTGGTCAACGAATTCCCAGATGTTTTCCCAGATGAACTCCCAGGCCTTCCTCCTGAAAGGGAGATTGAGTTTAGCATTGATGTGTTGCCTGACACTCAACCGATCTCTATTCCTCCATACATAATGGCCCCGGCAGAGTTGCGAGAGTTGAAGGTGCAGTTGAAGGACTTGCTGGATAAGGGCTTTATTAGGCCTAGCACTTCACCTTGAGGTGCACCAGTCCTATTCATGCGGAAGAAAGACGAGTCGTTACGGATGTGTATCGACTATCGACAGTTGAATAAGTCTACTATAAAGAACAAGTATCCACTTCCAAGAATTGATGACCTGTTTGACCAACTCCAGGGTGCCAAGTATTTCTCTAAGATTGATTTACGTTCAGGGTATCATCAGGTGAGGGTTAGGGAGAAGGATATTCCAAAGACGACCTTCCGGACAAGATATGGGCACTTTGAGTTCTTAGTGATGTCGTTCGGGCTAACAAATGCCCCAGCAGCTTTTATGGATCTCATGAATACTATATTCAGGCCCTATCTTGATGTGTTCGTGATTGTATTCATTGATGACATTCTAGTGTATTCTCGTTCGGAGGCGGAACATGCGGGACACTTGCGGATAGTATTACAGACGCTTCAGGATCGTAAGTTATATGCTAAGCTCTCCAAATGTGAATTCTGGCTGAACTCAGTAGCATTTCTTGGCCATGTGATATCTGATGAGGGTATTAGTGTCGACACTCAGAAGATCGATGCAGTAAAGAATTGGCCGAGACCTACAACACCATCAGAAGTCCGCAACTTCCTAGGGCTAGCAGGATATTATAGGCGGTTTGTAGAAGGATTTTCCTCTATATCATCACCATTGACTAAGTTAACACAAAAAGCTACCAAATTCCAGTGGTCTGACACTTATGAACGTAGTTTTCAGGAGCTGAAGAATCGATTGACATCTGCACCAGTGCTCACTCTTCCTGAAGGAACAGAAGGTTATGTGGTATATTGTGATGCCTCAGGTATAGGTTTGGGGTGCGTATTGATGCAGCGTGGGAATGTGATTGCTTATGCATCAAGACAATTGAAGAAGTATGAAAAGAATTATCCAACCCATGATTTGGAATTGGCTGCAGTAATATATGTTTTGAAGATATGGCGGCACTACTTATACGGCGTCCATGTTTACATCTACACAGATCACAAGAGTTTACAATACATCTTCAAGCAGAAAGAGTTGAATTTGAGGCAGCGTAGGTGGCTTGAATTTTTGAAAGACTACGACGTCGAGATATTGTATCATCCCGGTAAAGCCAATGTTGTGGCAGACGCTCTCAGCCGTAAATCAATGGGAAGCTTAGTACATATTGAGGCAGGTAGATGGGGGTTGACTAAAGAGCTTCATCAGCTAGCCAATATGAGAATCAGATTGTTAGACTCTGATGACGGAGGTGTTACTGTACAGAATACATCAGAATCATCTTTGGTAGCCGAGGTAAAAGCACGACAATATGAAGATCCTATCTTAGTACGATTAAGAGAAAGCATTCAACAGTGTAAAAGTATGGCTTTTGGGATCGGAAAAAATGGGGCACTGAGATACCAGAGCCGATTGTGTGTGCCTAATGTGGCAGGGTTGCGAGAGAAGATTATGAATGAGATTCATCAATCCCGATGTTCCATCCATCCCGGCTCGACAAAGATGTATCATGATGTCAAGGAGCAGTATTGGTGGGATAATATGAAGAAGTCTATTGCAGAATTTGTAGCCCAGTGTCCCAATTGTCAACAAGTAAAGATAGAACATCAGAAACCCGGTGGATTGCTTCAAAATATAGAGATTCCGACCTGGAAGTGGGAGGTGATTAATATGGACTTCATTATTGGATTACCTTGCTCTTATCATAAGTTTGACTCCATCTGGGTGATAATTGATCGACTTACAAAATGTGCCCATTTTCAGCCAGTGAAGACAACTTACACGGCTGAAGATTATGCGAAGTTGTATATCAAGGAGATTGTTAGGCTTAGTGGTGTGCCCGTATCTATTATATCAGACCGAGGAGCTCAATTTACGGCTAACTTTTGGAGGTCTTTCCAGAAGGGTTTAGGCACACAGGTAAATCTCAGCACTGCATTTCATCCGCAGACTGACGGACAGGCTGAACGTACCATTCAGACACTGGAAGATATGCTACGAGCATGTGTTCTATATTTTAAGGGGAATTGGGATGATCATCTTCCACTCATAGAATTCGCCTATAATAATAGCTACCATTCCAGTATTAAAATGGCCCCATACGAGGCACTATACGGGAGGAGATGTAGATCACCAGTTGGATGGTTCGAAGTCGGTGAAACAGAATTATATGGGCCAGATTTGATTCACCAAGCTATTGAGAAGGTGAATGTGATACAGGAGCGATTGAGGACGGCACAAAGCAGGCAAAAATCTTATTCTGATGTTAGACGTCGTGATCTAGAGTTTGAGGTTGGTGATTGGGTTTTCCTGAGGATCTCACCAATGAAGGGTATTATGCGTTTTGGGAAGAAAGGTAAGCTGAGTCCAAGGTATATCGAGCCGTATAAAATTCTTCGACGAATTGGACAGGTTGCTTATGAGTTAGAATTGCCATCCGAATTGGAATTTGTCCACCCGGTATTCCATATATCTATGTTGAGAAAATGTATTGGAGACCCTTCTCGAGTCGTCCCTATCAAAGATGTACAAGTTACAGAGGACCTATCATATGAGAAGTGCCAGTGGCGATATTAGATCGGCAAGTCCGCAAGCTGAGAACAAAAGATGTAGCTTCCGTCAAAGTATTGTGGAGGAACAAAAATATGGAGGAAATGACATGGGAAGCAGAAGAGGAGATGAAGTCTAAATACCCTTACTTATTCCAGAATGAAGATAACAAGGATGCTGGTGGAAGACAGGATACATTGGAAGGTGAAACGGCTCTATGAGGTAAGCAACAATTTGAGAATACTCCTCCTTAATACAAAATGGTGATATGTAGATAATGTAAATACGCATAATGCTTTGTGTAGCCTTGTGAAGCCATATGTTGGGCTTAATTACTTGCAAGTTTTGCTAGTGACCATTTTATAGGGGAAAATTGATCGGAAATTTCCATTGGAATCCACGATGATTTAAACTCCCCATAAACCCTTACATTCGAGGACGAATGTTCCTAAGGGGGGAGGGTGTTACAACCCATATCCACATGTGTTAGTTCATGCCATATATTAGTTAACATAAATCCAAGAAGGAATTATCTTTGAGATGATAAGAAGTCAATCCTATTGGTCTTAAGTGATACAAGAGTGTATAAGGGTGATTAACCAGTATTAGAAGTTAAACGAATCAAGGATGTTGTAACTCGTATTTTCAGGTAATCTAGAGGTGCTTAATACACTCAAGAGGTCATTTATTAAGATATTTTAATCATATAATATCCGTATCATAAGTCTTGAAGTCAAACGAGTTATGAAACAAAAGTTGACAAAAGTTGTCGCAACTTAGGTTCATAATTTTACTTAAACATTAGGTCAAAAGTTTCTAATCTTTTCTCATAATTTACAAGGAATTACGGAGTGATATACCAACAAAATTAAAGATCTATGAGTCTAGTTTCCAACGCATTAAACCGTTCATCTATACGATATCGGAGTAGAGAGATATTCACGTTTTCGCGAGACTGCGCCAAGCACCTCTCTATGGGGCCCACTAAGGCGGTTTAAGATATTTGGACCTATATAGGATGCCTCCAACCCGTTTTAAGTCATTTCTTCTCACTATTTTCAGACCTTAGAACCCTAGGAACATCCTCTCAAGGTTCTCCCAAGATTCAAGACCCAAAAAAGGGGCAAACAACACAAATCAAGTGTCGGGAATTCCGTGGCGCTAGTAAGTCTCTTGTTCTTCTTGTTGTTGCTCATTTTTGTGTCGTTACAGCTCATGTGGGAGGTTGTTTTAAAGGGTTTATATTCTGTAAATACTCCCTCATGTTCTTAATATCAATACTAGGTGATTTCAAGCCTTCTAAAGTGATTCTAGTGCCGAAAAACACTAATTGATCGCTAGTTTTGTTTTTTTGTTGTTGTGGCAGCATTGGAGGGATATTTCATGGAAATTTAAGGTCAAATTGGAGTTGTTCTTTCTGTGTAAAGGTAAGGAACCTCTTACTCTATATGTATTTAATATTATCCAAGTTGCGGCTAAGTCATTGAAGCTAGAACTTGTGAAATATATATCGAAAGGCTTGTTAGTAATGTTATTGTTTTGTGGACTAAACCTCTTACTGTTTTGCGTTGTTGTTGGGCTGCGTATTTTACTACTATATTGTGGAGTTTTGGAGGAGGAAGGGTGTGGAGAAACACCATATATATGTAGGGTTATGGGCTGATAGTTATTCGTAACATTTCCAGGTTGTTTGACACGACTACGGTGGTTGTCGTATGTATGGAGTGATTAGGCTGTGTGTGGACTATTTTGGGAGGCTCAATATGTTTATTATTGATGTTGTTTGGGCTGTTTGGTGACTGTTTTGAATGGTGTGAGGTCATATATATAGGGGAGGTGCTGTCCGTTTCATCGTAAAATAGGTTGTGGTCGATACATAATAGTTATGACGCTTAAATGATAATGATAGTATCATTTCTCTTATTGTAGACTAAGGAGTTTTGACAATTGCATAGCTTGAGATTGGGGCAGTATATACAAGGTATGTGAGGCTATCCCTTTCCTTCTTTTGCACGACTCCGATTGTACATAATGTAATGAACGAGCTTCCAAGATACTCTACTCTTAGAAGCTAGCAGTACTTACATTGTTTTCCCTCTTATGGAACGATTGATGTTAATGTTGCTTCTCTTATTCTTATGTTATCAATGTTGTTCGTACTTCCTAAATCTTATAAGGTTCATAGTGAAGAGTTAGTCCTAATAACGTGTACAGAGGATACTGACCTTACGTCCCTCCGAAAGGTTTAGAATGTGATTCTATGAGTCGAGCATGCATTATATATATGTATCTATTTTACTCTATCGAGCCACGCTATAGTTGGCCGGGTACGGCATCTATTGTGCAACCACTGAGCAGTTGGGTTTTACCGAGCTCCACGTGGCCGGGTACGGTTCTACCGAGCCTTATGATGGCCGGGTACGTTTTTTTTACCGAGCCTATTATGGCCGGGTACGATATGATGATGATGATGCCCACAGAGGCAAATGCTTTAAAGGTTTATGTATTTATACATATGTATCATGCATTTCATGTAAGTAGCCCTCAGAGGTACTAAGATGTTACAGGTTGTATATTCTCTATCCTTGCTTACATTACTGATCGTATTTATGGTTCCTTGTCTTACATACTCAGTACTTTATTCGTACTGACGTCCTTTTATTTGTGGACGCTGCATGTCGTGCTGCAGGTCCTGATAGACAGGCAGGTGCAACTCCCCCACCACAGTAGACTGTCCAGTTCAGCGGTGATTGGCGAGATCCCTTCTCCGGACTTGCCTTGGTCTTGATATACAATTTTTGTTATAGACATTATGGGTATGTCGGGGCCCTGTTCCGGCTATGTTGCAGCACTTATGTTCTTTTAGAGGCTCATAGACAGGAGTCGGCTCATGTATAGTTTGGTATGCCTTGTCGGCTAGTTTTTGTTGTATAGTCTTTCATAGTAGCGTGGTAACTTATACCTTATATGTAGTTTCTTGATTGTCTGGTCATCCCCTGCTATGTATGTTCATGCCGTCATATTTTATTGCTGGTTGTCCATGATCTAGGTCTACCATTTATATTGATCTCGTCAGCCCAAAAAGATAATAATGAAGGTTAGATGAAATGTACGTTGGTGCTCGGCAAGTGTGGTCGGGTGCTAGTCATGGCCCTTCAGTTTGGGTCGTGACAGAGAGGATTCTAGATGAGGCACACAGTTCACGGTATTCCATTCATCCAGGTGCTACGAAGATGTATCGTGACCCGAGACAACATTATTGGTGGCGGCGGATGAAGAAAGACATAGTTGAGTATGTGGCTAGGTGTTTGAATTGCTAGCGGGTTAAGCATGAGCAGCAGAGGCCAGGTGGCCTACTTCAGCAGATGCCTATACCTGAGTGGAAGTGGGAGTGCATTACTATAGATTTCGTAGTCGGGTTGTCGCGGACATTGCAGAAGTTTGATGCGGTTTGGGTCATTGTCAACAGGTTGATCGAGTCGGCACACTTCATTCCGGTAGTGTCTACTTATACTTCAGAGAGGTTGACTCAGATCTACATTCGGGAGATAGTTCGGTTGCACGGTGTGCCTGTTTTTATCATATTAGATAGAGGCCCTCAGTTCACTTCCCATTTTTGTAGAGCCGTACAGAGTGAGTTAGGGACCCAGATAGAGCTCAGTACAACATTTCACCCGCATACTGATGGGCAGTCGGAGCGGACAATTCAGATTCTGGAAGACATGCTCAGAGCATGTGTGATTGACTTCGGAGGGAAGTGGGACCAATTCTTACCTTTGGCCAAGTTTGCTTACATCAATAATTATTAGTCCAACATCGAGATGGCTCCATTTGAGGCTTTATACGGTCGGCAATATTGTTCTCTTATCGGGTGGTTTAAGCCCGGTGAGGCTAAGTTGTATGGTACAAATTTGGTGAAAGATGCCTTAGAGAAGGTAAAGTTGATTCAGGAAAGACTTTACACAGCACAGTCCAGACAGAAGAGTTACGCGGATCAGAAGGCATGTGATGTATCATTCATGGTCGGCAAGAAGGTCCTCTTGGAAGTTTTGCCGATGAAGGGTATTATGTGATTTGGGAAAAAGCACAAGTTGAGCACAAGGTTTATTGGCACGTTTGAGGTGTTGAGGCGAGTTGGGGAGGTTGCTTATGAGCTTGCTTTACCTCCCAGCCTATCAGGAGTTCATCCAGTTTTTCACGTGTCTATGCTTCCCATGTGTTAGACTTCAGTACTATCCAGCTAGATGAGAGTTTGGGTTATGAGGAGGAGCTAGATGAAAATCTGCGGTAAAGGTCTAGTGGAGGGGCCAACCAGTCGAGGAGGTGACCTGGGAGTCCGAGGAGGACATGCGGAGCAGATTTCCCCATCTTTTCCCTAGCTCAGGTACTTTTCTATATCCGTTCGAGGACGAACGTTTATTTAAGAGGTGGAGAATGTAACGACCTGACTGGT
This sequence comes from Nicotiana tabacum, assembly GCF_000715075.1. Lineage (NCBI taxonomy): Eukaryota > Viridiplantae > Streptophyta > Magnoliopsida > Solanales > Solanaceae > Nicotiana > Nicotiana tabacum. The sequence goes on along the minus strand of NC_134101.1, from coordinate 155,128,480 downwards.
TATTTTGCTTTCTAGAATCTCGTTCCCCTAAATAAGACTTCCCGTACTTGCTTTATGGTTGGTTCGGGATTAGGAAGAGTTTGGGTTGAAATCAGAACACTTGGTTCCTTAAGGTTGGCTTAAAAGGCCAAGTTTGACTTCAGTCAATATTTTTAGTAAACGGGCCCGGACTCGTGTTTTGACAGTCCCGAAGTGTCCGTAGTAACATATGAGACTTAGTAGTATGCCCGGAATCGAATTTTGAGGTCCCTAACCCGAATAATGATTTTTTTTAAAAAAAAATTGTTAAATTGAAAATTTAAAGATTTAAAGAAATCGAATAATGTTTGATCATATTGGTATTGGGACCGTATGTTGGTTCCGGATCTTAGTACACGTCCAATATAATATTTAAGTCATGTCTGTGAAACTTGGTGAGAAATGGGACTGATTTGATGTGATTCGAACGTCCGGTTGTAAAAATAGGAATTTCAAATGTTCTTAAGGATTTCATGCGTTTTGGTGTTATATATGTAGTTTTAGATGTTATTTTGGTGATTTTATCGCACGAGAAAGTTTGTATGATGTTGGTAGACTTGTGCTAGTATTCGGAGTGGAGCCCCGAAGGATCGGGTGAGTTTCAGACGTTGGTTGGGAGTGAAAAAACCCCAGTTTTTCTGGTGTTTCTGGGCAGTGTTGCAGGTGTCGCAAATGCGAGGAATTATTTGCATTTGTGATGATCGTATTTGCGAGGAAGGCTTCGCAATTGCGAAGAAGCCTGGGTTGGGCAGTGGTCGCATTTGTGACATTTTGTTCGCATTTGCGAACCCAGCAGGGTCAGCATTTGCGACCCTTTTGTCGCATTTGCGACCTTTGCAGAGGGATTCCCAGGTTTGCATTTGCGATGGTTTTGTCACAATTGCGACCTTCACATTTGTGAACCTGATGTCGCAAATCCGACATCAGAGATCTGGACACAGCTTTTAAAAACGGGACTTAGGCCATTTATTTTATTTCACCTCTACACTTGGGCGATTTGGGAGCTTCCAAAGAGGGGATTTCAACTAACATTGTGAGGTAAGTTATTTCCACTTAATATGAGTTTAATACTTGGGTTTTAGGTAGATTAACACATAGAAAATAGTGAATATTATGGGATTAGAGTAAAACTTAGGGTTTTGATAAAAACAAGTTCTAACCACGAAATTTGTTATGGAATGGAGTAAACATTATATATTCTTGATCCTTAGGTTATGAGTAACAACCTTCTTCAAAAATTTCCGAAATTCGGGCATGTGGGCTCGGGGATGAATTTTAGGAACTTTGCATTTAGGGTTGGAAAATTACTCTAATAGCTAGAATATGAACTCTTGAGCTTGTATTGACTAGTTCTTACCCCGTTTGATTAGTTTTGGATCGTTCGGCTCTGAATTGAGGGTTTTGAGCACGTTCTTGAGTTTGGAAGTAAGCTTTGGAGAAAACTGAGTCTCTTTTCTAACCTCGTAAGAGGGAAATAAACCCCTAGGTGAATTAAATAAATGCTTGTGACTATCTGTGGGGGCTACGTACGTACGTGGTGATGAGAGTCCGTGCATAGCTACTATATGCTAATTGTCCAGGTAGTTTAGGACTCGTATCATGCTATACATGCAAATGCCTATATTTTTTCTTGCTATTGATATCGCTTAGAACATGCTAGAAATTGTAAATAATTATAAACAAATGTACTGTTGCACCCCATGTTTTCGTACGTAAGAGTACGTCGTAAGTCAATTGATGTAAGCTCAGAAATGAAATCATCTTTAAAAAACTTACAAAGTTAGTTAATCATGTTATCGTGGAGGTTACAAATATTTAAGATCATGAATACCAAGTACCAAGAGGGTTTGAAGGCTTAGATGCTAAACGAATTGAAGAAAATAAGTTTCGTTGAAAGTCAACAAGTTGGAATGTTATAACATATACTTTTGGGGTGAGACTAGGGTGATTAACATTATAAGGAGATTATTTTATGAGTTATTTTAGTTGTATGATAGTCATGTGTTATGTTTTGAAGTCAAGCGAGTTGTGAAACAAAAGTTGGAAAAGGTCATCACAAGTTCCGTTCATAAATATGTTTAAACTTAGGTCAAGTGTAGCTGGGATTTTCTCCCAATATACTTGGAATTAGGGTATGATCTATCTATAAAAGTGAAGATCTATGAGTCTACTTTCTAAAGCATTAAACCATTTGTCAATATGGCATCAGCGTAGAGAGATATGAGCATTTTTGTAAGATTGTGCAGGCTGTTAGGTGACAAGTAAGTGTGTCACCTACTTGCTTAAATGAGAGCCCAAAATGGGCCATTTAGGGTCGTCCAAATAGGACTTTTAAAGTCCTATTTTCTTCATATATTTGAAAATAGGGTATAATAACCAGACATAAGCTCTGCAAAAAAACTCCCAAAAATTTCCCACAAACCCTAACTGATTTTCTCTCCTTTTCAAGTTTTAATTGGAGGTAAAACCTAGAGTTTGAAGAACCAAGATAAGAGTTGAGTTATCCAACAAATAAGGTGAGTTTACTGCTTTCTTTCATCCATTTTTTCTGTTGTAAATTCATGGTAAGTCGTTCTATACTTGTAAGAGCTCATGGGACGGTGATCGGAAGCCGTGAGTTCGAGTTATTCGCTTATAGCAGACTGTTTTGTGGATTATTTTGTGTTGCTATTGGGCTGCGTGTTTTACTACTTTTTTGTGGAGTTTTCGAGGAGAAAGGGTATGGAGAAACACTATATAAATGTAGGGTGGTGGGATGGTCGTTCGTCGTAACATTTCCCAGTCGTTTGACACTACTACGGTGGTCGTTTCATGTATGAAGAGATTGGGGTGTGTTAGGCTATTTTGTAGTATTTGATGGTGTATATAAGGTTGGAAAATAATGTATATATGCTATTACTTTTGTGTTCTTGTGTTGTTGGTGTTATCTTGAATTTGGAGGAAGTAAAGATTATAGGGGAGATGTTGCTCATTTTTATACAAAATAAGCTTGTCGTTCGTTGTGCGATAGTTGCACTTTCGTAACTTAATGATAGTATTATTATCATTGTTGTAGATTAAGGTGCGAGGAGGCAGTTCAACTAGGTGATTGGAAAGATTGTGATAAGGTATGTTAAGGCTAAACATTTCCTTCATTTTGGCATGATCCAGTAACTACATGTGTTTGATAACGAGACATAATGAGAAGTTCATATTCCTGAATTTATGTACATTTTCCTATTCTAATAATTTACAGCATTCTCCCTTATTGGGACTTCATATTCAGTTTAGTTTTGTCTTCTTTCAGCCAAGAGAGCAATAGAGTCTATATATATATATATATATATATATATATATATATATATATATATATATATATAGTATTACAGTATTTTCACTATCATCGAGCTATAATCGATGGGCAGACCCCTATTGGGCAACCTCTGATCATATGGTGAGTTATATACCTAGCCTACTGTGGTCGAGCACCTATGAGTGAGCCTGCTAATGGACGAGATATAGAGCCTAGTATGGTCGAGCGCCTATGAGCGAGCCTACTACGGCAGATTAGTTACACATACCGAGCCTTATATTGAGAGAGTTGATCCAGTATCAGCAAGTAAGCATATCTTCAAATTATCTTTGACTCCCAGTTACTTTCAATTATTATATTATCAGTTCAGTTTCAGCTTTTAGTTATCCTTTTGCCTTACATACTCGGTACATTATTTCTGACGTCCTTTTTGTCGGGGACACTACATTTCATGCCTGCAGGTCCTCATTGACAGTTGGACAAATCCTCCCAGCTGACAGAGTCAAACATCAGCTTGGTTGGTAAGCTCCATTTCCTCGTAGTTTCCAGGTCTAGACCTTGGAGTCCATTTTATGTATACAGGTTTGATGGGTAGGTCGAGGCCCTGTCCCGATCATGGTAAAATTCAATTATCTCTAGAGGCTTGTAGACAAGTCCTGTATAGTTTGTATATTAGTAGATGTTCATGGCGGCCTCGTCAGCCTGAGGCTTGTAGATGAGTCCTGTATAGTCTGTATATCAGTAGATGTTCATGGTGGCCTCGTCTATCATCTTTTGGGTATGTTTACCCCACAGATGAGAGAGACGTTATTTTCAGACGATTCAGAATATGGCCTCATCGGCCTAAGTTGAGGGTTACCCCTCTAGAGTCCATAGTTACAGAGTGGTACGCTCGGGCCGAGTACGACACCGGATGGCGACCATGCCTCTTCAAGTTTGGGGCGTGACATGTACACACTTACTTGAGAACTTGTATGAATTTATTTGAATATGAATGAGCAATGTGTGCTTACTTGATAAAAATTGCTATTTGTTGATCGGGCTGATTGCCTCGGTAGAAATAGATGCATCTATGGTTCGCACCATTCGATCCTCTGGTAGTGCATAGTTTAATATTATGTTGTACCGGGCCGTACGACCTTGGCATAATATGCGCACGTTATTCATGTGGAATTTGCCTATGATTTACTCTGTTTAAATGCCTTGAAATGCAAATTATTATATGACATGACTGAAATTGATATATCGTTCTCTCCTTAATTTTGAGATTGTTATTACATTTATGTTATCCATGCTTAGCGGAATCCTTAAATATTATTGATATTGACCTCAGTAAGTGTCAAGTCGACTCCTCATCACTACTTTTTCGAGGTTAGACTGGATACTTGCTGGGTACATATTGTTTATGTACTCATACTACGCTTCTGTACTTAATTATACATGATCTGAGGTAGGTGCATCTAGCTATCCAGTCGGCGCGCACCCTTGATACTTGATCGAGACTTCACGGTGAGCTGCCCCTTCTAAGCCGTTCAATAGCATGCCAGAGTCTCTTCTTTTCTTTTGATTATATTTGTCTATCCTATTCCAGACAGTAGTGTAGTTATACTATTTTGTACATTCTACTAGTTGCCCTAGTACTTGTGATACTGGTTCCTGGTACACACATTGGTAGATGATCATTTTGGGTTGTATATCTATTATTATGGATTGATTAATTTATCTCTTGTTTTAAATTTAAGTCAAGAACATGTTGGGATTATCTGGTAAAAAAATTGTGATACTTGATTTGCGAATAAATTCTATGTTCTGAGGCCTTAGAAACCTCCTTTTTACTCACCTCGATTTGTGTGCGCGGTCCAGGCGTGTATCCGGAACGCTTTTATGTGGAAATGTGATGAAAATGTTAATGTGGCCTAAAAAATTGAATTTAAGTTGACTTCGATCAACATTTTAGGTAAACGAACCCGGACCTGTGATTTGACGGTCCTGGAGGGTCCATAGGAAAAATGTGGGACTTGGACGAATGCCCGGAATCGAATTCCAAGGTTCCAAGCCCGAGAAATGAATTTTTGAAAGAAATTATTTTACTGAAAATATAAGAGTTTTTGGAAATTTGATTATATTTGAAATTTATGGTATCGGGCCCGTATTTTAGTTCTGGAGCCCGGTACAGGTTCAATATGACATTTAAGATGTGTCTAAGAAATTTGGTAAGAAACGGAAGTCGTCTAATGTGATTCGGACCCGTAGTTGTGAAATTTGATACTTTGAAAGTTTTGAGATTTTTCTTAGATTTCTATGCTAAATTCATTGTTTAAGATGTTATTTTGGCAATTTGATCGCACGAGCAAGTCCGTATGATATTTTTAGACTTGCATGCATGTTTGGTTTAGAGCCCCGAGGGCTCGCGTGAGTTTTGGATAGGCATCGGAGTGATTCGAACTTAGAAAATCTGGTGTTTTTGCTGTTTGCTAGTGTCCAAGTTTTTGTTCTATGTGATTGCATAGGTAGGACTACGATAGCATAGAGTTAATTCTGGGGGTCATCATTTGTTTTGTACGATTGCATAGGTAGGTCCGCGATAGCATGAACTTAATTCTGGGGGTCATCATTTGTTCTATGCGATTGCATAGGTAGGTCCGCGATAGTATAAAGTTAATTATGGGGGTCATCATTTGTTCTATGCGATTGCATAGGTAGGTCCGCGATAGCATAGAGTTAATTCTGGGGGTCATCATTTGTTTTATGCGATTGCATAGGTAGGTCTGCGATAGCATAGAGTTAATTCTGGGGGTCACCATTTGTTCTATGCGAACGCATCCAATCGTGTGCGAGCGCATAGGTTCCCTGCCTAGTTATTTTAAAACAGTAGCAAAACTGGATTTCTTCAAAACTTCATAACTTTGCACTTAAACTCGAACTTGGGCAATTTTTGAAGAGGGATTTCACCACAAAGCCATAGGTATGTGTTCTTAGACTTATTTTCTTCAATTTTCATTAACACTCATTAGATTTCTAGGCCTAAATCATGATTCTTTATGGTAGAAATTGGGGACTTGGGTAGGGTTAGGGCTTTTTGAATAATTCGAATTTAGACCTCGTTTTGGGGTCGGATTTCGAAACTCATTACATATTCAGGTTCATGGGTGAATGGGTAATCGGATTTTGGTCCGAACATCGGTTTTGACCAAGCGGGCCCGGGGTCGATTTTTGACATTTTTGAAAAAATGATATAAAACCTATAATTAAGCATTGGGTATGAATTCTTTAGCATTTATTGATGTTGTTAAATCAATTTGGACTAGATATGAGTTATTTGGAGACAAATTCTAAAGGGAAAATGGTGTTTGAGGCTTGAGTTGGCCGTAGAAGTTTGAGGTAAGTGTTTGGTCTAACCTTAGCTTGAAAGATTAGGAGTCGTGTCTTATTTGCTATGGGCTAATTGTGGAGTACGACGTATAGACATGGTGACGAGTATCTATACATCGGTGTCAAGCATGCCCGTGAGTCTTGTATAGTAATTGTTGTGACTCCGTTGTGGTTTATTGTTCTTCATATGAGGATTATCATTATTGTTTCCTTGTTGGGATGTTGTTGTTATATTACTGTTCCCTTGCCGGGATGTTGTTGTTACACAATTGTTCCCTTGTCAGGATTCTTTTATGATTGGTGTTGATAAAAGTAAAGGGAGTGGGTTGCACGCCTGCAACGGTAATATATGAAATGGGAGCGGGTTGCACACCTGCAACGGTAATATATGAAATGGGAGCGGGTTGCACGCCTGCAACAGTAATATATGAAATTGGAGTGGGTTGCACGCCTGCAACGATACTATATGAAATGGGATCGGGTTGCACGCCTGCAATGGTACTATACGAAATGGGATCGGGTTGCACGACTGCAATAGCATTACATGTGTACTTGTTTTCTCATTTCCTTATCTTTTGCTGGTAATTGATTTATGGCGTTCCTTACATTTCTCTACTGTTATTCTGTTGCTATCTGTTACTCCACGCAGCATGCTTCCCCTGCCCAACTTTAGTTGTAATCATCTTCTTTTATTTTTGTTGTCTATGATTTAACTGCACATTTTTATTTGGTAGTTTGGTCCTAGCCTCGTCACTACTATGCTGAGGTTAGGCTATGCACTTATGATAATAGGCGAAATCTAGGTGATTTAGCTATTGTTTATGCTTCCGCTTGATTATATTCCGATGTCATATTATGGTCAATTGATGAAAAATAAGCTCTAATTGTGATATGTATACATTGCAGGATGAGGAGCCTAAATGATGCTTTCAAGAGGAGATTGGAATGATTTATGAGCAAGAACAACCCCTAGGAGTCGAGTGTGCGCAAGGACGAGACGGAAAAATGGACAAAATCAAGCTACTGAAGCGCGCGAACTACTACGCTAACTTCCAAACTTCTCGCAATAGTTCGCGAGTGTTTCTGCCTGGAAGCCAAGAGAAGCGCGCGAACTATCGCGCGAACTCCATACTTCGCGCGATAGTTCGCGTGTGTCCTATCCGGAGAGACTTTATTTAGGGGTAAAATTGGAATTCCTTCTTAATCCCACTCAATTTACATAAAGCAAAAACTCCATTATTGGCTAGATCAGATTTTAGAGGAAGAAATAATTTTAGAGAGAGAAAGTGAAGAGAAGACTCAATCTTGAAGTGAAGAAAAAAAGGGGATTACAATCTTGAAGCAAAAAACTTAAAGAGTTTTTCTAAACTTTCTTCTTGTATTTATTTATATTATGTTTAAGATTTTTATTGTTGATATTTGTATAATTATGAGTAGCTAAAAACCCAAGTATTCTGGGGTTATGAGTGTTAGATGATTATGTTGTTTTGAAGCTTAAATTGATGATCTAGAAATTATCATTATGGGTTATTTATTTGATTCTACTGTTAATTATTTTACTGCGTAGCTAACAGTAAAATACTATTTACGAATCTTGAGTTAAACTTGAAAAAGGAAATTCTTGATTGCATATAGAATCAAATAGAGCAAGATCCGGATCCTGGGCATCGAGTGAAAGATTCGCAATTAAGACAGAACTATACTTAATTGCCTTGCTTGGTTGAGAAATAGGATTTGTAAATGCATTTGAGTTAATATTAATACCATAGAAATATAGGTATTAATTTAACTTGAATAGGCGCATAAGAAATTGACAGATTCTTATGGGTATTATTAACCCTATAATCAATAACCTTGATAATTCAATAAATTATCTTTAAGCTAAAAGCGTAGCATGATCTCTAGTAAGCCCATGACCCCGGAATATCTCTCTTATTAATTGTTAAAAGAAAAATTGTATAAGTGGTGTAGTAATTTTGTGTAGTATTATTGTTAAATTACCAGTCAAGTTTTAAGTTGGTTATTTATGTATTTTGTAATGAATTAGCTTAAATCGATAATTGTTTGAGTTTGCATCAGTTGATAAGTTAATCACAAGTCCTCGTGGGAACGATACTTTACTTGTTACTATATTACTTGTCGATCGCGTACACTTGCGTGAGTGTTTAGGTCGCAACAAGTTTTCGGCGCCGTTGCCGGGGACTTGGAAATTAGTTACTTGACTGAGTTAAGCTTTTATCAGCTATTGGTTTAAGCATTAATTTTCAGTTCACTTTGTTTGTGTCACGCAGGCTTTTCTCTTGAATGCGGAGGAGTAGAAGCACAAGCAATCTCTTCCCTCTTGATCCTGAAATTGAAAGGACACTTCATAAGGCAAGGAAAGAGTTGGAAGCTAAATACAAAATAGAAAGAGCGTTGGACATCTTAGTTCAACCACACCCAACAGTGATGGCAGGTAATGGAGCGCGTCCGATGATAGAAGCTGCAAGGCCAAATCTTGCTAATATGACTCAGGCTATTGTGAAGCCTGATATCACTGGTCACTTTGAGCTTAAACAGTACATGGTACGGCTGATTCAGTCCACCGGGCAATATGTAGGTCTATCTCATGAAGACCCGCAAAAGGCACATTCAGAATTTTTTGCCGAGGTAGTTTGGTCCTAACCTCGTCACTACTTTGTCGAGATTAGGCTATGCACTTACCAGCATATGGGGTCAGTTATGCTGATACTACACTCTACACTGTGTGCAGATACTGATACCGGAGCGTTTGGACCGTAGTGAGGGTGCTATCTTCAGTCCATTCAGGCCTTGACGTCTCCTCCTATCTTTTCTCTTTCTGTTTTTACTTATTCAATGACAGACTTATGTATTTCCATTCAGACCTTATTTGTAGTTTCTTAGATAGTCCATAACTTGTGACACCAATTTTGGGTAGTATTGTACTTCAGATTATGTAGCAGTGTTTGGTTGAATTATTAAGTTTCGACTTTCGCATTTTCAATTGTTTAATTTATTCCTCTATTTAATCACTTATTATTTTAAATTATTGAACATGTTTAATAAAAAAGGTAATGATTTTATAATATTCGGCTTGCCTAGCTTTCACGAGTAGGCGCCTTCATGACTCCTGATGGTGGGAAATCCGGGTCGTGACAAGTTGGTATCAGTGGTCTAGGTTACTTAAGTCTCACAATTCACGGACAAGCTTAGTAGAGTCTGAGGGATCGGTACGGAGATGTTTGTATTTATCCCTAGAGGCTACATAGTTAGGAAAAAATTCACATCTATTCTTCTCTATCGTGCGATTTTGTTCTCTCACTGCTAAATCCTATACTCTTGTTCTTTCACGAATGATAAAGTCACGTACCGCTTTTTCAGTCGAGCGGCAGCTCAGGCCGGTGATGGATCAACTACATCTTCAGATGCCTTATGGAGGTTGGACATGTTCATCAAGCTCTTCACTACCACTTTCAGCGGTGCATCTTCTGAGGATCCCCAAGATTATTTAGACAGTTGTCATGAGGTTCTTAGGAACATGGGGATAGTGGAGACCAATGGGGTTGACTTTGTTACTTTTCGCTTATCTGGATCCGCCAAGACTTGGTGAAGGGATTATTGTTTGGCTAGACCAGTTAAGTCACCAGCTTTGACTTGGGACCAGTTTTCTTAGCTATTTCTGGAGAATTTTCTTCCGATCACTTAGAGAGAGATCTATCGGAGGCAGTTTGAGCGTCTCCAGCACAGTTCTATGAAGGTTACTCAGTACGATACCAGATTTATTGACTTGGCCCGTCATGTTCTTCTTATACTCCCCCCTGATAGAGAGAGAGAGTGAGGAGGTTCATTGAGGGACTCATTCAGCCTATTCGACTTCATATGGCTAAGTAAATAGGGAGTGAGATTTCTTTTCAGGAGGCGGCCAATGTGGCCAGGAGAGTTGAGATGGTTCTATCGCATGGAGGTGGTCAGGGGTCTGACAAGAGGCCTCACCATTCAGGCAGATTCAATGGCGCCTCGTCTAGAGGTAGGGATTCGTATGGTAGAGGCCATCCTCCTAGGCCTTTTCAGTCAGCACTTCAGGTTTCTCACGGTGCTTCAGGTGGCCGTGGTTCTCATATGTAGTATTCTAATCAGCATTCCTATAGTGCATCACCAGCTCTTATCAGTGTACTAGCGCTCTAGAGTTTTCGGGGTGGACATTCAGGTCGTCAGGGTCAGCAGTCTCAACAGCCGAGGGCTTGTTATGCTTGTGGTGATATAGGTCACATTGCTAGATTTTGTCCTCGAGCAACGAGCAGTTCTCAGCACCAGGGTTCCTGTGCCATGGTTCAGGCACCGAGTGTTCCACCGCCCTCCTAGCCAGCTAGGGGTGGAGGTAGAGATGTTAGAGGTGGAGCTCAGGCCGCTAGAGGTGGAGGTCAGCTAGCAGTAGGTCGTCCCAAATATGCAGTTCAGAGTGGTAGGGCCTAGCCCTAATGTTATGCTATTCCAGCCAGACCTGAGGCTGAGGCTTCCGATGTAGTTATCACAGTGATTCTTTGAGTGCTCATGTATATGTGTCTACATCGGTGGGTGATTCTATTGTGGTAGATCGTGTTCATCGTTCGTGTATAGTTGTTATTGGGGGTCTTGAGACTCGAATAGATTTGTTACTTCTAGACATGGTTGATTTTGATGTCATATTGGGGATGGACTGGTTATCACCATACCACGCTATCTTGGACTGTTATGCCAAGACTGTGACCTTAGCCATGCCAGGTTTGCCTCGTTTAGAGTGGAGAGGGACTCCTAGTCATTCTACCTGTAGTGTTATCTCATATATGAAGGCTCGACGTATGGTCGAGAAGGGGTGTTTGGCCTATTTGGCATATGTTCGTGATTCGAGTGCCGAGGTTCCTTCTATTAATTCCGTGCCTGTTGTTCGTGAGTTTCCTAAGGTATTTCCTTCAGACCTGCCGGGTATGCCACCCGATAGGGATATCGACTTCTGCATTGATTTGGCTCTGGGCACTCAGCCCATTTCTATCCAGTCGTATCATATGGGCCCGCCTGAGTTGAAAGAATTGAAGGAGCAGTTGCAAGACTTGCATGAGAAAGGCTTCATTAGAGCTAGTGTCTCGCCTTGGGGTACGCCAGTGTTGTTTGTTAATAAGAAGGATGGATCGACGCGATTATGTATAGATTACCAGCAGTTGAACAAGGTTACAATCGAGAATAAGTATCCATTGCCGATGATTGATGATTTGTTTGATCAGCTTCAGGGTGCCAAGGTATTTTCGAAGATTGACTTGAGATCGGGCTACCATCAGTTGAGGATTAGGGCATCCGATGTCCCTAAGATAGCTTTCCGCACTCGGTACAGGCATTATGAGTTCTTGGTAATGTCATTGGGGTTGACAAATGCCCCAGCAGCTTTTATGGATTTGATGAACCGAGTGTTCAAGCCTTACTTGGATTCATTCGTGTTAGTCTTCATTGATGATATTTTGATTTATTCCCGCAGCCGGGAGGAGCATGAGCAACATATGAGAGTGGTTCTTCAGACTTTGAGAGATAGTCAGTTGTATGCCAAGTTTTTGAAGTGTGAGTTCTGGTTGAGTTCAGTTGCATTCTTGGGTCACGTTGTATCAGTAGAGGGTATTCAGGTAGATCCGAAGAAGATAAAGGTAGTCAGGAACTAGCCTAGACCAGCATCAACTACAGAGATTCGGAGTTTCTTGGGTTTGGTAGGCTATTATCATCGGTTTGTGGAGGGGTTTTTGTCTATTGCAGCCCCGATGACCAGGCTGGCCTAGAAGGGTGCCCAGTTTAGGTGGTCGGACGAGTGTGACGCGAAATTTCAAAAGCTCAAGACAGCTTTGATGACGGCGCCGGTGTTGGTTTTGCTTATAGGTTCAGGGCCATATACAGTTTATTATGATGCATCTCGTATTGGACTTGGTGCGGTGTTGATGCAGGATGACAAGGTCATTGCTTATGCTTCGCGTCAATTGAAGATTCATGAGAAGAACTATCCGGTCCATGATTTGGAGATAGTAGTCATTGTTCATGCATTGAAAATTTGGAGGCATTATCTGTATGGCATGGCATGTGAGGTGTTCACGGATCACAAGAGTTTGCAATACTTGTTCAAGCAAAAGGAGTTGAATTTGAGGCAGAGAAGGTGGTTGGAGCTATTAAAAGACTGTGATATCACCATCTTATATCATCTGGGGAAGGCCAATGTGGTGGTCGATGCTTTGAGTAGGAAGTCAGCCAGTATGGGCAGTCTTGCGTATATTCCGGTCGATGAGAGACCGCTTGCTTTAGATGTTAAGGCTTTGACCAATCAATTCGTGAGGTTGGATGTTTTTTAGCCCATTCGTGTATTAGCTTGCACAATCTCTCGTTCTTATTTATTGGAGAGTATCCGAGATCGGCAGTATGATGATCCTCATTTGTGTGTCCTTAGAGACACGGTGCAACATGGTGGTGGCAAGCAGGTTTTATTAGGAGATTATGGAGTTTTGAGGCTTCAGGGTTGAGTTTGTGTGCCTAATGTGGACGGACTCCGAAAGTTGATTTTAGAGGAGGCCCATAGTTCCTAGTACTCTATTCATCCGGGCGCCGCTAAGATGTATCATGATTTGCAGCAGCATTATTGGTGGAGAAGGATGAAGAAGGATATTGTTGCATATGTGGCGCGATGTTTGAATTGTCAGCAGGTAAAGTATGAGCATCAGAGACCTGGTGGTTTGTTTCAGAGGATTGAGCTTCTCGAGTGGAAGTAGGAGCGTATCACTATGGACTTTGTTGTTGGACTCCCACGGATTCAGAGGAAGTTCAATGCAGTGTGTTTTATTATTAATAGGCTGACCAAGTCAGCACGTTTTATTCTTGTGGCAGTCTCCTATTCTTCTGAGAGGTTAGTTGAGATCTATATCCGGGAGATTGTTCGTCTTCATGGTGTGCCCGGTCTATCATTTCGGACTGAGGTACACAATTTACTTCACATTTCTGGAGAGCAGTTCAGCAAGAGTTGGGCACACGGGTCGAGTTAAGCACAACATTTCATCCTCAGACGGACAGGCAGTCCGAGCGTACTATTCAGATTTTGGAGGATATGCTCCGAGCTTGTATCATTGACTTTTGAGGCTCGTGGGATCAGTTTTTGCCTTTAGTGAAGTTTGCCTACAAGAACAGTTACCAGTCGAGTATCCAGATGGCTCATAATGAGGCTTTGTATGGTAGGCGGTGTCGGTCGCTGGTTGGATGGTTTGAGCCGGGAGAGGCTCGATTGCTGGGTACGGATCTAGTACAGGATGCGTTGGACAAGGTCAGGATCATTCAGGATAGGCTTCGTACAGCTTGGTCTAGGCAAAAGAGTTATGCCGACCGTAAGGTTCATGATGTGGCATTCATGGTTGGCGAGCGGGTGTTGCTTCGAGTGTCGCCTATGAAGGGCGTAGTGAGATTTGGAAAGAAGGGCAAGCTTAGCCCTAGGTTCATTGACCCATTTGAGATTCTTGATTGAGTGGGAGAGGTGGCTTACAGACTTGTGTTGCCGCCGACTTTATCAGTCGTGCATCTAGTGTTTCATGTGTCCATACTTCGGAAGTATTACGGCGATCCATCCCATATGTTAGACTTCAGCACTGTCTAGTTGGACAAGGACTTGTCATATGAGGAAGATCCGGTAGCTATTCTAGACCGGCAGGTTCATCAGTTGAGATCTAAGAGTTTCCATTATGTTCGTGTTCAGTAGAGAGGTCAGTCTGCTAAGGCATCGACCTGGGAATCCGAGTCCGATATGCGGATCCATTATCCCCATCTTTTCTCCGACTCATGTACTTCCTTCTTATGTCCGTTCGAGGATGAACAATTGTTTTAGAGGTGGAGGATGTGATGACCCAAAAGGGGTCATCACTTGATTTGCGAATAAATTCTATGTTCCGAGGCCTTAGAAACCTCCTTTTTCCTCATCTCGATTTGTGTGCATGGTCCGGGTATATATCCGGAACGCTTTTATATGGAAATGTGATGAAAATGTTAATCTGGCCTAAAAAATTAAATTTAAGTTGACTTCGGTCAACATTTTGGGTAAACTGACCCAGACTTGTGATTTGACGGTCCCGGAGGGTCCGTAGAAAAATATGAGACTTGGGCGTATGCCCAGAATCGAATTCCGAGGTCCCAAGCCTGAGAAATGAATTTTCAAAATAAATTATTTTACTCAAAATATAAGAGTTTTTGGAAATTTGATTATATTTGAAATTAATGGTATCGGGCCTGTATTTTAGTTCAGGAGCCTGGTACAGGTTCAATATGACATTTAAGATGCATCTGTGAAATTTGGTAAGAAACGGAAGTCGTTTGATGTGATTCGGACCTGTAGTTGTGAAATTTGATACTTTGAAAGTTTTGAGATTTTTTTAGATTTCTATGCTAAATTCATTGTTTAAGATGTTATTTTGGCAATTTGATCGTACGAGCAAATCCGTATGATGTTTTTAGACTTGCTTGCATGTTGGTTTAGAGCCCCGAGGCTCGGGTGAGTTTCGGATAGGCATCAGGGTGATTCGAACTTAGAAAATCTGGTATTTTTGTTGTTTGCTGGTGTCCAGGTTTTTGTTCTATGCGATTGTATAGGTAGGTTCGCGATAGGATAGAGTTAATTCTGGGGGTCATCATTTGTTCTATGCGATTTCATAGGTAGATCCGCGATAGCATAGAGTTAATTCTGGGGGTCATCATTTGTTCTATGCGATTGCATAGGTAGGTCCTCGATAGCATAGAGTTAATTATGTGGGTCATCATTTGTTCGATGCGGTTGCATAGGTAGGTCCGCAATAGCATAAAGTTAATTCTAGGGGTCACCATTTGTTCTATGCAAACACATCCAATCATGTGCGAACACATAGGTTCCGTGCCCAGTTATTTTAAAACAGTAGCAAAACGGAATTTCTTCAAAACTTCATAACTTTTTCACTTAAACTCGAACTTGGCCGATTTTTTAAGAGGGATTTCACCACAAAGCCATAGGTATGTGTTCTTAGACTTGTTTTCTTCAATTTCCATTAACATTCATTAGATTTCTAGGCCTAAATCATGATTCTTTATGGTAGAAATTGGGGATTTGGGTAGAGTTAGGACCTTTTGAATAATTGGAATTTAGACCTCGTTTTGGGGTCGAATTTCGTAACTAATTACATATTCGGGCTCGTGGGTGAATGGGTGATTGAGTTTTGGTCCGAACCTCGAGTTTTGACCAACCAGGCCCGAGATCGATTTTTGACTTTTTGGGGAAAATGATAGAAAACCTATAATTAAGCATTAGGTATGAATTCTTTGGCCATGGAAGTTTGAGGTACGTGTTTGGTCTAACCTTAGCTTGAGAGATTAGGAGTTGTATCTTATTTGCTATGTGTTAATTGTGGAGTACGACATATAGGCATGGTGACGAGTATCTATACGTCGGTGTCAAGCATGCCCGTGAATCTTGTATAGTAATTATTGTCTCTCCGTTGTGATTTATTGTGCTTCATATGAGAATTATCATTATTGTTCTCTTGCTGGGATGTTGCTGTTATATTATTGTTCCCTTGCCGGGATGTTTATTATTGTTCCCTTACCGGGATCTTTTATGATTGGTGTTGATAAATGTAAAGGGAGCGGGTTGCACGCCTGCAATGGTACCATCATTGACTTAAAATGAAAATTGGGTCGTGACATTATTGATTCAACTTAGCCTTTTTAGCAATTTAACTTTTAATACTATATTATAATATATTTTGCTCTATTTTCTTATTTCTTTCAAGGCAAATGCTTTTAATTGTGTAAAACAATTTGCGTACCTTAAGAGTTTTATCAACTTGGCAAATAAGTTTACTTATATGATAATTTTGAAACAAAATTGAATTGACTTTTTTGCTGCTTTATTAATTCAAAAACTTAATTATTTGTTGAGAGTTCGTGCTTTTATGATAGCACAGAAGATATAAATTATTTTTGAACTTTACCTATTCGAGCATAATATTATTCTCTTCGTCGGTTTATGTAATATTGAAAACTACATTTAATAATTAAATTAAATATTTAATTAGGTACAAAACCTCTTGCTATAAAGCAATATATAAAAATATCTTGTTAGAATTATAGGTTCCCTAAAGAGAAGAATCAATGTGAACATATTTCTATGCATATTACCGTGAGGAATTATAAGGAAAAGAACGTAGTTCTCTAACTTCTCTTAAATAATAGGAAAAATTTCACATTAGAACAATTGAGCTCCATACTTTTCAATTTTATAGCCCATATTTCAATTTACAACCAGCTAATCCAAAAATTATAGGCTAAGATTCAACATCCAACTCAAATAGATTCTCAAAATTACTATTTAATTTTTAAAAAAGATTCCTCAAGCTTTTAAATTAATTTTTGAATCAGTAAATTTGACTTAAATATTAATTCAACAAACCAAATTTATTTGGGTGGTGAAAAATAGATTTTTAACAAGCTTAAATATGTGGGTTTAAATTCCGAATTTGATTTTGTGAGAAATTTAGAGTGGGTGTTATTTAGACTTGTTAGAAATAGTACAAGGAGATTGTATATAAAATTTGAAGTATGGAGATTTGGACTGGTTTTGAACGAGAATTGCAACTGAAAATCGTGGAAGAAGTTCGTCTACAGACACTTGTATAAAGGTGTACAAAAGTGTATAATAGTGTATAAGGTGTGTTTCAACACTCAAATACACTATTATACAAGATTATACATAATTATACAAAAAACTGACTTCGTCTTCTTCCTTGCATCTTTTCTGAAATTTAACTCAAATCTTGCTTAAATCTACTCCAAATCACTTCAAATTTAAATTTTGAACTTCTTTTGATATTTTCAATCAATTGGAACAACACCTAATCCAAACAACTAACAAATTCAAAAAAAATCCATTTTCAAAAGACCAAAGCTTTGAAGGGTCTTCAATTGTGGACTTCTGCTCTTCAATTTTCTTACATTGTAAGCATGTGACACAAGAGGAAAAGTAGAAAATACACGACCCTTGAAGCATATGTAGAAGATGTGAGAAGAAGAGAGAGTGAAAACAATGGTTGTGAGAACAAATAATTAACTCCATATCTTTTAGAAGCAATGGTTGTAAGAACACATTTTTTGAATTTGAAAATGCTTTCAAAATATGTACAATGTGAGCTAGGTGGGGTAAAACTTAAAAACATGAGCCATTTTTTGTTATGGTGTGAAGTCATATGTATTTTCTTGTAATTTTGTCTAAATAATATCCATTTTAAAGTACTTAATATAAGGATTTCTTACTTAATTCAATAAGGAAAAATCTAATAATCGAAATTGTAGTTTCATTTAAAGTTCTAAATATTAGGATAATAATCAAATGACTATTTTATCTAGTATGAACACTATTTTTAAAGGATAAAAAAGACAAGGACATTTGTGCGTTTAATGTAGTACTAGTTACTATGTACGTGCGTTGCACATAAATATTTAGTCAGAACTTTTATGTGAAAGAACAACTAAGTAAATTTAGTAAGAAATTATTTACAAAATGATATAATTATTGTAAAATAATTAGCGTGATAAAAATACAACAATCATTTAAATGCTAAAAATTAATATTATTACATTAATAGAATACTTGAATTCAAAATTATACCGCCTTAACCTACAAAAATGATCAATTTAGTTAAGTTAAATGATATTTAATTTATAGTGTATAAATATTCAGTGTGGTAGTATCATATCTAATACTTCTTTATAGAGGACATTTTTGGTGTATGTTTCCTTCTATAACTTTGGCTTCTCCATCTCAAAAGTAAAACATATAGTCGTCCATCTTTGAATCACCTCCAAAAGTATTACTTTTTTACTATTGTATTTTGACATATTTGTGAGGGTTGTCTCGAGTATTTATAAAATTATATTAAATTTAAATTATGTCGGGTATAACTCTAGTAAAATTATTACTACTTTATCACATTCAAAGCAATAAAATATTAGTCATACACGTGTTTTGACAAGTCAAGTCCATGATTAGTCAAGAATTTAGAGAAATATATATATTTTTAACTGTTACAAAAAATAATTGCAGATAATCTTTTTCCGTATATATGTATATTATATATAGTATACATATTTTACATACTTTTTAGGAGAAATATACATATTTTTTACCAAGTTATGGCACATGAGCATCTAATGAAAATAAACCAATCAAAGAAATTTTTTGTTAAACTTCGATATATAGGAGACTTGGATGAACTTATTTTAGGAAACCTAATCTAGACTAACATCAATCGATTTTCTTAGAAAAATTTGTATAAGAATTAATTACTCATACTGAAGTAAAAATAAATAAATTAAAGAGCACAATCTCACCACTTTATTATCATATAAAATAAAAATATTCATCTAAACTTTCCTCTATTATTTTAACACTTTAAAATTATATTTTATATTTTAAAAAATTATCAATTAATTATTTTCTTATTATCTACTATTTTAAAAATTAACTCAATTTGTTTGAAATATGTAGTAACTCCTAATATTTAGGTAAAAGATACTAACTTAATTTAGTTGTAGCTTTATATGTACTAAATACAAATTAAGGCTTTAAAGAATAGTAAGAATTTTAACTTTGTTTAAAATGTTATAGATTTTTTCTATAACGTAGCACTAAAATCTTCTTTTAGTGCGTATCTTTCTTTATTACGTGCGTTGTTATAAAAGAATTGTAATTAGGAACAATACTTTTCTAATTCAAGTAGGATCAACATTATAGGATCGGGTATATGTATAGTTTAAATCGAAAAGGAATTCTATCATTAGGTAATTTACCATTAGATCTTTAAATTATACAAATATTTAAGGGCATAAAAGTCGATCAATGTTTCAGGAATATTTTAGTTGTTCAACATTTAGCATAAATTATTCGTGCTTTTATAATAACTAGTCTTTGGGCAAGCGCGTTGCGCGTGTACCCATTATTACGTGTATAAACTTTTTAAAACTAAATAAATATTATTAAAATATTTTTTAGCTATGAAATGAAAATTAAAGGAACAAATTAAAGTTATAGAACCAATAAAGTTGATCCATGATCCATTATGTGTTATACATTATTTATCCTTGGTACATGGATCATCTTGTTTACGAATTTCTTTCATCTTACTCGTGTTATATTAATCTCCATATATATGTTGGCTCGAATTTCTTATACATAGTCAGCAAACAAAAAGATAAAAGAAAAAAATACACATACACATAGAAATACAATGTGTCACTTAAAATAAATCTTTTTGCCAGTATCAAGCGAAGATACAAAACGTTTGTAAATTATGAATTAAATAGGAAAAATTCTAGAGAGAGAAAACCATATAATATCTAACATATATTGGATTTATATATTCAATTAGATGTAATAAATTTACTTTCACATTAAAAATGATGACTGAATTTAAAAGTTGCTTGTTTATGGTATGTGTTTAGCATGAACTTGTAAACTAATATGACGATCCGACCATAGGTAGATTTAACATGAGAATTAAGAAGACGAATAACCTTTTTTTTCACTGAACAAAACTTGCAAGCCAAGCTTGTTGATGGCGGAAAAAGTTAGTTGATAGTGAGTCTCTTGACTACCGTTTGGCAATTGGTATATATCCGGAAGAATGTTGGTAGAAATTGACATCCCTAGAAGGAAAATAGGAATCGGAAGGAAAAAGGATTTGCATTAAAACAATAAACACTTCATTTTTCATATAAAAGAGACGAAGGAAGCATGAATGTGGCTTTGTAACTGCTACTATTCAACATAATAATGAGATTAATTGTAATAGTAGTCTCTTTAATTGCTCCTAATTTCAGATTATTTCGACTTAGACTTGTAACTGATCAAAGTTCCTTTACATGTATTTGTTAAATATTTACTTTTTTGTACAGAAATATTATAGGAACAATGTGTTATTAAAGGGTAAATATGTACTTCAACTTTTAATGGGTATTTTAGTAATTCAGGTTTGACATTTGGTGTTCCCGCTTATAATATAGTATAGTATAATATAATAATAATATAATATAATAAATATGATATAGATAGATAGATACAGGGGCGGACTCAGGATTCTCAGAGGATGTGTTCACCACTAGTTTGATAGTAGAAAAAAAAGAATAAATGAGCTTTATAAGGATTGATCTCTGGTCCCTAGAGAAAAATTGCAAATACTTAACCAGTGAGCCAACACAACAAATCTAACCATGGGTTCACAAAGGTAATATTTAGACAAATTATATGAATTATACACATAATATACACAATTTTGTCGAACACCATGAGTTCACGTGAACCTTATGGTACATTATAAATCCGCCCATGGATAGATATAAAGACTTTTTCATGAGCAATATCTTTTCTATTGGGAATTCAAAAAGTTTTTTGTACGCCAAACAAAAATATTTAAACAATAAAATATTAGATTAATAAAAATTAACTTGATTTTTTTATTATTATCTAATTGAATAATTTAACGATTTTCCTATTTGATAGGAGCAGTAGTATTAGTTATCTCACAATCAATGTGTCACGATATTTCTGTTTCTGTTATATATAAATCTATTCCTATACTATAAGTGGGAATAACCAGGCAACTCATGGTCAACATGTCTGTCTGGCATAAGGATATTTTTGAAATTTCATAATTTATATACTTCAAGGTATTGTACTTTCTACCTTTATTTCTTGTACACTTGATAAGTTTCTAGGAAGTGTGGGGTCCATCTCAACTTCCCATCCCACTTTGTTACCGCAGCATTTTAAAACTGCCACTTACCGTCTAATAGCCTGTTTGGCCAAGCTTATTTTTGGTTAAAAGTGTTTGTTTTTGGCCAAAAGCACTTTTGGCCTCAATTTGAGGTGTTTGGCCAAGCTTCTAGAAGGAAAAAAAGTGCTTTTGAGGAGAAGCATAAGCAGTTTTGGAGAAACAGAAAAAAGTAGCTTCTCTCCAAGAGCACTTTTTTGAGAAGCACTTTTGAGAAAAATACACTTAGAAGTAGTTTTTTAAAGCTTGGCCAAACATTAATTGCTGCTCAGAAGTGCTTTTCAAGCTAATTAGCCAAACACAAACTGTTTCTCATCAAAAGTACTTTTGAGAAAAGCACTTTTGAAAAAAACACTTCTCAAAATAAGCTGATTTTTGCAGCTTGGCCAAACGGGCTATAAGTGAGCCCCTCTTCGGTTGTTTCAATTCACACTTACTAATATTTTAGTTCTCTGTTTGTTTTATAAATTGACTATGGTATCTTTTTTATTTTTCACATTCTACATTTAATGCTCGATTTTACACGCTTGCGTCTTACTTTTTAGATTATAGAATCGGGCTTCTGCAAATGGATTTATCTTCTCCCTTGTGAGTAGGAGTAAAATATTCTAAATATTCCAAGAAAAGATTACAACTATGCAAAAATATTTCCATGGGCTAATAACTTTACTTTATATGTTGTTAATGTCATAAATTTCACACAAAAAATGTATTTTTATTTGATTTGTATTAAATTAAATTGTATATTAATATTTGTACAAATAATTAGTTGGACAAATGTGCTCTTCTCACCATTTTATACGTTGAACTGTAAATATACGTTTAAAGTTCTTTTTTAAACGTAAATTTCTTCTCATCATTCAAATTTTAAGTAGTTTTTCCCTATCAAACAGTAGTATAAATTTTCATAATCAATAATTGAAGCTAAAATCGTCCAACTTTAGTATATGCATATCTATAATCTTATAAAAGTAACATTAAATCTTTCTTTGAGTAAACAATTTTTCTGAGTAAAATAGAAACCAAAAAACAAAAGTCATCTTCTTCTACTTATTTCACCTGTAAATAGTTTTAAATGGGCTATATCCCCTTTCCTAAATGTCATTTTATTAAGCTAAATATATTTGTCCAAAATAAATGTTGCTTCGGGAAATTAAAACGATATTAGCTATATTTTCCAATTCTATTTTCGGTTTACTAAATTACCTACAGAGTATAATGAGTAATTTGACTGTGATATAAATATAACTTAATCAAATAAATTTTTTAATTATTGTTTTATATGATTTTTTATGAGTATAAAAAAATTAAAACGATATTTATTTTAGACATGAAGTAATATTAAATATGAATCTAATTATAGTTGTGTTAGATAACGTGGCATTGCAACAAAAGAAGATTGTAATGCTTATAAGTTGTACGAAAATTTTATTACTCAGGCTAATTCGCACAACATGATCATAAAAACAGGCTCCTTTTAAATTTTATTTTCAAGGTATAATTGAGATCAATAAAATTACAATTTTTAATGACTTTAGGTGATTTAAATAACTGTAAAAATTGTACGGACGCCCTATTTGGTCGCCCCCATTTAACCTATACCCATTTTTTAAAAAACTTTTAACTTGTACTCACTTTTTAATTAACTTCAGCCCCCTTTCTCCTCCTCCTTCTCCTTCTTCGTTTTCTTCTTCTTTCTTCTTCGGCTGTTGGTGCAGATTATTTTTTAGGTAAAATTTCTTTTAAACTGTTGGTGCATAGAAGTTAAAACTTTTTTTTGTACCTTTATATGATTAAAAAAGAAATTATTTTCCATAGTTACTTTTGTGAGTGGATACTATCAAGATACTATTGTTAAGTGACGACGTCTTTGCATTTTAATCGTATTACAGAGCTCATTATTTGTTCTCGCAATCAGGGATAATTAATTTACATTTATTTACTTCTTTTTTTTGGGTTGTTATGATAAATATTATTAAGGTGAAAGTTGTTTCTTGTAAAGCTAAATTGAGTATGTTACCATATAAAAATTCTTGAGCCTAGTGCTGAGATTTTACCCCAAAGATTTTAACAAACTAACAAGTTGTTTGATGGATGGATCCCCAGCTTATTTGAGCAGATCCTATTCTAAAGTTAGCTTCTAAATAAGTTCAGCTCTAGAGCTGAAGTTCGACAGTTACAAAACAAAAACTTCAGCTCTAGAGCTGAAGTTCTCCAGTTACAAAAACAAAAACTTCAGCTCTAGAGCTGAAAGCTTACAAAGAAGTTCGCCAGTTACAAACAAAAACTTCAGCTCTAGAGCTGAAGTTCGAAAGTTACAAAACAAAAACTTCAGCTTTAGAGCTGAAGCTTACAAAACAAAAACTTCAGCTTTAGAGCTGAAGCTTACAAACAAAAACTTAAGCTCTAGAGCTGAAGTTCGCCAAGAGCTGAAGTTTGACAGTTACAAAATAAAAACTTCAGCTTTAGAGATGAAGTTCGCCAGTTACAAACAAAAATTTCAACTCTAGAGTTAAACTTCAGGCCCGGCTACTAGAATGCTGAAGTTTTGCGTGATTGCCTTTGCTACTTCAATCCCGTATGCTTAAGTTATGCGAAAAAGCGAGTACGTTTGCAATTTTTTTTGCAAAACGGACACAAATTAAAACGTGGCACAAAAAATGGGTACAAATGCAAATGTCCCAAAATAACTTTAGTATCCTTTGAAGATGAATGGGGTCTAATTCTACCATACACATTTTTATGACTCCAATATTTAGATAATAGTGTTATTGGGCTCATGCATATCATGCGCTAGCCCTCACTAGTATAAATATAAATGTAAATGGCTAGAAAGGACAAACACGTCATTTTATTGCTGTATTAAAAGTATATTCAGTTGCACTGTCAAATTTGGGCTTAATTAATTGGCTTATTAAATTTTCTTCCCCTTCTACTTTGAACACGTGTGTTTACTCCTTTCTTCTTTGTGGGGGACAGCTGGTTTCCTCATTCCCTTTTCGCTTATACTGTCCCTCCTACTTCTTCCCCAAACACTTTTCGATCTATTGTCAGACTCATGTCCCTTCTACTTCTCTCTGCTAAATTGATGCATTCCCTTTGTTCCAAATTGGTCAGCCATCTTTAGGTTTTTGTTTTCTTTTCTTATCGGTCCTTTTTCTTTCTGAAAATTTTATGGATCTTCTGTATTGAGATGGTTTGAACGAAAGTCTGCCTTTTTGTGTGTCGATAACATAGTTTAAAGGTATTTCCATATTGTTATGAAAAAGATTTATATCCGTTGTTTGCATGTCATTTTTCATGTCGTCTCATCATGTTTTTTGAACTTTGTACTCAGCACTATGAAATGACTATTTGAAAGTTACTGTATGTGAGTTTCTTGCCATTTTTTGCTCATAGTTTGTTTGATGTTATTGTTGGAAGTTGTATGCCCAAAACTTATGTTGTTATTTTCAGTGTGAAACCTTGACTGCTAGCATTGCAGGGGAAATATTGCTCAGAAGTCAGAATAGTTGCTCAGCTCTTCTGCAGCTTACAGTAGTTTAGATTTGTATGTCGACTATGAATCTTCAGTTTATTCTTACATTAATTTCTATTCATAATTTTTTTTGCGTGTGTGTTTGTTTGTGTAGTATTTCTTTGTTTGCTCTCTTCTTTTTATTCAATTAAATGAACATGCACTGTTTCTAGGAATTTTGCTTCAATAAGGAAAATCCGGACCCTTTTTTCTAGATCATATAAGATTGGAAGTATTGCTTTGTTTATAGGTGTGTCCTACCTGATTTCTTTGTTTATCTGATCACTAGGTTCAATGTATCAATAATGGTTAAGATAATGAATATGTCAATCTATAGAAGGAAAAATATTATATGCTCATTCTAGATATTTAAAGGCAATATTGTAGCAGAAAATGTATACTTCTTCTTGGTTTTGCCAAAATAATTTCTCTCGTGTAATAGAAAAAAAAACAATTTTCATCTAGCTTTTGGGGGAAGGGGGAGAAATCAGACAATAATTTGCCCTTCTCCTTTTTTTTTTTTTGGGTAAATTTCCGTTGTCCTATCCAATATACTGTAGTTTTGACTACCCATACTGGAAGACTTAGAACAAAAATTGTGTTGTATGTTTCATTGTTAACTTGTTTTTTCAAGACTTATTGATTGACATTGTTAGTTAAATCTGAACTATTTTAATGTCTTAAATATAAGGAATTTTAGGGAAAAGATTAGCTAATAAACTCTATTCTCTCTTACTAACTGGCGACTTTGAAGAGCATTACAAACAAGTTCTCGGTGATATTCTTCCAGCTTTTTGTGCTGTTGCTCGATTCGATTCTTCAAGATTTAGTCTAACTTCATAGTGTTGGTTGGATTTTTCAAGGTACTGCATTATTTCTATTGGTGTAATCACAATCTGGTGGGTATTTTCGAGTTCCTATTCTTTTGGATACAATGATGTCAGTAGATCGTCATTGTAAACCATAATCTTTGTTGTCTTTGCTCTATGTTTCTATCCTGTTGTTCCATCATAACTCGCTGGGCATGTAAAACTTTGATTCTAAAGCATATGTCGTTTTAATAAAACATGTTGTTTTACCTAACAAAATGTTGTTATTGTTTCCTCCTATTTCGATCTCTTCTTCTTGCATATTTATTGATATAATTTTTCCCCGTTTGGTTATCCGGTTCTGGACATGCATATTTTGATATGGTTCTTATTTTGCATGTATCCCGAGATTAGTGAGATATGTGGATAAAAAATGTTGTGTGTTGGTATTGTCCTGTACTCGGATCGGCTTATTTTTTCTTCAATTTCCTTAAAGACCTAATCCCATTTCTTCCCCTTCATTAATTTTTATTTCAAGGTGCATTTTGAAGATTTTTCTAGATTTTCCTTAATTCTTTTTGGATTATTTTGAGTTCTTACCGATTCCTAATGGGCATATTGAAGTGTATGTTCTATTTTGAATAGTTGGTGTCAAATTTCATAACAACCGGTACTATGATGTTGCTTTAACTTTTGTTATGGACCAGTTATTGTCTGATATAATTCCCCCCCTTCTCTCCACCCCCCCTCTTCTGTTAACTGATTTTGTACATGCACATGCTCATTTCTTACTATATTGTGTCGATTACATTTTCGAGATAGACTTATTCCTTATTTATTTTGTGTAATCTTGGATGTCATATTCTCTGATTTATTGGTAATTTCTTATCATTGTGATGATTTTTGCTCATAGTATGAGCCTAAAGCTTCTTGTTATGTCGGTTCACAAAGTATATTAATCAATATTGATTTGAGTTACTAGACTTATCTTTTGAATTATGTGTGAGCTGATGATATTTGCCATTTGCAGGGTAATAAAACAAAAGCTTTTTGGTCTTCTTTCTCTTTTGTATGGATATTAAAATTTGCTAAAAAGTGTTGAATGCCAAATTTTTTGACTCTACAGTTATATCTAACTTCATGTTAGCTTATTTGATTTAACTTGAAAATCAATCAGACATGTGGTTCACTTTTCACATTCTTTCTTGATCAAAACATCTTGTGAACTCCTTTTCTTGATAAAAATATGACGTCATTTCTTTTTGTTTAATTCTATATTTGTTAAAGTGAACGTGGACGTTATTCATATGTTTTAGTTATTGAACAGATTGTTTCTCTAGAACTGTCTATTTGGATAATTTTCTACTTCTATGGCTTACGTGTAAGTTATTTTAGTAAGGACATTTTCAAAACAATTCAGTTCCCATAAAGAAGGGATAACTTTGGAGTTCCAAATGAATTCTATGAAGGCTATAATGCAAGAACTTAAGGCTGATTGGTCTTTTAGTACTCTTGACTATGACACTTAGTAATGTTTCTGTCACCATGCATTCCGAATGCCAACAGATAAACTCATCGTGGATCACATCTGAGAATCTCAAGCTAAATGATATTGTTTCATGGCATTCATCAACAAATCCTTGCAGGTAACGCTTAAGATATTCTTTCTTCTGTTTAGTTCAATAGATCAAGTGCTTGATGATTTTATTTGTTATTACGGAAAGTAATGATAAAGCTGAAGGTACTAAGTTCCTTTGATGTAGTTGATAATAAGGTGCCTTAGTAAATGCCCCGCCTTGACCAGTGTTATCAAAGGCGAAAAGCGCAAAAAAGCTCTAAGATCTGTTGGGGCTTTAAGCGTAAAGCGAAAATAAAGCATGGGCTTTAATGAAGGCGCAAATGGAGAAAAACTACAAATCTGTATGTATAGTCCAAGACTAATATCTATAAGCATGAATACCAAATATATGGACATAGAAATTGAAGAAATTTACGATAAAGTGAAATATCAATCGTTTAATGTCGCTTCTTCCGGGTTGTGCTCATTGGTAAAGAAAAATATATCTTAAAGCCTTGATGATAACGTTGAAGTGCCTGCTAAGTGAGGTGAAGCACTCAACATGTTTTGAGCCTCGCTTCAGGGCTTAAGAGCGCCTTTGATAACACTGGCCTTGACATAATGAAAACCGAATTGGCAGCATACCAGTATGGACGACTCTAATCTTCAAGAAAGATACTGAACAAAAACTTCTTCAATGGATTCTCAAGATCACTACAGGAATTCCAAGTTCCAAATGGCATTTAAAAGTTGTTCATTTTGTTTCCCAATTGTGGATGTCAAATTTTGCTAGAATTAGTTCTAGTGTAGTGCTAAGTAGCTTACTATAACATTATGTAACTATTGCTTTGAAGAAATTATTTAAAAAGAAAGGAAAACATGATAAAGAAAGAATCTGTATAGAAGTTCAGATATTGACATTAAATTAGGTTAAGTAAGAATGTGAGATTCTTTTGTTATGAAATACTTTTGTAATTATTCTAACATTTATCTGATTTTATCTGTCACCAGGAACTCTCGACATCTACTTCAAGATCATTAGGTAATCAAGTAGTTTCACAACTTCATGTTTGACTTGACATTCAAGATTCCAAGTACCCATACTCTTCAAAGATGTAAGCTTACTTAAGGTTCTTTTTCTTCTCTAAAGTAAAGCTAGGAATTCTTTGATTTTGGTACACACACCTTCTTATAGGGACTATAGAAAAATCTGGATTCATTGATGTTTGCGGAAGAGTTAGCTAGATCCAAAAGATGTAAATGATAGTTTGTGAAAACAGAACTCCTAATTGCTTTTTTGAACACCAACCTTTAGTTTACATCAACATTTAGGTGGCAGGTAGTTTCAAATTGTGCTAGATGTGATGTATATCCCTTTTCTTATGGTTTGTTCTTGTGTTTGTAAACTACTAAATCATCCATTGCACAAAAATGAAATTTGAACAGGTTGGTTCTTAATAACTTTAAGATGTGCAGAGCCTATTGTTTTCTGCAAAATTTAGATTATATCAACCTTATGTTGGGTCAACCAGCTTTGAGCAACTTTGTAGTTCAACAGAATGCAGATAATGGGTCAATCTTGCAACAAGAAGGGCGGTGAAAAAGATACTGTATCTGGTACTGGTACTCTGGATTGGTTGTCGGAAGGGCACTGAGCTTATGTTAATTTTGCACATACCGTAAAGAAGGAATAATATTGTACCCATTTTGTATTAAAACGTCTTTTGATTATGGTTATTTAGTTTTGATTTCAATATGAAGCATAGTGTTTACTGTCAAGAAAAAAAATAACATGTTGGTCCCGTGCGCAATGTCATCCCTCTAGTGTGTGTGTGTGTGTGTGTGTGTTGGAAGGACGAACATGTGCAATATGTGGCTGTACAAGAAGCAACCAGAGTTGTATTTCCGTAATTGTGATTTTTTACAGAGTTGAAGTGGTAATTTGGTCCTCATTCCTACACATGCGTCTTTATATGCACGTGTACTGCTTTTCCTATTTTGTCCCACTCACTAAAATGTTCTTTACCCTAACAAAACTTATCTTCTACTCTTCTCTCTTCCATGAACCAGATTTTCAGAACTTCCATGGCAGTATATCTGGCCCTCAATGTGTGTGTGTGTGTGAGAACATGTGCAATATGTGGCTGTACAAGAAGCAACCAGAGTTGTATTTCCGTAATTGTGATTTTTTACAGAGTTAAAGTGGTAATTTGGTCCTCATTCCTACACAGAGTGTTCCAAAAAACATGTGTACTGCGTCTTTATATGCACGTGTACTGCTTTTCCTATTTTGTCCCACTCACTAAAATGTTCTTTACCCTAACAAAACTTATCTTCTACTCTTCTCTCTTCCATGAACCAGATTTTCAGAACTTCCATGGCAGTATATCTGGCCCTCAATGCATGACCAAAATTTCACTTACAAGTTTCACTCACTGCATCACCTTTTGTTCCTGTCAAGCTCTTTCATTTATTCGGAGGTATGTGTTCTTATTTTGGGAATTTTCCTCAATTCATTTTGAATTTTTTGTGTATCCTTTATCGATTTTTGACTTAATTTATCATGGGTTTATTTACTTTTGTTTGTTTGTGCTTGATTTTTTATGCATCTGTTTATTCCCACTCTTAAGACGAAATATAAGTGTTTTCTTTTAGTGATTTCGGAGGATGTTACAACAACTAATGATCTTAGTTGCCACCTTTAATTGGAGGATGTATAACTTGGCAGCAGAGATATGAGAGCTATAAAGTATAAAACCAGACATGCATGATAAATACCAAAATTTGGTCATAGAAGCAGCAATGAACAATGACTCAAAAATGAATTTTAGCTTTAGCTTTTCGTATAGTATGTGTGGAGTACAAGATTCGGTATTATTCTTCCTCTTAATACAATATGTTAAAATTTTGTTCACGCATTTGTATATTGTAATCACAAAAGTATTTTGAGATGAGTGTGTACCATTCCGCAGTGATAACAATAACAAAATGGTGTGAAAAAGACTACCATTTTAACGAAGTAAATATGAGTATCATCATAAATGCAATTGAAGTTGCAAGAATGAAAGTATTTTCCATACTCTGGGCGACACTCTGTTCCTACCCCGAGAATTTGGTTTCTTTTAGTTATTCTCAAGAATGAATTTGAGTTTTCTCTTTCATATAACCACATCTCTGAATTATATTTCATCTACAGGTACGATGTGGCTTTATACTAAATGTTTGCAAAGAAATGGATAGGAAAAACGTTGAATATGTCAAGAACTCTTGTCTTTATGTTGCCTCTGGTTTTTTTGGTGGATATGATACCCTCACCAGCCATCAAATATAAGGTGCATGTTTTCAGAAGCTCTTTTGTGTTCTTATGGTTATGGCTAAAACATAATAGTATTGGGAAATTTTTCTTTTAAGAGGAATGAGTACCTTTCCTCTTGTGATGCTAATAAGGTATTTTAAAGATAAATACAAGTTTATTTTTGAAATCAGCGCCGGCAATAGTAGCACATATGATATGTCTTAAAATTCATGATTTGTTAATTGTGAACCGTTAGATAACACCTCACTGGGACTTAAATTTTCTTTATAATGTGATTGAACATTTTCTTTTTAATTGTGAACCGTTAGATAACACCTCACTGGGACTTAAATTTTCTTAATAATGTGATTGAACATTTTCTTTTTAAAGATATTCTGTAAGGTACTTAGCCAATAGGTCTTTATACCAAAAGCAAAGGCAATCTATAAGGTGGTTAGCCAATATGATTTAAGGTGTGTGAATTTTTTTTTCCGAATTGGCCTTGATCATTTGATTCTATAATTTCATCAATTGCAAGTTACAAACAAACATTGTTGGAAAACAAATGTATAAACATATCATTTATTTCATTAACAAGATCATTTTTCATAGTTCAAATAACACTGTAACTTGTAGAAAATGAACAAGAAATGAATGTATATATGTCATAATTAGTTACTTTAAATATAAAGATTAAAAGATTTTGTTTCATTAGTAAAAGGGATGATAAAAATTAGGCGGCATTTCAATTTTGTTATTGTTATTAGTTCTTTCTTTTCCATTCCAATTCTCACTGGCTCACTTTTGTGAAGAATCGTAGTTGTGCTTCCGATCGAATTCGTGAAAAGAAAGTGCGGTCGTGCGCCTGATCAGTAGCAACATGACAAACATTCTTCAATTGGTTAGTTTTCTTTCTTGAAATTCTCATATTGCTTATTTCATTTTTCTTCTTAATTATTGCATGTTTGCTGTAACTGGAACTGACAACTAAATGGAAATACTAGTTGTTATTTGCAAGTAGAACTTCTAATGAATATGCTTATACTATCTAACAACCTGCTATACTAATAATAAAAAACACCCAAACAAAGTTATGCAATATCACAAGGTTTATATGGGAAATGAAAAATAAAAATATTCTACGATCATAAAAAGAAAGGACGGACCCAGTCAATGGCCAAGAGACACCTTAATGATTGAGATTCTCATTTTTAATTGTAATATTTCTTGGACATAAGACATCCATTCTTTTTTTTGCTAACCTAATGACTTCATTCCAAAAGACATAGTTAAGAGTTATTACATGCCAAGGCTCGGCGAGTTTTAGTATGCCAATAATGTCTTCCGATAAACTATTACATATAAATTTTAGGGGCATATAAAAAAGTTTCTCCTTGTTGCTTCCATCCAAATATTGCTATTTTTTTTTCCATGTTTGGCTCGCAAATGTGTAACCCTATTCTCTTCCGCGGGGATATGAAGGACCAAAAAGTGGAAGTATGAAAGTTTATCATTTGACAATAAGTCAAGCACTACCTTACAGTCAGTTTCAATTACTAATAGATAGAAATTGAATTGAAGAGCAATTTTTAGCCCATATGCCAGATCTAGCAATTCAGTATGATTGCACTTGTAAAGCTTGCAAATCATTTTAACTAGTTACAGTTAGAGTCTCAGAAGTCTCCCCTATTCCATCAGTATTCAGTGAGCTAAATGCTCCATTAATTAAGCTAGCTTAATGAGATGGCCATGTGGTTTACACCATATATCTAAAGAGTAAATTACCCCATTGCTGAACCACTCTGTTATATTAAATTATTTTTGCT
This sequence comes from Nicotiana tabacum, assembly GCF_000715075.1. Taxonomy (NCBI): domain Eukaryota; kingdom Viridiplantae; phylum Streptophyta; class Magnoliopsida; order Solanales; family Solanaceae; genus Nicotiana; species Nicotiana tabacum. Next base: position 155,095,959 of record NC_134101.1, on the reverse strand, counting down.
AGTACGTATTTTAGCTGTCACTTTTCTATCAGAATACATTGTACTATGCTTCCTATTTCTCTTAATAATCTAAATTTTTTGCAATAGAAGAGACAATATCATTATTATGTTAATGAAAATAACTCAAGCTCAACCTCCCGTAATTTATGCAGTAATTTACCACCTTTTGTGAATTAGTTAAGTGTTATGATTCTTTTTTTTATGATCGAGAAATCCGTCTGGGGCCGATCCTTTGGACTAACCGTAGCCTTCGAAACTCGGTGGATAATGGGCTTACCCCTCTCCACTTAAATACCAGGCTTTGCCTTGCATGGTGTGAGGGCTTGAACCTGTGACCTAAGACAAATCCACCACCCTTTGCCACTTGAGCTAGGCCATGGGGGCAAGTGATATGATTCTAGAACACATTTCAATTGTTTCACCCTAGAAAAAGAATTCAACAAGGAAAATAATATAGAAAGTATAAGAATTTAAAACTAAAATACAATACATGCCATCACCCATCCAAATTCTTCAAACATTCCCAAGTAGTATTTACACCATTTGGAGCCTCATTTGATTTGCTTGTGTTGATATGCAATATTCCGAATTAGAAGCTGGAGAGTGCAAAACTCTATGAAAAATCATGCATCAATGTAACACAAATAAATGAATAGGAATTCTTACACCTGAACCTTTCTTGTATATACTTACATAAAGATAAAAAGTATATTGTTTATGATATAAGAAAAAATAGTATACTAAAACAGTATACTGTCATTTAAAAAAATATACTAATATATTATAGTATGCATAAATAAAAAAATATTACAGTTATCTTCAATACTAGTTTACTTGTCAAGTGTCCAGATTCTTGACGAACAAAGGACGAAACAGTCCTACCTGTGTGATCAATTACCTTCCTATTTTTTCCAGTGTAAGAAGGCTGGATGGTTGAGGAAAGAACCACTGGCCTCTTTTTTACCTTCTTAACCAGTTCATTAATTGCCTTCCGCATATCTTCTTTGTCTTTCCTATCCTCATTCGTTTCTTTATCTAGTTTTTTTATCAACTCCAATTGCTGTTCTTGTTTTTCACATTTTAAGCAAATACGAGGACATTGAACTTTAGAGGCACTCACAACACTCTCTTTTTCCAGTAACTTCTTTTTCAATAGATGTTATTGCTCTACTCCTCTTTCAATTTCTGGACTACGCATATCACCCTAATGACCATCTAATTCATCACCACGGTCTCTCAAAACTGCATCTCCATGCAACTCTACTTTTAGTCTCTCCATCAAAATGTCTTTTTCATCACCAAAATGACAAATATTTTGCATGTAAGACGACCGATTCTTTTCTGTTGTATGGAAAAAGAAAGGGGTGCACCACCTGAGTAAAAAGAGAATATCAACTATATTCGAAATTATCACATATCTCCCAGAAATTTTGAAACAGTAACCAAGACGTTTCAAATTTCATTAACACGACAAGGTTTACGAGATCTACTTTGAATTTAAAAGGATCATGTTGCGCTGGTTTCATAAATATCCACTTTATCATTCTCGAGCCAATTGTCCTCTTTGATGTAAAAATTCGGCCTCGATAAGGTATCACTTCATATACCCAAGCCTACGTGGTGTGATGGTTGTAAGTCAATAAAGTAAATTATTCAAAGGACACGAAAAATATTAAAATTGAAATTATAGTTACCATGGATCCCCGAGGAAGGCCATAGAGGTTATAGAAATCATGATCTTGACGTGCTTTCATATCTTTGGAAGGATACTCCAAAGTCAAAATAAAACTATCTCTACCCCACGGATATTTGTAGAACCTTTTTCATTGCACGCTAACTTGAGTATGGTTTCATCAATACCACAATATTCATCTCTTGCTTTTAGAATGCATTGCACAAACCACGCCAATGCGAGAGGAAACTTGTAACATTTCAGTTTTTTAGATTTTGATCAATAAGTTTTATCAGCTTTTTCCCAGTCACACTCTTCCCGTTCTTTGTAATGATTTTTCACAAAATTTTATTAGGGAGAATTAACTCATTTAAAGTTATTTTTGTTGGAAAATCTTTACAGTTCAGTCCAGTCATAATTGAGGCCAAAGCAGACTGTAAGTTATGGAATCTGAATCAGAGTTCATTTGTCTTCTCACCATATATTCTACGAAGTAAAAGACCATGCACAACTTTTATTGAAAATTTTGGGTTGTGGGGCAATTTCAAGTAGTGCTCAAATAGAGTATCCTTGAACTTATTCTCAAGTTTCTCTTTTCAATACGACTTTGAGCTTTTTCATACCTTTACCTAATGAGGATCTCACTGTAAATTTGGAGCTGAAACTCTGATTTTCATCTAAGAATGTCCTAATTAATTGTTTTAAATAGTTCGAGATAACCTTCATGCATACAAAAGAGGGACAGTCAGCCTCATCGTTATCTTAGAGAATCATCCAAGTTCGAATAAATTGGTAAGTCACTCTTCTCATTCGATGTATTTTTATTTTTAGTGTCTTTTCGTAACCAACTTGAGGTTACGCTTGGTTGTGTGATTTCTAAAGTTATGATATTTATGTTAAAGCAGAAGATCTATAAATGGTTTTTGGTACTTTACACCTTTCATCTAAATTTTATTAGAGATGCCTCAAAAAACTTTTTTTTAACATAAATGCGAGTTCATACGTCTATCTAATCACAAGCAACTTAGGATGCCCTCGAATATACATTGAAATGTATCAATGTTTTATTTTCATAGTAAGTATGCATAATGTTCAAAGGACATACTTATTATCTTGGTTTTCAATAGCTTTCTTGTTTTTGTTAACTTTGCTCATATATTTAATTTTGTAGGCAAAGCTATCACTGAGGATAAAAATGAACCACAAAATAAGTGTAGTTTTTATATTTGTAAGAGGACTTTTGCACGGGAGTACACCAGTTAAGAAGTACTAAGCCAAGCCCCAAAAAGGTGTTTGTGTCCTGTGCTTGTGTGGGGCGGAGAATACCACTCTATCAATAACAAGAAAAAAGTAGCAATTCTGTTTCAAATGGTTTGAGCTTGGAAGCAACCTGCTATCTATCGATAGGCGAGAACAGACTGCTATTGACTGCTTCGCCTATCTATTCTATTATGGCCGGCTTGGAGACATCAGAGGAAGACCATCATCTCTATCCGGGTACGATCATAGCTTCATTCATTCGTTGAACCTTGGGGATCACCATTAGCATTGAGGTCAATCACCACACTACCTCTATCATACATACGACATTACACGAAGCGAGAGTGCATGGTCAACACACACCTAAAGCGCCTACGTTCCGCTTGCAGCCAATACAACCACAACCTAACTTGCACGAGATTCAACAACCGAAGCTACTGGTAGTCCCGAGGGGGCGACATCCTCCTATAATAGTTAGCAGTACTGAACAAGCGAGTCATCGGTCCGAGGAAAGAAAAGGACCGCCTTTGAAAAAAAAAAGGAACTCGCTAGGCCTTTAGAACAAAGGCGATTCTGTTCTTGTTTTGACTTTTGCTCTGACTTCTTCTCATCTAAGCATTTGCTTCGGCCATGTTAGGAAAGCTCCGCAATTTCAATATCCCTTCCTCATCCCGTAAGTCTGACTGAGGAAAGCAAGCGTAACTCCAAACCTCGCCCCGCCCTTTATAGTCGCGATTGTTGTCATGGAAAAAGAGTTTGTTTTCTGACAAAGAGCATGCTTAACACAGCCTATATCATAAAGGTATTCGAGCCGCTGTTTTATCCCTTCGACGAATTTCGGCTTTGACCAATGCCCACTAGCTAAATAGGCGTAAGAAAAAGCTACCTGAAAAAAAGCAAGGTGCACCTTGAATTGAACTCGACGAATTGCGTTTTGCCAGAGAGATTTTTTTAGAAAGATTCTTCATTGGTAATTCAAAAATAGAAAGAATATAAATAAAGGCTATGCTTTGCATGAACATCTCAATGTCCAAGATAAAAAGAACGAGGGGAAGAATCGACGAGGCGAGTGTTCTCGAAGAGAAAATCGTGATGGGAAAAGCGTGAGGAGAATTCTAAACTCGAATAAAGAAAGAGATGCACGTAACTTCTTAACATACAACATTTGAGTACATGTTTTTCAGTATACCGTAAACATAACATGTTTTCACTGCAAAAGAAAGGGTAAACAATAGTTGGGAATTCCACAAAAGAGTACTTTGAAGTTTCCAAGAGTACCTTAGTGTTTCAAAAATTACTTTATATATATAGGGGTAAAAGTATAAATATAAATTTTTTTAACGGGTTTACGATTTATCTGATAAGGAAATTGAGTAATCCGCCCCAAACCGTTAAGCCGTTAATTATAAAATCTTAATCTGTTCACCAACCGTTATCCCGATAAACCGATACCAGTAAGCCAATAAGCCGTTTTTTCGGTTTAGTTAACGATTACGATTCGGTGTTTGAATAACCCTACCATAAACCATGAATTGCAACAAACTCCTAAAAAATTGTAAACATCTCACAAAACACATACAAGAGATAAAGAAGAGAAACATAACACACTACAACACCATAACATACCTAGTGTAAACCTACAACGCACAACTAGCAAAATCGCCAAATCCCAGAACCAAAATGACTTGGAACAAAAGAACAAGATGACCCAACATCCAAAGACACTTATGTTCCGAAATTAACCTAAACCAACCAAGAAAAAGCAATACTTGGACCCCTTTGAAATCATAAGCTTGTGGAAGAACCAAGAAGCAAGAACACAGAGGAATAGAACACGAGAAAGAGAACGAGCAGAAATGGCACGTACCCATTACAAAGCGGCATTGACAAAAGCCCATCATAATTTTTGAAGATTTGTGAATTGGTTTAGCAAGAATTTCTGATTCAGGGAGCTTAATAGAGGGCCTCCGACCAACCATATGGAAAGTACTAGTAGTATTTAATTTATTTTGTGTCTAAATACAAGTTGCACATAAATTTGTGAGCCTGTCGGAATTGAAATTGGATGTAATTGAACTGAATTGAAATTGTATGTAATTATACTGTTTGACATGTTTGTTGGCCAGATAATTACCATGTTAGTAGTGGAATTGAGTGTAATTATACTCTCCAATCCTCAAGGGGGTTAAGAATTGAGTGTAACAAGCACCAAAGATATTTTATACACTCTACGAATCAAAGGGTGTCCCTATGGATTCGAAGGAGGTGACTTGGATTTAACGTAAGTACGAAGTTTAAGAAGTGAAGGAGATTTTTAAAATTTGTGGTCTAAAACAAGCCCTAAAAATTTGCGTGGCCACAAATTATTTCATTAAGGGTAAAAAAGTAAATTTAAAGTTGAATCGAGACAAAAGCACTTATATGAATGGTGCTAATTTCAATGGATGAGAAACAAGGTGAACCTGACCAGCAAGGTGGGAATGTATTAGTAAAGGACGAGAGAATTCAAATTTTTGAATATATTATTTCGCGATGTATGAACACATGGCCAAATCGTTGCTAAATAATTTGAGACGGATGGAAGACTTTTTAGTTATTTTCTTTGAACTTGCCTTTTTTATGCGATTAGTTTGCAAACGAGGAAACAACAATTAATTAAACAAATGGAAGATGAATTTTATGAGACACATTCATTAGCCAAAATGAAATAAGAATATAGTGAGATGTATTAAAGACTTAAAGTACTGCTTTTATACTCCTTGCTTCTTACATTATTTGTTCGTGATTTCTAAAAATAGTTGTCACAAATTTATTATTTTAAAATTCAAAACAATATTTTGTCCGTTTTACCCAGTGTAATAATCATTCTTGAAAACTACAAACGCCTCAAGATGGCACATAAATAGGGTAAATTAGCAAATTTTTCCACGCTTCGCGCGGCTATTACAAACTTAATTTTTCAAATTTTCAATTATTAAAATAGTCATCAAATCAAAATATATGAGATTTCAAGTTTTAATCAATCTTATAATTAATCAAATAACTTTAGTTTTCTCTAATTTATTTTTTTATCATTGTGGTATTATTGAGTTTCACATATAGTTGATCTTTTTTCTTAATAATTTTTGTAGGTGAAACTATACCTTTTTCTCATCTTTTTATTTTAATTTGTTGTTTTTATTTCTTGTTTCCCTACCTATTCATTTTTTCAGAAAAATTATCCAAAAAGTTAAGCTATTGACATTATCGAGTCTCAACATATTGAATATAGCACGAGAACATTAAAACTCTTGAATTGTTGGCTCGCTTAATATATTTGATACATTACTCTAGTATTGCTCTTTTGTGCTCGAAAATACACCATGTTAGAATGTTACAAAATACGAAAAGGGAGAAGGATAAGAATTATTCAATTCATATCGAGAAAAAAGAAGGAAACCCTGGAATGTCAATAAAATTCAGCTATGAATCAACGATCACCCAAATAGAATAAAACTTACGATATGAACGAGGCAACTCTGTGATGAAATCCATATTAATCCTCTCCCATTTCCACATGAGGATCTCTATATTTTGCGCTAGCCCACCTGCTTCTGATGTTCTATTTACTTGCTGACAATTGGCGTAGTAAGCTACAAACTCGACAATGTTCTTTTTCATGTCATTCTACCAATGGATCTCTGTAATATTATTGGAATGTATATGAGAGAAGCAGAGGAATGCAGCTAAAAGTGCATCGCATAATTGTTAGCTAGTTGTTAGAAGCAATTAGTGTTAATGAGCTGTTAATAGTTGTTGATGAAGTTAGTTAAAAGTCACGTGAGAAACACGTGATAGAGAAGAGGACATCGACTATATAAGCTTGTACATGTACTCATTCTAAATAGAGCTAACATAGTTTCTTCCGTCTCATCTCTACATTCTCTCCTCAAATTGATTCAAATCCCTAATTACAGTAGTCAATTTGACATGGTATTAGAGCAAGTCTCCAAGGGCGACTGATTTTCCGGCGAGATTCCAGCAGCTACTGAAGAGCGTAAAGCTTGCTCAATTTTTCACATCCATGGCAGGGAATGAAGTCACATCATTAGATCATAATCATCCATTATATCTTCAAGCTGGAGATGCACTTGGACTGGTTTTAATTCCTCTAAAACTCACATGTCTTAATAATTATGCACTATGGAGTAGAACGATGAAATTGGCACTCAGAGGCAAAAGCAAGCTTGGATTTGTGGATGAAACATTCATCAAAAGCATGTACATGGGAGAACTAGCTGAGTAGTGGGAGAAATGAAACGCGTTTGTTTTATCGTGGATAGGCAGCACAATTTCGAGTGAATTGATGCCAAACATCGTCTATGCATCCAACACTAAGAAAGTCTGGAGTGATTTCCAAGAGAGATATGATAGATTGAATCTGATGAAGATTTATCATCTCTGGACTGAGATTGCAACTTTGAGACAAGGTACTGATTCAATTACTACTTATTATTCTAAGATGAAGGTGTTTTGGTATGAACTAGATGTTTTGGCTCCTTTGCCTTCGTGTGACTTTGAAGAATCTTTGCCCTAATTTGTACACTAAAGATCACAGCGTTTACTGCAATTTATATGGGACTTAATGAGACTTATAGTAACATAAGAAGCAATTTGTTGGCAAGGAGGCCTGTGGTGTCTGTTAATGAAGCCTATGCTACTATGACTCAAGAGGAAAGTCAGAGATGTCTGGGTGCAGTCGAGGTGCAGTCGATGTGAATAGAGACCCTTTGACAATGCTAGCAGAGAAGGCATACCAAGGTTTTAAGCCTAAGAAGCATGGGATGGTTTGTGAGCATTTTGGATATAAGAGACAATTGAAAGAAAGTTGTTGCAAGATAGTTGGATATCCACAGGATTTCAAAAGTAAGAAGAAGAGTGCACAGATAGGTGGATTTATGACCTTTGCTAACTTTACAATGGCAGGAGATTGAGGAAATATGTCTGTGGGGCAAGGACATGGTCATTTCTTTACAGAGCAGTAGTACAAACAGATTTTGAGCATTTTAGACAAGCCAGCCTCAAGTGAATGTGTGGGCAGCATAACAGGTAATATGGCATATATGATCTTACAGTTATCCAACACCTTTACTTCTTAATGGATAATTGACTCGGGGGCATCACATCATATTACATCATATGGAGAATTATTGACTGCTTTTAGATCACTGAGAGATCAAAATAAACAGCAAGGTGCAAATACCAACTGGTGGTAGAGCAAAAATTACAAATGTAGGGAATGTAGTGATCCTAGGAAAATATGAACTTGAAAATGTTTTACATGTTCCGGATTTCAAGTCCAACTTTCTCTCAGTATCAAAAATAACCAAGCAGCTTTCCTGTGTAGCTTTGTTTTTCCATGATTTCTGTGTGTTTTAGGGACTCGTCAATGGGAAAGTTCTGGGGATTGGTAAGGAGAGGGAATGATTGTACGTACTACAGGAGGTAATGAAACCTGCAGTAGGAGCAGCTGTTTATAAGGAGGAAAGGAAAACAGTGGAAAGCTATGGCACTTAAGACTAGGACGCCCTTCAATTGGAGCTATGCAAATGTTGCAAGTCTTAAGAATAAAGTTGAAACCAACATTCAAGAGTGTTGTGAGATATGCCCTCTAGCAAAACAAAGCAGACTGAAGTTTCCTAATAGTAGTAGTAGAACTAACAATCCTTTTCAATTGATACATCTTAATGTCCGGGACCATATATGAAAGCTACATATGATAAGAAGTACTACTTTGTTACCATTGTAGATGATAATAGTAGATTTACATAGATTTGTTTGATTCAATCTAAGTGTGAAGTGTTTGTGGTGTTGAAAAACTTTCTTGCATTAATAAAAAATCAGTTTGGCAGGAATGTTAAGATCTTGAGACCTGACACCGACACAAAGTTTTTTAACGCCAAATGCAATGAATTGTTAGCTTGTAATCGTATTATAAATCAAAGTAGCTGCTCGTACACATACATATATTAAAGGTGGCTAGAGCATTGAGTTTTCAAAGTTCAATTCAAGCCAAGTTTTTGGGAAGACTGTTTCAGAACAACTGTCTATTTGATCAACAAACTACCATCTACAGTGTTGTAAGGCAAAACACCATTTGAATTATTGTACGGAAGAACAACAAAATTGGATCACCTTAGAGTATTTGGCTGTCTCCGCTATTCAAGTAGACTGCCTAAAGGTGATAAATTTGCAGCTAGAGCAAGGAAGACAATGTTTGTGGGATATGTTGAAACACAAAAGGGATACGAGCTTTATGACCTGGATGATCACCAAATGTTTGTCAGTAGGGATGTGCAGTTTAGGGAGTCTATATTTTCTTTCAGAACTGCAGGACAGGAGGAAGCACGAGACATTTTTTTATTCAGAAAACCAGTATATGGAAAGATAGACTCAACATATGTAGAAACTCCTACTATTAAGACACTTGTTGCACAAGACTTAACACATATAGATGGCACACCTGCTATACCTCCAAGTCCAAAACTGGACAGAAATAACTCAACTCCTGCTTCACATGAGCCTTATAATGCAACACTAGACACAGGAGACCAGGCAGATCAATTACAATCAGATGATAATCTTCCAGCTAATTCATCTGATCAAAGTGCACTCTCTCAACCTGATCACAACGCCATTCAACAACATGAACAAGAAGTAAAAGCAAACCAAGACACTCATATACAAGAGTCCACCAGTACCAGACCAAGTAGAGTGGCCAGACCACTAATATGGCTCAGTGACTATGTCACTACTATCAAGCCAAGAGCACATTGCACATATCTTATCTCACAATATGTCACATATTCTCATCTCAGTCTAAGCTACCAGGCTTACTTGAGTTCTTTTTTTGTACCAATTGAGCCTGAATCCTTCAAGGAAGCTTCTACAGATCCTAATTGATTGGATCCAAGCAATGCAACAAAAGATGTATGCATTGGAAGTCAACAAGACTTTGGGAGCTCGTGACACTACCAGTTGGGAAGAAAGCCATAAGCTCCAAGTGGGTGTACAAAATAAAAACACAAGGCCAATGGAGAGATAGACAAGTATAAAGCTAGATTCATGGCCAAGGGATATATACAATTGGAAGGACTAGATTACCATGAGACTTTTTCCCCAATTGCAAAAATGGTTACTGTTAAGGCATTAATCAGTATAGCAGCTTCAAAGAATTGGTTCTTGTATAAAAAAATTACTTTCTTTCAAGGAGACTTATATGAAGAGGTTTATATGGATCTACCACAGGGATTCCATAGATAGGGGGAGTATAAGGTCTGTAAACTGCTAAAATCCCTGTATGGACTCAAGCAAGCTTCAAGGCAATGGAACATCAAGCATACCACTGTTCTATTGGAAGCTGGATACTGTCAAAGTCCACATGATCATTCACTATTCACTTAGCAACGAGAAGGCTGCATTGTGATCATCGTAATATGTGTGGATGATATACTTATCACTGGTAGTGGCAAGGATTTAATTGATGAGGAAAAACAAACTCTGCACAATAATTTCAAAGTAAAGGATTTAGGTGAGCTCAAGTACTTCCTGGGAATTGAAGTGCTCAGGTCACAGAAAGGGATACTTCTTAATCAAAGGAAGTATGTTCTAGAATTGGTGTCAGATGTGGGATTAAGTGGTGCAAAGACAATGTCCACACCTCTTGAGGCCAACACTAAGTTGACTACTACAGAATATGACAAGCTGACAGGATGCACAGATGATCCTTTACTGGAGGACATCAGCAACTATCAAAAGTTAGTGGGAAAGTTGATTTATCTAATAATCACAAGGCCAGACATCTTGTTCACAGTTCAAGTCCTTAGCCAATTGATGCAGCAACCAAAGAGATCACATTGGGATGCAACATTAAGAGTGATTAGATACATTAAAAGACGCCTAGGCTTAGGGATATTCATGTTTGAGAACTCCACAACTCAGTTGACTACATTCTGTGATGCAGATTGGGCTGCATGCCCTAACATTAGGCACTCAGGTTATGCCATCTATTTGGGTGACTCTTTAATCTTCTAGAAGTCGAAGAAACAACATACTATCAGTAGAATCTCGGCAGAAGCTGAATATCGAAGCATGGCAGCATTTGTAGCAGAAGTTGTGTGGCTGCTTGGTCTGTTACAGGACCTTGGAGTATTTGTTCCCAGACCAGTTCCACTTCTTTGTGATAGTAAAGCAGCTATCCAAATTGCTGCAAATCCCACATTCCATGAGAGAACAAAACATATTGATATCGACTATCACTTTGTTCGTGAGAAAGTAAAAGAGGGGATGATTCAGACTACTTATCTAGTTACTCAATCTCAGATTGCATACCTGCTAACCAAAGGCTTAGATGTAAGCCAACATCACCTTCTTCTTTCCAAGTTGGATGTGCTCGATGTCTTTCACCGGGAGTATTGGAATATATATGAGCAGAAGCAGAAGAATTCAGCTAGAAGAGCATCACGTAACTGTTAGCTAGTTGTTAGAAGCAGTTAGTGTTAATGAGTTGTCAATTAGCTATTAATAGTTGGTTGATGAAGTTAGTTAAAAGTCACGTGAGAAGCACGTGATAGAGAAGAGGACATCGACTATATAAGCTTGTACATGTACTCATTCTAAATAGAGCTAACATAGTTTCTTCCGTCTCATCTCTACATTCTCTCCTCAAATTGATTCTGTAGATTTTGAGAAGAAGAAAAGGCTTCTTGTATTTATGTGTATGTATGCATCCCATGAGCAATGCGATTTATATAAAACTCCTAATGCTAATTAAGGAAATAAAATAAATCTATACAATCAATCCAACTATCATATCAAATCAAAATAAAATCAGATCTCCTAAATATAATCAAATCTCTTGAAATCATGCTAATCAACACTCCTAAATAAAGTCTCCTTGAATCATGCTAATCAACACTCCCCTTCAAGTTGGTGCAAAAATGTCGCACATACCCAACTTGCAGCTCAAAGTATGGAAAGTTTGCTTGCTGGGACCTTTGGTAAACATATTATCTAGCTATTTTCCAATGGCACATGAAACGAACTCAAGACACGAGTTGTAACTTTTTCTTTGATGAAGTGTCGATCAATTTCCACATGCTTTGTTCGGTCATGCTGGACTAGATTATGAGCTATACTGATGGCAGCTTTGTTGTCACAGTACAAGGAAAGTTTTCCTTTTTTATACAATCTCAATTCTTGTAATAGCTTTTGTAGCCAAAGCAGTTCACAAACACCCTGGGCCATAGCTCTATATTCTGCCTCCGCACTTGATCTAGCAACTACACTTTGCTTCTTGCTTCTCCAAGTAACCAAGTTTCCTCCTATGAGCGTACAGTAACCAGATGTTGATCTTCTGTCATCTAGAGATCCAGCCCGATCTGTGTCTGTAAAGGCTTCTATTTGGAGGTGATCATGTTTGGAGAAAAGTAGACCTTTCCTTGGAGCAGACTTTAGATACCACAAAATGTGAAAGACAACTTGCATATGAGGATCTCGGGGATCATGCATGAACTGACTCACCAGGCTAACTGAATAGGCTATGTCTGGTCTAGTGTGAGAGAGATAAATGAGTCTTCCAACCAGCCTCTGATATCTCTCCTTATCAACTGATTCTCCAACTCCGCTTTGTAACTTGTGATTGCTTTCAATGGGCGATTATGCGGGTTTGCAACCTGTCATACCAGTTTCTTTCAAAAGATCCAGAATATACTTCCTTTTAGAAATAAAGATTTCTCTTTTGGATCTAGCAACCTCAATTCCCAAGAAATACTGCAATTTTCCTAGATCTTTGATCTTAAATTCATGTGCCAACAACTTCTTCAATCGAGACATCTCCTCTTTGTCATCTCCCGTCATTACTATGTTATCAACATAAACTATGAGAAGAGTGAGTTTACCCGTTTGATGTCTTATGAAGAGGGTGTGATCAACATTGCTTTGTTGATAACCAAAGGAGATCATTGCTTTGCTGAATCGTTCAAACCAAACTCTAGGGTATTGCTTCACTCCGTATAAGGCTTTTCTCAATATGCATACCTTTCCTTGACTCTGTGCTGTATCAAATCCAAGAAGAATCTCCATATACACCTCTTCTTCTAAGTCTCCACGAAGAAATGCATTCTTCATATCAAACTGTTGCAAATCCCAATCAAGATTAGCTGCACAAGATAAAAGAATTCTAACAGTGTTCATCTTAGCAACATGGGCAAATGTCTCTTGATAATCCACTCCATAAGTCTGAGTGAATCCCTTAGCCACCAATCTTGCTTTGAATCTTTCAATTGAGCCATCAGCTTTATGTTTCACAGTAAAGAAACATTTGCAGCCAACCAACTTCTTGTCTGGTGGTGAAGTGACAAGTTCCCATGTCTCATTTTTGATAAGGACTTCATTTATTCAATCATAGCTTGTTTCCATTTAGGATCTGCAAAAGCTTCCCTCCAATTCTAGGGAATAGACATAGAAGAAATAGATAAGGCAAATGCTCTATAGGAAGAAGACAAAATTAAATAAAGGGTGTTTGGTAGTGCAAGATCTGACTCCTTTTCTGAGAGCAATAGGTTCATCTAACTCGTTAGGAAATGTAGATAACTCACCAGTAGAAGAAGGTTCAGTTTCGGTAGATTGCATGATGGTTTCTTCTGCTCTATATTTTCCTTGAGTAAGTTTTCAAATCAGGCCTATCCAAACGCCCAGTAGTCTCTCCCTGAATTCTTTCTCCAATTTCACTTTCCCATGTGACAATGTCATCAAGAGGTCCAGTAATGGAACTAGGTAGAATCACCTCTTCCTCCTTACTACTCTCCCCCCCTGAAGAGGTGATGAGGTAATACTGAAATAGGGCTCAGATTCTGGAAAGGTAACATCCATGCTAACACAAGATTTCCTAGAGGGAGGATGATAACATTTGTAACCTTTTTGTGTCGGGGAATACCCAATGAAAACACATTTTATAGCTCTAGGATCAAGTTTCCCAGAATTTCTAGTGTGGACAAAGCAAACACACCCAAACACCTTTAGAGGAACAATATATTCATTCTTACCCTTTAAAGTTTCCAGAGTACTTTGAAAATTGAGGGATTTAAGTGGCATTCTGTTGATAAGATAGGCAACCGCTAGAATAACATCCCCCAGTAAGGTTTTGGTAGATGCATGGTGAACATAAAAGATCTTGCTACTTCTAACAGATGCCTATTTTTTCTTTCAGCGACCCCATTTTGTGCACTATTGCCAGTTCTCAAGATTTTTATTTTGGCATCAAACTGAGTACAAATCATCATTCTGAAAACAAGAGAAAACTTCACTTTTGGCTTTTAACATATATACCCAAGTCATCCTAGTGCAACAATCAATGAAAGTAACAAACCATCGACTACCAGACAAAGAAACAGTTTGGGTAGGAGCCCATACATCAGAATGAATAGTCATAAACGGAGTTGGGCTTCTATTATCGCTCACAGGGTAAGAGTTTCTAGTATGCTTGGCATATTCACACGCATCACAGAACAAAGATTCAAATCGAGTCCTTGTTAACAAATCGGGATATACCTTCTTCAAAACAAAGAATGATGAGTGTCCTAACCGTCTATGCCGTTGTATTATTTCTTGGTTGACATCCTTGCTTTCCCCAAAAAAGGCTTGACTAGAGTTTTGAATCCCATATAATATATACAAGTCATCACGCAATCTATCACTGCCAATCCTTTTCCCTGTTTGAAGATCCTGAAAAATACAATGATCGGGAAAGAACTTGATTTTACGGTTTAGAGCTTTGGTGATGGCACTAATAGATAATAGATTGATAGGCAGCTCAGGGACATGGAGCACAAATAATAGTTTAATATTATTACAAATGACAGAACCTGTTCCAAAGATATGTGTTAAAGAATCATTGGCTATTTTAATATGATCTCCTTTGGGATACGGAGAATGGTTTTGAATGCCTTTAGAAGAGCCTATCATGTGTCTATTTGCACCATAATCGATAATCCAAGAATTAAAGTTATCAGCAAAGGCAATACTTGATTGCACATGATTGGATGTGGCAATATTAGCGGAGTCAAGTTTGGCTAGGAGGCGACGGAGAAGTTGAATTTCATCCGAAGACAAGATTCCTCCAAAAACCGTCTCCTTGAATGTCTCTATATTTCAGCCCAATCAGAAGGAAATCAGAAGGAGTTTGTGTTGCGGACAACCAACAAGAGAGAAAACTCGACCTCTTTGATAAAAAAGGAACCCTAGTGTTGCGAGGGAGATAACTCACCTAAAAAAGGCAGCAATGGCTCTGATACTGTTTGACCAAAAAGTATTAAGCTTTTTGCTAAACTAATTAATGAAGAAAATAGACGATAAATCTTAGCCAATGATAATTAACTCTAGATTTAAGTACATTGAATAAGCAAATAAGATATAATCAAACTTATAAACTTTCTGGGATCATATAAGATATCGAATATGGATGATAGGCTTACATTCTTGACGTATTATCCCGTGATGTAGTGATAAAGACGGAAAATATGGAATGCCATCGACAGTAACGAGATCTATCTTTGTTGATTCAATAATCATGATTAATTTGTACACTATCTAAGCCTTTTCTCGGTTTTCTTCATCTCTTCTCTCTCGGAGAGGAAGGCCCCCCATTTCTTGTCTTAGCATTCCCTTTATATATATATATTATATATATATATTATCAACATTCCCTTTTGTCCAACGGTCCTTAACGAGAATGCCTTCATCCTTTGATTGTACTTCACGTCGCCTCTCTTGAGTATCATGACATTTACTTTGCCGTACAAGCTTTTGACGGCTCGATCTCGGCAGTGGCCGAGATACTCGTTGTTATTGGGCCTTGTGGGTACGACCACGACTTAGTTGATCCCTTACCATTCCTTTTAGCGCTAATCAATGCGTGGTCAGAGTTTGACCCATACATTTAGTCCCTCCGCCCATTGGGGTCGCCTCTTGGCGATCTCGATGGCGGACTCTGTTGATTCCAGAATTGGGAGAAATTTGAATGCTTTATGCGAGGGGCGAGAACCTCATGGCGAGGTAGCAACGTGACACTTTGAGAATAGCATCGAACCGTTATGTCAGTTCAAAATTGGGCTGTCACGTCAGTTCAGGATGTCATTAATATTCCACGTGCGTTATTATGGCGGACGTTTTCTAGGTAGTGTCGTTTTCCCGTGCCCTTTCCATTTTCTAACTGGCGGCTCTTGGTTTTCCCGCTCAGGGCATTTATATCCCTATAAAT
Organism: Nicotiana tabacum; assembly: GCF_000715075.1. Taxonomy (NCBI): domain Eukaryota; kingdom Viridiplantae; phylum Streptophyta; class Magnoliopsida; order Solanales; family Solanaceae; genus Nicotiana; species Nicotiana tabacum. The sequence continues at coordinate 155,079,730 of NC_134101.1, read as the reverse complement.
AGGGGGGGGAGCCTCTCATTTGAATGTTACATTTTTCAATTGCTTAAGAAAGAACCTCACAAATCTTCAACACCTTCTTTAATCTCTCATATTTCTGCTTTTGCTAGGATTCGCTCCCGCTCTGATAAAGCTGTAGGTGCTCTGGTGCCGGAAAATGACATATCGCTGCTCGAAGAGGTAGTGGAAGACGAGGGGTTTCCGATGGTAGATGAGGTGGTTCCTCGCCCGGGGAAGGCGAGGACCGATTTTAACGCCGCCGGAGATGAACTGAAGCCCGTTCCTTCCACGATGGATGCTCAGGCGTTCACGGCGTACAAAGCCAAATGGGGGATCCCTAATCACATTAATATGGTATCGGTGGATTGGAACATAGTGCATTTACACCGCCTGGGCTACTGCGCATGTTACGCGTATCCCTTTGTCATCGAGTACACGCTTCCCCTTCCTTCCTTGGTGTTGGATTTCTACCTCTTCTATGAGGAGTGTGCGGCTCAACTCTCTCCGTATGCGTACAAGCTTTTCCTCATGCTCATCAAGTATGCGGAGCTGGCCGACCGAGGAATTTCTCTAGGGTACATGCTCCATCTCTTCGCCCCTCATTTTCTTCGGGGTACAATGATTCATATGCGTTATCGAGGAACCAAGAGTTTGGTGGTGAAGATGGACGATAAGGCCAATCGCCACTTTTGGGAGAGCTTCTTCTATGTCCTAACAGAGCACGTCGTGTCGAACCCATCAGGGTTTCTTGAGACGTGGAATTTCGCTCGTGAGTTTTCCTTTCTGTTTATTTTATGCAATTTTTCTTAAGACAGTCGTCGGCCGTCTCCCTTTAACGAATTTGCTGAGGATTTGTTTTTGTTTTTCTAGCTGAGAGAATGCCTCCCCCGCTAGTTGCCGATATCTGCGAGTGGGTGAGCGCAATTCTCCCCTACACGATGGGAATTCATGAATGATTGCCTTTCCATGAGAAGTTTGGGCGCAAGCCTCTTACCGATGAGTTGGCTCGTTGTGGTCTTGCTTTGCTCTCCGCTCCGTAGTTTCTTTAACCTTGTCGTTATATGATCAAATCCCTTCTTATTGACAGGTCAGATAGGAGAGAGAAGGACGAGGGCTCCTGTGCTCGTATTCCGTCAACCGACTCCCTTCGCCCGGCCCGCACCAAAAGCTACTGCGGGCGATGGCGTAGAGAGTCTGGCTGCTCATCGGACCGCGCCCGTGGCCGAAACCGTACGCTTGGAGGTTGCTCCTTAACCGGAGACTCCAGTCCCCGCATTTCGCTCAACGGGCGAATTTTCTCGCATCGGTAGTGGAGAGGAAGCCCCATCGAAGAAGCGAAGGGTAGTGTTGGAAGGGGCCTCTTTAGCCGAAACACCCTCGAGGGGCGACCTTGTTTTGACGATACTCGATATCGGCGGTGGTGCCAGCCTGGACACGGAGGCGACACCTGTTGCGAGCGTTCAAGAGGCTATTATGGCAGAGGGAAGGAGTTTCAAGGTCGTCGTTACTATTTTGGGCCGCCCATCGACATCTCAGCAGAACCGCTCCCCTTCTTCGACCAATGAGAGGGGGAAAGGGCGTCATGGTTGAGGATAATGAATCCAACTCTGACATTGCCCGTAAGGACATGAGGATGTTCGAGGAGGGCTTTATCAGGACTAAGGTCAGGACAGAAGGCCCTTCCCGCATACTTGAAATTTCGTCGAATTTCAACCTGTTGTAGGACACGGTGGATTTGGTGCCACAGTTCGATCTTCTATTTCCACACTGAAAGCGGATCTCTTCGGGAGGTCAGCGATTCTGGGTTGTCACGCGGTGTGGCTGTGATGGCCTTAAGGGTGGGTTCCCTTTTGTTTTCTTTGTTTTGTGACCTTTGTCTTTACACTAACTCTTTCTCTCCTCTTTGTTTTTATTAGACTTACATATTGGAGATCGAGAGTGCTCGTAGTTCCGAGATGCGGGCTGAGATTTTTCTAAAAATGGCCGAGAAATAACAGCGGTATCGTAACAGGTGTCGTGAGATGCACGAGCAGCTTAGAGCGGGTGTTGGTACCCAGTCCGCTAGGGAGGAGTTGGAGAAAAGAGATGAGAAACTGATGCAGTTGATCCGCAGATACAACAAGCTTGAAGAGCTACTTCACGCCAAAGGCAAGGAGCTCGAGGTGGGCAGGTTTCCGCGGAGTGCGTGGACCTTCAGGCGAAGGTGCTGTCTTTAAGAGTTGAACTCGAGCAAAATGCTACTAGAGTCGACGCTCTGAGTACAAAATGGACGGAGAAGGTGACCGAGCTAGAAAAGAAAGTGGCCGAGTTGGATAGAGCCTAGGGTCCTCAAGTGTCGGCTTTGGCGAGGGAGGCGACGTTAGAAGACACTATCTGCGTCCTCAAGTCTGAGCAGGAATCTGAGAGGGCGACGGGCACGCTGAAGGAGGCGCGGCTCGATGAGCATATTGGCGAATTTAACTGGGAAGCTTCGATCTTGGGAGACTGTTGGCTCAGGTTGAGTCTGCCTCTACCACTGTCCCCCGCTGCTTGTATGAGCTATGGGTCCATGCCGAGGCCCAACGAGATATATGCAAGGGTTTGTGGGAGGCGAGGAAGTGTTCCTGAGGCTGCCTTTGAAGATGCTTGGGCGAAGGCACGCGAGGCTCGTATTGCCTGCGGTTACGACCCTGCGACACCGGAGGTTGGTGAGGGCGTTGAGATTGAGGATGAACTTCTTTCTGATGATGATGATGCTGGGGAGAACGGCGGTGGAGATGACGCCTGATCACGGCCTACTCCGCACTACTATTGAGTAGCGAGAGAGGGTCAGAGCAACTTTTACCAGATTTTGGGTCGGGATCGATTTCCACAGAGAGCTAGAATTTGGAATCGAGTATCTATCTAGTTTAGGATTGCATATGTGTTCCAAATTACACTTCTAATCATTTTTGGGGTTTTCGTTTTACTTCTACTATTATCAACTACAAATGGCAAATGGAACTAGATTAAGCTAAGAGTTAAACTAAAAAGGGTTGTTCAAATGGTTTAAAAGGCACTAGGGTAATGATTTTCACCTAGGTGGTTAATTGACGGGTAATTGAATCTAAGACACCATTGACATAATTGAATCTCGGTGGTTCGAGTGATTTTTCCCAAATTGACTTTCTTAAGACCAGTTGGGTATGCAAATTTGCACAGGCAACTAGGGTTCAAGTCGGGTATTACTCTCTCGAGGTTTAACCCTTTAATTGGGGCTATCAATCTCTTGGGTACGCCCCAATTCCTTGTTGGACCAATTTCGGAGACCTAAGCTCTCTTTCTCAAGAAGAACCCAAGTCAACTAAACACAAACTAGTGTTTGTAACCACTTATTCAGAAATTAACCATGAAATAGGCCCAAATATCAAACACCCATAGTCAATTTAGCCCTAAAATACAAAATCCATCAATTACCCACACTAGGGTTGAGCCACAACCCTAGCTTATGGGTCTAGCTACTCATAATTAAAGAAGAAAAGCAAGAAATAGATGAAGAACAACTCATATTAATTGATCACTAAGGTAAATAACAAGATTCAATGATGAAAAGTAGATGAAATTGCCCAAAATGGCTAAGAAAGTCGAACCCACGAGTGTAGCTACGTTACAAAACTATCTGCTACCCTAAAAATGGGAAAAGAAGCTATTTATACTAAGCTGAAAATTCTGGACAAAAATGCCCTTGCGGGGTTAGTGCGAACCGCACAAAATAGAGTGCGGCCGCACTAGAGCTCTTGACTTCAAAATCCAATTCTCTGAACAGGCAATGCAGATCACTCAGAACGGACTGCGGCCGCGGAGGCTTCTGTGCGGTCCGCACAGAATGGACTGCGGACCGCATTGGCTTGAAACTTCAAAACTGGCATCTCTCTGATTCTTGGGTCTGCGGACCGCACTAATTCAAGTGCGGACCGCACAAAACGTACTGCGGCCGCATTGCCTTTGTGCCTGAATGTCAATCTCTCTGAATCCCCTAGTGCGGACCGCACATAATGGTGTGCGGCCGCACTAGCCTGTTTTGCCTGAGCTTTGTCTTGTCTTGGGACTTGTGCAAGTTTCACTCCTTTTTGAGCCGATCTTTGACATTTTGTCACTTTGTTGATCAAACCTGCAATCAAGCACACTTGTGAGCCTTTTGGGACTATTTTGTATGAATTTCTAATCAAAGCATAAGCAAGGAGTATAAAATGCATTAAAACCCCTAGTTATCAACGCCGAGTGAAACATTGTTGCAGCTTTTGTACTTAGTTTTTTTTTTGTTCTTTTGTTGTTTATTTTCATCTTTTTCTTTAGGGCCATTTTTGGCCTTTTTAAGGCGCGACGGTTGCGCACGTACATTTGAATAAAATAGTTGCTTCACCTTTGTTTGTGTATCTTTTGACTTTCTTTCTCCTTCTCTCCCGTTTTTTTTGTTTTTTCTTTCTCGGGAAGATCTTCGATTTCTCCATGATGAGTCTCTGATTTTTCAATTGGGGATTCGAATGAGGGTAGATCTCGTTGTGTGAGTTCGAATGAAGTCAATTTGGATCTATAAGTTCGGGCGAGGTTGACTTCTGATTTGCCAACTTGGGCGGAATCAACCTTGATTTGTATATTCGAATGAGGTCGAATTCAGACTTGCCAACTTGGACGAAGTCAGTTTTGACTTGTATATTCGAGCAAGGTCGAATTTAGACTTACACTACAACAAAAAAAGGCTTTAGCGGCAATAAAAAAGGGCATTAGCGGCAATAACAATAGCCGCTATATCATTTACCGGCTATTGATATTTAGCCGCTGAAGCCGGGGTCGGTAAAGCCTTTAGCGACATTTATCACAAAAGCTGGTAAATGGTATGACTTATTGCCGCTAAATATCATTTGCTTTACCGGCAATTGTTTGCGACAATTATGATAACGGCTAAATCCAAGCTGAAACGACTACCAATGCTCTTTTAATGCCCATTTTTATAGTCGCTAAATTCAAAAAAAACTTGTCGCTAAAAGTCCATACTTTTAGCGGTAATTGTTTTGTGGCAATTAGAATGGCTATAATATCCCTTTTGAAAACGTATTAGTATGCCCTTTTAGCATCCATTTTAATTGCTAGTAAGTTCAATTAAATTGCCGCTAAAAAGTTATCTTTAGCAGCAATTATAATGGTTACAATTTTCCCTGTAGAAACATCATAATTTAACCTTTTATCATCTGTTTTTATAACCGATATATCCTGTTAAATTGGCGCTAAAAGTCACCAGCTATAACGGCAATAGTTTAACCATCATTAATAATAGCTACTACATTCGTTCAAAAAAATTTCCAAATAATAAAACATATTAAAATTAATACATAAAAATATAATGTATCTCATTAAATCTTAACAAACAAAAGGAAGTACTAATCCAAAATATTAATACCATAGTAACTTAAAAAATAAACTTTTATTGTTTGAAGTAAATAGCTAATATCATTATATGACTAATCCTAATGAATAATAGTCTTCAAATAGTTTTTGCAACTCTTCGTCATATTGAAATCTTCGACTCGCTAAATTATCGATCATCAGATTGTATGACCTGAAATTGTAAAATAACTATGTCAATAGATGAAATATATGAGCACTGTAGATGTACGCATAAGCAAGCAAATCTTCTTCTTCTAGTAGTCATCACTAAATATAAGAGGAATGCAAGACAGAGATGATCACACCAATGTAGACAGCAAAAATATATAAATTTTATGCAAGACTTGGCGGGATTTCACTTCAGAAGAAGCTGAAGTTCTTCTGTAAACCTCAATTTTTGTGCTAACAAAACACTGCCCCAAGCCAAAAAAAAATTCACTGTAGAATAACAGTTCAATTTTTAGTGAAATTTTTGGTCTCAAAACCTGCTCAAACTATCAAACAGGATGGGAACTGGCTCTTGTTACTCCATCGAGCAACAATACGAGCCAAGTCACACTAGTTAAAAATTGGCTGGAGGATTCGACAAGTTATTACATGACAACTTAAATGAAGATGATGTAGCTATGAGACAAATACAGCTGCAAAATGCTGGCTATAGTGCATACGGGTATGAAATCCTTGCACAGAATCCATTCAATCAACATGACCCCTTTGCCATGTCAAACAACAGAGCACCTCCAACGAACGTACAAATGGAAATAATGTCCCAGCAAAAGCAACAATAACAACAGCTGATGCAACAACAGCAAGTGATGCAACTGCAGCAATTCCTACAGTAAAATATGATGATGATATCTAATAATCAATATCAAGGTCAATATCCTCAACAAATTATTTATATGGGGTCTGCAAACCCTTTTGGAGATCCCTTCAGCTATCTACACAGCTCAATGCCACCACAGGGAAACCAGTCACTGCTTTAAGTTATTCAACAGCACTACACTGTATTCTTTATACAAAAGATAACATCAGGGAGTAAGTGATGAAAAACTATGTATTGCTTATTGTTAGCACATAAAAAAAAATCAACTGCATTTTTATTAGATACCACTGTTCAACCAGAATGGAATGCACCTTATGTAAGCAGCAAGAAACTTTAGTCATGTTCTATTTATACTGAATTACCAAAGTTATATGATTGAGCTGCAGGAATCTTCTGAAGGAAAGAGATGTAAGAAGTTTGAAAGATATGTAATAATATTAGACAAATAAATAGATGAAATCTTTAAAGGAAGAAGAAAATGTTCGGGCGAAGATATACTAAGATCATAAAAGAAGATTTCTTAATGATCTACAGTACGAAAACTCAAACAGTAGCGTGCTAAAGGATAAAGATGAGTAGTACCGTAAGAAAGTGAAGTATTTTCAGCAACACTAGGTATCCTTGATATTTGTGGTACTCGTTCATGGCCGTTGGCGTCGGGGGCCTGATAAATATTAACACATTAGATAATAATACTTTTATATGATTAAAATTTCATTAAGAATGTCTAAAACTTATGAAATCGAGTTACCTATTCACTTGAGGTGCCATTGATATTTGAGGCGTTGATTCATTAGAAGCATATTTGCGCATGAATTGTCTGGTTTGGAGTAAATCTGATTGCATCTTCTTGATTTTGTTCCATCAGATTCATTTCTTCATTGTGCTTATCCTTTAACTCGGTTATCTCTTGTTCTAACCTTTGTACAACCTCATTAGACGAATCCTCATTAGACGAATCCTCCACAACAATATTTTCTAAGTAAGATCTACTACCCCATAGAACAGAGGAGTTGGACCAAGTCCTAAATCACGAACAAACCCATTTTTGTCATTTCCGAATGACAAGAAAGAAATACATAGTAAGCACAAAGAAATACATCAATTACAAAGATTTTCATACAGAAAATAGTGAAAATAATGCATAGCCTTCTTGAGAAGCTGCAAACTATGAAAATAATGCATAATACGTAGGCCTCCTAAAAGAAGTTGGCCCCAATCCAAAACATAACACACTATAGACTAAATCAGTCTAGTACCAAATGTCAAGTTTTGATCGTAAAAGGAAGGCATAACAAGAAACTAAAGTATCAATTATTAAATCAAACCTTTATCTTGCCCATAAATTATCAAAGTAATGAGCAAAAGAAATTTTCATCAGTTGACTTCCCAGTAGTCCTGCACAGAGTGCCATGCAGGATCCTATGAGGACCCTATGAACATGAGCAGCCGAGCTTCTCCTCCTGTGCTTTCTGAAAAGAATGATCAATTTGACCGAACATTAAAAGAAAGTGCGAAAGCTAAATCCTGGCAAAGCAATGATTTCAAAGATGTGCTAACCGGTTCTGAAGACGGTGATGGATCACTAGCTACAGGTCCAGAGGAAGAGCGAAGCAAGATTGTCGATGAGAGCAAGAAATCAGCAGAAGCTAGAGCTGCTTGTACATCAGGGATTAAACTGAAGTCTGGAAAACTGCACGAAGCTTCTTTTAGCTCCATGAATGCTTTGATTGAGAGCTGTGTAAAATATTCTGAAGCAAATATGCCTATATTATTGGGTGATGCTATTGGAATGAATCTCCTTGCCGGTGTGGCTGCCGAAGAAATGTCCAAGTCTGACATGGTTTCACCTTCTGTTTCTCTGTAAAGAAATACCCTTGCTGCTGAAGATGATTGCACAGGTGATGATGTTAAGTCAAAGTCACCTCTGGCTGATATCTCCACTGGTGACCGTAGAAATGATGACCATGGTGATAGAGAGAAACTGGTTGTTAGTGCTAGTGCTTCATGGTCAGAGAATAAACTGCATCCATCCAAGGGTGCTGCTACGGAGTTCTCTAGAGATAGAAAGGCCTCTTTTTTTTCCCCCTGAAGAGACAATGACAGGAGGATACAACAAACAGTTCAACTCTCCCTGCATTGGTTCACAACCGGCTAGAGTGAAGTTGGAGATCACTGAGAAGTCAAGTGAGATGGAAAAGGCTGCTTCTTCACCTCACAGTCTATCTGAGAAGGCAATTGATTGTGATATAAGTAAACAATCCCAGGAGAAAAAGGTGGTGTCCCGTGAGGCCAAGGTTGATGGTGCTCTAAATGCTAAATTAGGTGGAAATTGTACTTCAGTATTAGAAGACAAGGTCAGTAATGCAGTAGTAAGCTTCAAAGACCAGAAACCAACAGTTGAAGTCTGCATGTAGGTAATAGTATCAAAAAATGCATGTAATCAAAACTCAATAAGAATTAAGAAAAACTGACCAAAGTAGTGAAAAAATGAGAGGAAAACATGATTAGTCTCCCCACTCAAAGAACGTTCCTACATACATTAATAAATCTAGAGCTACAACATACATAAAGTTGATATTAAGAGAGTTTACAACACCTAAACTCAAAGAGAGACAAAAGAGAGAAGCTTTTGGTGTCTCAGCAACTTCCATTCTCTATCAGGTTTTAGTTGCAATGAAGATTAGAAGTGATATACAGAGAAAGTGGGAAAAGTAAAATGGTTCTTCATGAGACGAATTGAATGCAACAATTATTAGGGAAAATGCAACCTTTGGTCTTTCCTCTTCAACTTTTTCTTCTTTTTCCCTTTAAAATTTTTATTTCCATTTTTTCCATTCCCTCTAGTAATTGACGTGTTTCTGTTATTTTTTAAAGATCATTTCCTAAGAAAAGTGTAGTTGCATGTAGCTTATTTAGTTAAAAATGCCAAATTAATTTTTTTATTAAGAAATGCCAAAGAATTTTTATCACTAACTTAAAGAGTTTTTAAACCAAGTCTAACCATATCAGCAAGTAGTATGCAAAGCAGGAGCAAGGAAAGTTTAAAACGATGGCCGCCAGTCAGATTATTTTATCAATGCATTAATAAGGTAAAATATTTTGCGAACCTTTTAGCCGCTAAAACTCGTCTTTGTAATAAGGTAAAAACTAGTAGTAATAAGCCTAATGACGCACTAAACCATCAACTAATAACAGAATACAAAACAGTATATATATCATGCTCGGGCAAAAAGTTTGAACATAGTTGAATTCATATCTCAACTAGTGATATTCAACTAAAACATCAATATGCATTAACGACACTTAAAAATTTCTGAACAATCACAAAAATAATAGTTGCCTTAGAAAACATACAGAGGAACCAATTCAAAAACAATAGAGAAACAAAGGAGGAATCAATTCAATCAATCGACTATCAATCTAACAGCAGCCAGATATCATAAACGACTTAGCAAACAAAGAAAAGGCTATACTTTCATAAATTTCAAAACGCCAATGTTGGATATCAAAAATCACAAATTGGTACCTAGTAAGCAAATTTTTTGCCGATAAAGACAAGAATGTGAAGGAGAAGATGATTTCTGCAACAATCTTGAAACCTACAGGAAAAGAGAAATTGGAGACGGATGAGAGGGAGAAGATTGACATCGAAGATTGAGCATTATCGAGCAACATCAACCCAAACTCAATTGTAAATCAATTGCAAGTAGCCTGCTAGGTACCTGGGAATTGCCGGAGACCGTAGCAAGGCGGAGACCGTGGCAGCAATATTGTTAACCATCTAGGTTGTTTCAGTTTCCCTTTAGATTAATGGTAGGGGTGTTCATGGTTTGGTTTGGATCGGTTTTTCCCTAAAAAGAAACCAAACCAAGTAAGTCGGTTTTTCAAATATTAGAACCAAACCAAACCTATTAAGTCAGTTTTTTCTCGATTCGGTTTATGTCGGTTTTTCAATTTTTTCGGTTATTTGTCGGTTTTTTCTTAAATATAAGACATACCCTATCAAACACATATTTCGGCGACCACATTTTCAACGTAACACTATCAAATTAATTGCCCTTTGAGAAATCTATTATTTACCAAGATATATTGATTATAGTTGAATCAAATAGTGATGAATAATTTAAGAATCCAATTAAAAATATATTATTTTTAACATGAATAGATTCTTACACTTAACAAAAGAAAACTACCAATCAAACTAGAATGTAAAGGTAAAGAACTGTACTAAAAGTGCAAACGATTAACATTTACTATAAATTTTTTGAAACTTTGTATAAAAGTATACATATATATAGGTGTAATAATGAATTTAAAATAGCTACTCCTATATTCGGTTTGGTTCGATTTTTTTTATTAAAACCAAAACCAAACCAAATTTGATCGGTTTTTAAATTTCAAAACCAAACCAAAAAGTATCTGTTTTTTTGGTCGGTTTGGTTTGGTTTTCGGTTTGGTTCGATTTCTCAGATTTTTCTGAACATCCCTAATTAAGGGAATTAGGAATTTGTTTTCTGGAGACCGTCATTTAGTTCCCTTTTGATTAAAGAATATATGTTTTCTTATTATTTTCTAATTGGAGGGAATGTAATTTCTTGTCCAAAAAAAAAAAATAGAGCGAAAGATTTTTTTTTTGTACGGAGGGAAAGTTAAAATAATTAAAAATTAATTTTAATTAATGATTTTTAGTGGTAAATTTTTTTATTGTCGGTAAAAGGATATCTTTTACTGGCTAAGGATCATTTGCCGCTAATATTTTCACTTAAATAATTCATTAGCGACAATTGCCTTATTGCTGCTAAATAATTGCCGCCAAAGGTCTTTTTTGTAGTTTGTTACCAATTTGGGCGAAGTCCCTTTTGACTTATACATTCGAGCTAGGTTGAACTTAGAGTTGCCAACTTGGGCGAAGTCAATTTTGACTTATATATTCGAGCGAGGTGGAACTTGGAGTTGCCAACTTGGGCGAAGTCAATTTTGACTTATATATTTGAGCGAGGTCGAACTTGGAGATGCCAACTTGGGCAAAGTCAATTTTGACTTATATATTCGAGCGAGGTCGAACTTGGAGATGCCAACTTGGTAGAAGTCAATTTTGACTTATATATTCGAGTGATGTCGAACTTAGAGTTGCAACTTAGGCGAAGTCAATTTTGACTTATATATTCGAGCGAGGTCGAACTTGGAGTTGCCAACTTCGGCAAAGTCAATTTTTCATGGCGAATTTAGCGATGGCAGGGGGCGAGCTCGTGTGAGATCGAACTATGACCCGTTATGAGTTCGACGAGGTAGAGCTTTGATTCGAGTAGGCAAATTTTTACTTCCACTCGGCGATGGCCGACGACCTTAAGGGTGTTAATTCGAGCAAGGTCGATCTCACGACCCTAAAACGGACCTGATCGTGATGGTGCCTCTCATGAAACTAGGCCAGCCGACACAAACCCCAAAACCAACCAAATAATTATAATAAGTCATTTAAAGACATTAATAAGCTAAAATTCCATAGTATAAGGTAGGATAAAACAGTTAGAAATAAAACACAGCCCGACATCGGGGGGTCACTAGTCATGAGCAACTACAACTCGTCCAAGAATATGAAAAGACAACATATTCTGAAACAAAGCTAATACAAAGCTGAATAAAGATAGGAAGGAGAAGCACTAGGCTGCGAACGCCGAGCAGCTACCTAGTCAACTCCGAAGCCTGCTAGAAGATAAATCAGCACTCGCTATCGCGACCCGAGACTCCTGGATCTGCACACATGGTGCAGGGAGTAATGTAAGTATGCCAACTCAGTAAGTAATAAAAGTAAAGGCAGCTGAGCAGTAAGAAAACACATAAACCACAGCATAACGCTACATCAAAATAGTATAAGTCCAGAACAATGCAGTAAAGCGGTAAAACTTGTAAAAATATCTCAGTTCAGTAAAAACCTTTTTAAAACATCTTTCAGTAATTCAAACGAGTGATGAAAACAGTGAGAAAAAGGATAGAAACGTAAACAAACCCTGGGGCAAAACATATACCACAACCGCCCCTCGGGCAAAATATTAGCAGAACCAGCCCCTCGGGCTACCTCACAATCACTCGTATCAGCCTCTCGGGCAATAACATGAAACAACAACAGCCTCTCGGGCAATATCACATCTCACACTGGGTTGGTACCCGTGTTTACTAGGGTGTTCAGACTCCAGAGGGGCTCCTACAGCCCAAGCGCTATAACAAGTCATCTCGTGGCATAATCAAACTGGCCCTCGGCCTCATAATCATGAATCAGTACAACTTGCTGCGGCGCACAGCCCGATCCCATAATATCCTCACAACACAGGCCCTCGGCCTCACTCATTCAAGAATCTCTCAAGCCACTCGGGCAACAGTAAAACATGATGCTCAGCCCAAAATATCATTTAAAATATCAAAACAGAGTAAATATGGCTGAGTTATAAAAATAGTAGAATACAACATGACCGAGTACAAATATGAAGTCAAAACAGTAAGGAATGGTAGTAAAAATTTCCTAAGGGTCCAAAACAGTTGGCACGAGGCCCAAATATGGCATTCAGCCCAAAACATGATAATATTTCCCAAACACAATGATATCAAACAGTTTTCAATCAAATACGCGACTTAACAGTTATACGAGACGTACTAAGTCTCAATCCCCAACGGTGCACGACCCCATGCTTGTCATCTAGCGCGTGCGTCACCTCAAAGTAATACAACGATGTGAAATCTGGGGTTTCATACCCTCAGGACAACATTACAATCATTACTTACCTTTATCCGGTTCAAACTCTAGCCCGCGATGACTTTGCCTCTCGACTCGGCCTCTGAATGCTCCAAATCTAACCAAAAATAGATTTATACCATCAAAATATGCTAGGGAAACAAAGCCCACTTGAAAATAACCAATTTACATAAAAAATCCTGAAATTGGCCAAACCCGACCCCCGGACCCACATCTCGGATTTCGATAAAAATCATAAAACCAAAATCCTTACACTCTTACGAGTTCATACATATCAAATACATCAAAATCCGACCACAAACGACCTCTCAAATCCTCAAATCAAAGTCTTCAATTTCAAGCCCTAACTCTCCAATTTTAGGCTTTAGATTCCACAAATTTCATGTCTAATTAGGTATAAATCAAAATAGGATCGAGTATTCAGTCCAAAAATCTTACCTCCAAGTGTTTCTCTTTGATTCTCTCTTCAATCCTTCTCAAAAAGCTCCAAAATCGCTCAAAAACGGTGGAAGATAGACAAAAATCGCGAACATGGGATTTAAACATTCTGCCCAGGGGACCTATCCTTCTTCGCGAACGCGGTCAAAGCCTCACGTTCGCGAAGGACAAAAAATCCGTTGACCACTTATTCCTTCTTCGCGAACGCGACCTCCTAAACGCTAACGCGAAGCTTCAGCTTCTCAGACCATCGTGAACGCAAAATTGTAACCCGTTGTAAATTCGAGCGTGATCGAACTTTCCTTTCATTTGGTGATGGCCGATGTCCATAAGAGTGTTAACTCGAGCAAGGCCAAATTGTAACCCATTTGGCGATAGCCGATGGCTGTATGGGTGTTAATTCGAGCGAGGTCGAATCGTAACCCGTTGCATTAGTTTTATTGGAGAACATTACTCGTTGCCTCATTGTTTATGCGTGCATCGGGTGAGTTCCGGTTTGCTTAATTTTGCTTTCATTGGAGAGTACTGTGTGTCGGGGTGAGTCCCAGTTTGTTTAATTTTGCTTTCGTTGGAGAGTACTGTGCATTTCATGGACTCATCACTTAGTCCCTGGTTTCAGAGATTGTTTCTTAATAATGTCGGCCTGTTCTGAGCCGTTTCTGTTATTTGTAGTATGGTACGGAGCAGAGGGCTTTGCTCGGTCATTTCTTGCGAGATGGTACGGTACGAAACATTTTCCTAGTATGTTCGGTGGCGTTCATTCCTTGTTCGCGTACCTGTGAGAATGCTCGTGTTCATGTTCTGAACCAAAAAGAGAGTATGATAAGTTAAACCCAAACGAAATTGCCTGTTACCTTAGCCTGGTAAGTCGGCAAAAGGAGGAAAGTCACTGTAGGGTTACTTGCTTTGCCCCGTGCTCGAATGGCGGTTTTAGATTTGGCAGCCGTGTTTGGCTTCGTCTTTAGTTGCGTCTATGCTTCTCGCGGGTTGAACTTACTTTGATCGTTGGGATATCGAGACCGAGTCCCAGTCCGATCCCGTCCGATATGCATAAACAATGAGGGAAACATGTCATACTTGTTCACAAATCACATAGTGCGTGTGGATATGAAAATAAGGCAAGATACGCCCGTTATTTCAAAGAATCACACAGTAGGCTATTGTCCCTTCCTAAGAGGTGGGAATACATGCCGGTATGTAAAGTAAATATGTTAAATAGGATTGCGGTCATGCTAAGTGTGTAGTGACCGTGATCCTACTTTGAACATGCATATGACGTGCCAAACCCATCGCTACAAATGAGGCGTGGGTTTTGCATATACATCAGACATAGTTTCGATTTCATGTAGAGATCTGACCCAAATTGGTTTGGTTATCTCAAAAGCTTATCTATCACTTTTTCGAGTTGGGTGTTTATACCGAGATGGTGAGGCTATAACAGCCTGGAAGTGATACTTGGCTGGTTTTAGATCTGAAGGAAACTAAGAATTTGGCTAAGTAATCCCCACCAACGGCGCCAAATTATTTGACAAAAAAGTATTAAGCTTTTTGCTAAACTAATTAATGAAGAACATAGAGGATAAATCTTAGCGAATGATAATTAACTCTAGATCTAAGTACATTGAATAAGAGAATAAGATATAATCAAGTTTATAAACTTTCTGGGATCATATAAGATATCGAATATGGATGATAGGCTTACATTCTTGACGTATTATCCTGTGATGTAGTGATAAAGACGGAAAAGATGGAATGCCATCGACAGTAACGAGATCTATCTTTGTTGATTCAATAATCACGATTACAGAGATTTGTATTCACTATCTAAGCCTTTTCTCGGTTTTCTTCATCTCTTCTCTCTCTCGGAGAGGAAGACCCCTCATTTCTTGTCTTTTTACCTCCTATATATATTATCAACATTTCCTTTTGTCCAACGGTCCTTAACGAGAATGCCTTCATCCTTTGATTGTACTTCACGTCGCCTCTCTTGAGTATCACGACATTTACTTTGCCGTACAAGCTTTTTGACGGCTCGATCTCGGCAGTGGCCGAGATACTCGTTGTTATTGCGCCTTGTGGGTACGACCACGACTTAGTCGATCCCTTACCATTCCTTTTAGCGCTAATCCACGTGTGGTCAAAATTTGACCCATACAGATACCATGTAGATTTTGAGAAGAAGAAAAAATTTCTTGTATTTATGTGTGTGTTTACCTCCCATGAGCAAGGGAGTTTATAGAAAGCTCCTAATGCTAATTAAGGAAATAAAATAAATCTATTCAATCAATCCAACTATCAAATCAAATAAAATAAAATCAGATTTTCTAAATATAATCAAATCTACTGAAATCATGCTAATCAACACTCTTAAATCAAATCTCCTTGAATCAAATCTCCTTGAATCATGCTAATCAACAAATTCCAATCCCTAAATGCAGTAGTCAATTTGACAAATTTCATGATTCATCATACATCTTGGTCGATCCAAGATGAATAGAGTAACGAGGATAATGTACCTCTGCTATAATCTGGTGCCGTAGTCCCGCTATATCCGGAAAACATAATAGGCCTCGATGCCTCAAGACTCCAGTTTCTGTTATCTCAAAGGCTGTCACTTCATTCTGTTGAACTTTCTCTCAAGCAACAATAGAGTAGGATCTCGTATTTGTTGACTTTAAGTTTGTTTACTCAACAAAATTACTGAATATAATAGCGATGTGTGGCAATAGGTTGCTGAATATAGTGAATATAGTAACTAGTATTGGTACCTGCGCGATGCACGGATAATTAAAAAGAACGATCTACACCATAAAGTTTAATATGTTAGTATTAATACCATCTTTACAAACATTAAAAATATTTTAAGACTCCAGTAAAACTTTAATTCCATCTCCTAATAAATGTTCCATAAAAATAATGATACTATATAATTTGTTTGATATGAATGTTCCACAAAAAATAATGATGCTATACAATTTGCTTGATATGTAGCATGTGCCTAAGGGAACATTTTTGTAGCAAATGCTCATGACATATTGCAGTGCATTTTTCAGAAGTTGTCCTTTGTATTGAGGTTTATCACTACAAAAAAATATGGGTAAAAACTCAAGAATTTCTGGTAAACCCCTGTCACTAACATTTTGGAAAATTGAAAACCTAATTATGCGTAAGACACCTTACATTTCCTAATGCTTGTATTGAAAGTACGAAAATCCCAATAGTTGCATGAATTCGATCTCCCTAAAATAAAAAATTTAAAAAGAAATTTAAGTTAATAAGGCGCATACGTTGAAGAAAATACATCACAACTCGAAAAAAATAACATGTAAAAGAGTATGCACCTTTTCATCTTGAATAATTAATTCAATTAAATTTGAATATTTTGGTTTCTCGCGGTCTGAAATGTGCCATAATCTAACAACACGACCTTTCAAATTCTAACTCATTTTGGACATTAATATTTAGCTGATATAGTTATAGTTTGGAGCTACACTTTGTAGAAGTTTGTGTGGAAGCCAAACCTAAGCAAAAGTTGTTTAAATAAAGATTTCTAAGGAAAGACAATTTAGTAAATCAATTTTTAAGTATGTGAAATCCTAATATTTAAAAAGGTATGTGTAAATCAATTTGTATGAGTGAGTGCGCAAAAAATGATACAGATCTTCATTTTTTAGCCTTTGGCTTATTTTAATTTTCAACTTTTTTTTTGTGGTTAATTAAAATTTGTTAATCATCAAGCCTTAATTTTTCTTGTCTTTTTCCTTTGTCCTCTGGTTCATTTTTCAATATTATTTCCTTTAATATAATATAGGTGTAAGATATAAAACGTTTATTTAATTATTTCTTTCTTAAAAACGAATACCTACAATAACTGAATTATACACAAAATTTAATTAAAAATATCTATAATAATGTATATTGTTCGTAAATAAGGCCAGATACAAAACTTGTACTAAATATAGAATTATTATTTCAACTTAAAATTAATGTGTAAGATACAAAACGAAATTGTAATTGATTCTTTCTAAAAAAAAGGATACCTACCATAACTGAATTATACACAAAATTTAATTAAAGATACCTATAATTATAGTATATTGGTCTGCTTAATGAAAATTGCGTCTTTTTTTTTTGTGTGCGACCAAAAGATTCTACTTTGGTCATTAAAAAGAGAACATTTTAGTTTAATTAATTCTTTCTTAAGTTTTTCAGTCTATTTTCTTTAGTGTAATATAGATGTAAGACAAAACATTTATTCAATTAATTCTTTCTTAAAAAAGAATACGTTCCATAATTGAATTGTACACAAAATTTAATTAAAGATATTTATAGAAATGTATATGATACCTATATTAATATATATTGTTCGCAAATAAGGTCAGATGCAAAGCTTGTACTAAATATAGAGTTATTATTTCAACTTAAAATTAATGTGTAAGATACAAAATGAAATTTTAATTGATTCTTTCTCGAAAAAGGATGTCTACCTTAAAAGAAATCCTTAATAGTATTACAAATTGATGATCCTGTAATTTTGTATGGCAAGTGTGAGTAATCATATATTGTCATGTCACAATGACCTTTTTCTTTTACTTATTTTTGGACTTTGGTCCATAACACGTTTTTGGAAAGAATTTTTTCTTTCCATTTTTATGTCAGCAGAATATTTCATACCTTTTTCTCTTACCCATATTAACTCAAAGCATTAATTTCATATTTCAACAAAATATTTGTCATATGTAATATTACTCCAAATATCGTTATATATGTTCACGTACAGCTCTATTTCATATTTCATTCCCACCAAAAAAAATTTAATTATTAATTAGATACAAAAGAACATCAAATAATAATTTTTTGACGGAAACCATTAACTTATATATAATAATATAGATATGGTAATATCTGTTCACGGATAGCTCGATTTTATCTTTCCTTACCAATAATTTTTTTATCCAATTAATAATTAGATACAAAAGAATATCAAATAATATTTTTTTCAATGTTATACAAATAGAATCCAACAAATAGATTTCATAAAAGTGCCAAGTAGCTTTTTCTCAATACGCCACTTGGCTTAACCTCATGCTTCATTACTCTCCTTTTAATATAATATAGATAGATTGAGTAAGATCTTATTTTGTTGTTTGAATTTATTTAATTTTTATACTCAATAAATTTTTAATATCATAAATAAATTTTAATTTTATTTTATATTTTAACATACTCCAAAATATAAATAGTCATAGATTATCTCAATTTACATATTTTTGTATTTTTTATTTTTCTATTATAGTTTTTTAATGTTTAATTAATTTTTCACTTCCATATTCTAGCTAATATAGAAGAAAATCTATGAGTGGATCAATATATAGATTAGATTTGTCTGAGATCTATTTAGATTATATATAAGATTCATTAAATTATTTCCATTAATTATATTTCTATTTATAATTTTTAATAATTAATGTTGTCTTAAAATTGCCAAGTGACTTCATTTTAGCTTGCCACTTGGCTTAACCACATGCTTCACAACTCTCCTTTTAATATAATATGGATATAGATAAAGAAATAAGTTACTAACGGCTGCCAACATGTCATAATATATTGTTATGGTTACCATACCCGTTATTTCAAAATCCTAACAATATTAATACCTCAATCCCTTTCACATTCCATTGTGATGCTATGAAAAAGTAAATTACTGGTCATTTAAACTATTTATGTTGACTTAAAGAATAAATGACTCATCATTATTGGTAGGTGTTGAATTTTAAAAGGACTTGCAATGAACCCTACAATTTGTGTATTAGGCATCAAAAATGTTTAGCTCTTTATTAAATTCATCTATTGAAAAATCATTGATTTATACATACTTGAACATATAAAAGAAAAAATAATTCTCCCTTGGGATAATAAATTACTAGTCATTTATTTGGCATTTCATAATGTGCAGGTTAAATGACTTGTCATCTCTTTGTTAAATCACTTGAAAAATTTAGTTCCATTGTGATACTATGATACTATTAAATAAGGATTAATTTTCAAAATAAAATAATTGCGGTAAAAAAAACTTTGTTTGACACTTGAAATGGTTCGGTAAAGATGGTTCGAGGTTAAGATGGGTCGGTCATATGAAGTGGAGGTAGTGGTGGAGCCTGAATTAGTCAACTCGACCCTCAGGCCACATGACATAAAACGAAGGTTATTATCACTATTATTACTAGTTTAAATCAATATTATAAAAGGTATTTTTTGGGCGAGTCTCTGGGCGAGGCGTGGAAAAGAAACTCGGGCTTCTTGGGGAAGTGCTTACGCTTAGACATTGCGAGTTTTCAGTTCAACATGTAAGCTAATCCTTAGTTTAATGCATAACAATAACAACAACAACAACAACATACCTTGTGAAATTCCGACTTTGGCAATTTGAGGGCATTTTGGTGATTTTAGTACTTTGAGCCATCAGCCCACTACCTAAACGATTAAAAGGTTTACTACAACTATTACTTTTACTTGGACTTGAATTTTATGTTAACTAGTGTTACTTTGGCAAACTTATCATAGGATCTATTTAAGAATTCTAAGAAAATATGGTGATATTCCTGGGCAAAATTATTTCCAGTCAATGGAAGAACCATTTTCATGAAGCCAAGATCTTTTATATGTGAAGGAAGTTAAATTCCAAATATCCTAGATGCCAACCATAGGAAGATGAGCACTATGGTCGCAGAGTGGCTGGAGAGCTCACATTTCGCAATTACTCAAATCAATAGAGTAATGTTTAATTATTCTAAAATCACTCAAAGTATATGTCAAACATCTTTCAAGAAGTTTGCAACATCTTAAAGGATGTTTCACACATTTGACAGGATGTTAGAAACATCATGATAAAAGTCTAAACATCTTTCAGGATGTTTCAAACATCCTCATGTAAGTTTAAAAATCTTCAGGATGTTCTAAATCAATTTGAAGGTAATATAATACACCAGGTCACAACAAGCAGTACTAGAGTTATCATAGCATGAAGGCTAATGAAAATAGATAATATATCTTTTACAAAACTAAAGCTTGTGTTTACTGATGAGTTCTAGTTGTTTATGGTTGATGTAATTATTGCAATCTTTAAAACAATCTCTCGTATAGATTTAATAATTGGAGACATCACTTTCCAGCATAAAATGGCAAGGTCTTAATAGCCAATAAAGAAAAACACAATTATCTACTCATAGTAGGGGATAAAAAATGTGTAAATGAAGTAGACGCTTATATAGTTTACAAAAGTACTCTGTCCAGGCTTTCCAAATATAATTGTTTCTGATAGCTTAGCATAGGAATATACTAGGATCTAGTTTCATTGTCCAAAATGAACCAGTTGTGCATAAATGTTTGATACTCGGTTAAATAAAATTTTCAGTTTGACCCAACAAAAATTAACATCAGCCAAAACATGATGTGAGATGTCGCAAACATCTTGTACCAAATTCAAGTCTTAACAGTACAGAAATGCTGCCGAAGTACAAAATATAGACTCAAGTCTTAACACTATAGAAATGCTAACGAAGTACAAAATATGGTAGTGTTGCGGAAGCCAAATGTATATAGTGTGAATAAGTCACAACTACTATACCAAAAATTATGACAGCCACCAAATAATAAATAAGACAATAAAACAACAATAAAGGGAACACCAGAATTTACGAGGTTCGGCTAATTTTGCCTACTCCTCGGACACAACCAAATATTTTATTCCACTCCAAAAATACAAGTGAAATAATACTAAAGAGAGAAGATACAAATGCCTTAAACAGATGAGAAGGCAAATGAGAGGTGTGTTTCAATCCTAAACATTAGGCCTTCTTTTATAGGGGAAAAATCCCCTCCAAACTTAACTCCCAACCAATGTGGGACTTTGGCATTTTGCCAAACTTCAACAAATCTCCACCTTGGCAAAATTCCACATTTTCAATTCTCTCTCAATAACAAATTTTGGTTGTGTCTTCATCTTCAATCTTCAGTGTTCAACAATGTTGATCAAATCCAAACAATGTTGAAACTTGACCGCAGTCACCACCTTTGTCAGCATATCAGCAGGATTCTCTGTAGTATGAATTTTCTTCACCGTGACTCCACCTTCTTCTATGATTTCTCGTACGAAATGATACCGAACATCAATGTGTTTCGTCCTTGCATGATAAACTTGGTTCTTCGCTAATTGAATAGCACTTTGACTATCACAAAAAATTGTGATACCTTTTTGTTCAACACCAAGCTCCTTTAGCAATCCTTGAAGCCAAATTGCCTCTTTCACAACATCTGTAATAGCCATGTACTCTGCCTCTGTTGTAGACAAAGCAACTGTTGACTGCAAAGTAGACTTCCAACTAACTGGTGCCTTTGCAAAAGTAAACGCATAACCAGTAGTTGATCTTTGTTTGTCCATATCACCCGCAAAATCTGAGTCACAATATCCAACTACAGACTGATTGTCTTCCTGCTCAAAAACTAACCCGACATCTACAGTATTATGAATATACCGTAGAATCCACTTCACAGCTTGCCAATGCTCCTTCCCTGGATTGTGCATATATCTGCTAATAACTCCAACAACTTGTAAAATGTCAAGCCTTGTGCAAACCATTGCATACATCAAGCTACCAACAACATTTGCGTATGGTACCTTTGACATATACTCTCGTTCAGCTTCATCCATTGGCGACATAGTAGTACTTAGCTTAAAATGGGAAGCAAGTGGAGGACTAACTGGCTTAGTCTTGTCATCTATGCCAAAACGTTGAAGTACTCTCTTCAAATATTCCTTTTGAGATAAACAGAGTTTCTTTGAACGTCTATCTCTAATTATCTCCATGCCAAGAATTTTCTTTGCCTCACCCAAATCCTTCATCTCGAACTCCTTCTTCAGTTGAATCTTCAACTTATCAATTTCTTCCAAATTCTTGGAAGCTATCAACATATCATCAATATATAGGAGAAGATATACAAAGGAACCATCTTTAAGCTTGTGCAAATACACACAATGATCGTATTTGCTTCTCTTGTACCCTTGCCGCAACATAAACTCGTCAAATCGCTTGTACCATTGTCTAGAAGATTGTTTCAATCCGTACAACGATTTTTCAAGTTTGCACACCATATTTTCTTTTCCAGCAACTTTGAATCCTTCTGGATGAGTCATGTAGATTTCCTCCTCCAAGTTTCCATGTAAAAACGCAGTTTTTACATCCATCTGAACTAGTTCCAAATCCAATTGTGCTACCAAAGCCAACATAATTCTAATGGAGGAATGTTTTACAACTGGAGAAAACACTTCATTGTAATCAATTCCCTCCTTTTGAGCATATCCTTTGGCCACCAATCTTGCTTTGTAGCGAACATCTAATTGGTTAGGAAATCCTTCTTTCTTTGCAAATACCCATTTGCACCCAATTGCTTTCTTTCCCTTCGGGAGATTGGCCAATCTCCATGTATGATTCTGATGAAGGGACTGTATTTCATCATTCATGGAAATCCTCCACTTATCTTCTTCTGAACTTTGGACAGCGTCTTTATAAGTAGTAGGAACATCATCAGCTACAATTGAGGTTGCACAAGCAACCATCTCTATGAGACGAACAGGTTTCGTTATTGTTCTTTTTGGCCTGCTGGTTGCTATTGATTCAAGTTGTTGTTGAGATTCCTGAGTTGGAATCTCCTCTACTGGCTCTCCTTCCAGAGGGTAATCTTCATTTGTTTCCTCCTCTGCTTCTTGTGTAGGAAAAATAAATTTTCCCTCAAACTCCACCTGCTTAGAAGCACCTTCATTTTGTTTGGTATCTTCTGTTACCTTATTTACCATAGCAAATTCATCAAAGGTAACATCTCTGCTGAATATTACTTTCTTTGTCATAGGACACCATAAGCGATATCCTTTGACTCCAGAAGTAATTCCCATAAAAATAGCCTTCTTTGCCCTTGGATCCAATTTTGACTCCGTCACATGATAATATGCAGTTGAGCCAAACACGTGCAAAGAGTTATAATCTACAGCAGGTTTTCCGTACCATTTTTCAAATGGTGTTTTGCCATCAATAGCAGCAGATGGTAGACGATTAATGAGGTGGCATGCATATGTAATTGCCTCAGCCCAAAATTCTTTGCCCAAGCCAGCATTGGACAACATACACCGTACCTTCTCCAGCAAGGTCCGGTTCATACGTTCTGCCACTCCATTCTGTTGTGGTGTATGTCTAACAGTGAAGTGTCGGATGATGCCATCATTTTCACAGACCTTATTGAAATGATCATTTTTGTATTCACCTCCATTGTCTGTGCGAATACACTTGATTCTCCTGCCTGTCTGATTTTCCACCATCGTCTTCCATTTGAGAAAAATTCCCAACACTTCATCTTTGCTCTTCATTGTATACACCCATACTCTTCGGGAAAAATCATCAACAAAGGTTACAAAATAGTGCTTCCCACCCAATGAAGGTGTTTTGGAAGGACCCCAAACATCAGAGTGTACATAATCCAAAATGCCTTTAGTATTATGGATCGCTGTACCAAATTTAACCCTTGTCTGTTTCCCTTTAACACAATGCTCACAAAACTCCAAGTTGCAAGCCTTTACTCCTTTTAACAATCCTTGATCTGATAGAGTTTTCAAGGATTTTCCTCCAACATGTCCCAAGCGCATGTGCCATAGCTTGGTTGCTTCTGCCTCTTTGTCGTCACTGGATGTTACTGTCGCTGTCCCAATAACTGTACTGCCACGATAGCGGTACATATTATTATTCTTCCGATTAGCCTTCATTACCACTAGTGCACCGGAGCATACTCTCATCACTCCATTTTCTGCAATGATTTTGAACCCTTTTGATTCTAGGGCTCCCACAGAGATGAGATTCTTCTTCAAATCCGGTACATATCGAACATCTATCAATGTTCTGATCATTCCATCATGGTTCCTTAATCGTATTGAACCAATGCCATATGAGGTAAGAGGGCTGTTATCCGCTGTGTGGATGACTCCATATTCTCCTTCTTGAAATTCCATGAACCAGTCCCTGTTGGGACACATATGATAGCTACAAGCCGAGTCCATCAACCATATGTCTGATGATGTTGATGACTCTGTTGTAACTAATGAGAAGTCTGAATCATCACAATCAGCTACATTTGAATCCATAATGGCCTTTCCATTGTTATGTTTGGCCTTATTCTTCAACTTCGGACAGTCTTTCTTCCAGTGCCCTTTTTCTCGACAAAAGGCACATTCATCTTTGCTGGGTCTGGATCTTGACTTGGATCTTCCCTTCTTTGTCCTCGTTTGATTTTGAGGACGACCCCTCACAAATAGTGCTTCTCCTTCTCCGCCCTTCTGTTTTTCTCGCTTTCTTTGTTCATAGCTGTACAAAGCCGAACAAACTTCTCTGAGAGAAACTTCGTCATTTCCATGGAGTAGAGTAGTTTCAAGGTGCTCGTACTCATCAGGAAGTGACGCCAACAACATCAAGGCCAAGTCACCATCATCATAAGTTGTATCCATATTTTGCAAATCTGTAACCAACTTATTGAAACTGGTGATATGTTCATTCATCGTGGTACCAGGAACATAGGTGAAGTGAAACAGTCTCTTCTTCATGTACAATTTATTTTGACTGTTTTTCTTCAAAAATTTATCCTCCAGTGCTTTCCATAATTTACTTGCAGAAGTTTCCTTTGTGTATGGATATTTCTGCTCTCTAGCAAGGTAGGATCGAATGGTACCGCAAGCAACATGGTTGATAATTCTCCAATCTTCTTCTCCAATAACATCTGGTTTCTTTTCTTCAATGGCCAGATCTAGCCCTTGTTGAAAAAGGACATCTAGAACCTCGCCTTGCCACATCCCAAAATGTCCGGACCCGTCAAATATTTCGACCGCAAATTTCGCATTTGACACAATTCTTGTCATAAGCGAAGATGCCAATGATGACGTATTGTTGACACTTGATGTAGATTCTTCTTGTTTATTGTCTCCCATCTTTGACACAAATATTATTTAATAGATGACGACACAAATCAAGATTATTTCCTTTCTGGTGTGGAAGATCAGACTAAGCTGCAACCACAGAGCATACTCAGACAGAACCTTGACTCAGTTACCAAGATAAATCTTTTCTGATGTGGAAGATCAGACTATGCTGCAACCACAGAGCATACTTAGACAGTACCTTGGCTCTGATACCAATTATTGCGGAAGCCAAATGTATATAGTGTGAATAAGTCACAACTACTATACCAAAAATTATGACAGCCACCAAATAATAAATAAGACAATAAAACAACAATAAAGGGAACACTAGAATTTACGAGGTTCGGCTAATTTTGCCTACTCCTCGGACACAACCAAATATTTTATTCCACTCCAAAAATACAAGTGAAATAATACTAAAGAGAGAAGATACAAATGCCTTAAACAGATGAGAAGGCAAATGAGAGGTGTGTTTCAATCCTAAACATTAGGCCTTCTTTTATAGGGGAAAAATCCCCTCCAAACTTAACTCCCAACCAATGTGGGACTTTGGCATTTTGCCAAACTTCAACAGGTAGCTTCAATAACTGTCATAACTCCCATCCTTCTTCCGCCTCTTCTTATTACAAACCCAAAAAACTATCACAATTCAAAAGCAGATGGGTCACTGGAATCTTTTTGTATATTAGCAAAGGAAGTCCAATTAACATAATTACATAAATAAATATCATATTATTAGGTAAAAAAGAAAACAAAAAAAGAAATACAGAAGAATTAGCTTAACTAGCCGATTAAAAGGATGGATGTTAATGTAGCCTGTGGAATCTAAGAAATTAGCTGTTACAGCTATTGCTGTTGATAGAGTGACTAGTCACCTTTTGCTTTAGATTTAACAAAAAAACATTTATAGAACCAAAAAAATTCATCCAGCTAACAGCTCTCTTGTTTAATAGTCACATGAATTGAGACGAAGGGAGTACTTACCGTCATTTTTTCTTTTGTTCTTTGTTTTCTTCCCATTCATTTCATTTTGCCATTTTTCTTTGGTCTTCATATTTCTCTTTAGTCTATTTGGTTTTTGGCATGCAGAGGAGGGGAGGAAGGGGTACCACCAGTGCGATCATCAATTGGAGTGAAGACAGAAGTGGTACCACCATACATTTGCCCATCTATACGAATAATATAAGCATCAACGAGCTGATCATCTTTAATGGTATTTGATTTACCATCAAGATGAGAAGCACTACCATTTGTCTGATTAGGTGAAGCAGAATACTCCACCAAGGCATGTAGAGGAGGGGATGAAGGGGTACCACCTGAACGATCATCCGGAGGGAAGACCGAAGTGGTACCACCTTCATCATCCAGAGAAGAGGACAGGGGAGTACTACCTAGGTGACATCCATAGTGTTAGGAGGGTGGATGGTTGAGGAAAGAACCACTGGTCTTTTATTTATCGGCTCAGTCAGTTCACCAATTTGCTTCTTCATATATTCTTTGTCATTCCTATTTTCACTCACTTCATTCTCTAGTTTTTTTATTAACTCCAATTGTTCTTGTGTTCTTCACATTTGGAGCAAATGCAAGGATAGAGGTATCACGCCCCAAACCTAGGGAGGCGTGGCTGGCACCCGGTGCCGCGCTAGCCCGAGCAAACCACTCTGTAACTTTTTTTTCTTCTTTGTAACTATCATGGGCTAACATGTCCACAACTCGTAATGTGTAACTATAAGTGGGCAACACTGTATCGCTGAATCATATTTCTTAAAAGATGAATACATATGGACCGTCAAGGCCTCTGACATACTGTACAAAATGGACCTCTGTCTACAAAGCCTCTAAGATTATTTGACATCATATGGGACATGGTACCGGCCTACCCATAAGTCTGTAGCAAAATTCTGACATGATGACTCATAGAATCTGCTCCACTCCGAATGAGGTGGAGTCTTACTGATCCCTCGCTGAATGTCAATCTCGTCTACTATGAGGGCTCGTCAAACTGATTATCTATACCTACATGCATGAATGCAACATCCCCAATAAAAGACGTCAGTACGAATAATGTACTGAGTATGTATGGCAGAACTGAAACATAACCATAATTCAACATTAATTAAAGACATATAAGAATCCACCTGAATCTCTGAAGTGCCACCATAAATGCGTACTTATTATACTCTCTCTATATATATATAAAATATGCTTCTTTTTGAGACTATTATCCATATCATATGATGCAGTCACATGTATCACTATATTATAAACATTAACATCTTTACCAAATATCTCAATAGGTAACTAGATACATGCTTAGATATGCTTGAAATCCTTAACTGCTAAGAATAGAACCACTTATGGAATATCATTACATTTACATATCGTTACTTGGATCATGCCAAGAGAAAGAAGGGATAACCTTAACATATCTAGATTAGGAAAAAACCGTATGATATTCTTGAAAAAGATTGCACCGTACTCCCTTAGAATTGTAAATTTTCACGTTGCTAAGTATTGTAAGGATCCATATGAAGTCTTGTTGAAATTTTCCATTTGTTGTTTCAAGAGTTAGTCCCTTTTGATCAACGTAGTGTTTTCTTAAATTTCTATGAGCATGAAGTTGTAGCAGAAGAAAGTGACCAAGAAATTACAAGGCAACAAAGCCTGTCCAACGGCAACTCTTCTAATAGGGTGATACTCCAATAATTAAAGAGAGATCTTACTAATTTGATTACTGGGCAAGGGGTTTCTGTTCATGCTTCACTTTGTTCCTCCAAATTTCAGTGAATGGCCCCTTAAAGTAGTTATTTCGAATCAAAAGATGAAAGAAAATAATTGCACTAAAAGTGTTTAAAGGTCAATGGAGCTAACAAGAGTGATACATTTTGTGCTTTGGTTGTTAAGGCTACTTCTAATAATCATTCTATTGCTAGCTATTGTTTTGTCCCTTTTATAAAAGTTAAAACCTTATAACGCCTAACAAGTTTAGCTAGACCAAAATTAGCCAGCACCTCCTTAGCATATGAATAGTTGGAAATTTGTTGCCAAATTCCTATAGTCCCACGTGGATTGTTATCCCTAGTAATTATCCAAGATTCCCACTTAATTATTTATCTACAAATTTCTAATTAATTTTGTTAACTTCCCACTTAAATCAATAATTAATTAATTATTCACATAATTAAAAATTATCTCAAATTACTTAAAATACTACTTACTTTTAACACACTTTATACACCTTACTATTATGGTCATATGGTACCATATAAAATCAATACATACTATTATTTTATTAAAATATCCATGTAAAAATACACCTATTTTCTCAACTTCTAATTTTCCTAATCTCATATAAAGAGTACAAATTTTTGTACGCTTAATTCTTAAAATGGTAAAAAGATAATCTTCTTTTCTTGTGAGAAAATAATTTTTATCTTTACAATAAAGAAAATCTCATCAACTATATCATATTATGTGAATAATTTAAAGCATATTCGGAAGTAGTAATATTAATAACTATATAAAATTATATTTTAATTTTTTTTTTTTTTACAAAAGTGTTTCACTCAAAATACCACATCAAACGTATATAACGTTAAAATCACGGGAGGTAACAAGAGGACACTAGAGGCACCCACAACACTTTCTTTTTCCTGTAACTTCTTTTTCAATAAAAGATATTGTTCTAAGAACTCTTCTTTCAATTTCTAGGGTTCGCATATCACCCTTATGGCAATATAATTCATCACTGTGGTGTCTCAAAATTGTAATTCCTTTCAACTCTTCTTTTAAACTATCCATCAAAATGTCTTTTTCGTCATCAAACTGACAAATATTTTGCATGTAAGACAATCGATTCTCTTATGTTGTAGGGAAAAGAAAGGGGTACACAACTGATTAAAAAAAGACTATCAACTATATCAGAAATTATCAAACATCTCCCAGAAATTTTGAAATATATATATATCAGGATATTTGAAACATCCTCGTTGATGTTTCAAACATTTTTCAGGATATATCAAACATCAACCAAGACGTTTCAAATTTCATTAACACGATAAAGGCTTACTAGATCAACTTTGATTTTAAAAGGATCACCCTGCGCTTCACGGACATCCACTTCATCATTCTCGGGTCAATTGTCTTCTAGGGTGTAAAATTTTTCGGCTGTAGTGAAGGTATTGCTTTATATGCCTAAGCCTACATGGTGTGATGGTTAGTAATTCAATAAAGTAAACTATAAAAGGACACGAAAAATATAAATACTGAAACTGTAGTACCATGAATGCCTAAGGAAAGCCACAGAGGTTATAAAAATCATGAACTTAACGTGCTTTCATATCTTTGGAAAAGATACCCCAAAAGTCAAAACAAAACTATCTCTTCCCCATAGAAACCTTCTTCATTGCATGTTAGCTTGAGTATGGTTTCATCAATACCATAATATTCATCCCTTGCTTTCAGAATGCAGTGTGCAACCACACCAATGCGAGAGCAAAGTTGTAATGTTCCAGCTCTTTAGATTTTGATTCAACAAGATTTATCAGCTTTTTCTCAGTCACACTCTTCCTGTCCTTTGTAGTGATTCTCCACAAATTTTCATAAGGAGAATTAACTCATTTAAGGCTTCTTTTCTTGGAAAATCTTTACAGTTTAGTCCAGTCATAATTGCAAATTCATTGAGGCCAAAGCGAACTGGAAAGTTATGAAAATTGAATATACCAGGTTTGGAGTTTTGATCTATTGACCACCATGATGGAAAATGACATCCAGTTTAACCATGAGTATGAACCTACAAAAAAGAAAAGAAAAAACAGTTAGTAAACTGATAAACTTCAAAACAAAATGTAAAAATAGAAACTTAAATGTTGTAGTTCTACAAAGAAATATCATTGCATCTCATAAACTATTGCAAACCATAGAATAATGTGTCAAGGATAAACTTGCCTTTAATATTGTAGCCATTAAGTGCCACTCGAGGAAACCATAACAGGATTTTTCGATATCCAGTCTCTTTCTGAACCTAGGTACAGAGGGAAATAGAGTTACATCTTATCTGATTTTGATGGAATGCGAAAAGTAAAATGTATTCATTTTGCTAGCAGAAAATGCTAATTCTATTTTACTTTCTTTATTCCTTCGTCCAAAACTGTTCAACAAAGGCAGTTGTAAGATCGTAGGAGCCTTTTGGTTAAAAGGGATATTTATATATAGCTAGTTAGCAAAAGACATTATACAGATAAGGCATTGTTTGGGTACTGAAGTACCCCTACTGCAGAAATGTTTTCTAGAATTGTTTCCATATTACAACCCACAAAAAATCTAACCGAATCAGTTCCTAGGATGTCTGCAAAAATTGGCAAACATCGGAGGAACTGGTATGTAACGATCCGGCCGGTCGTTTTATGAATTACCGCTCCGTTTTCCTCATTTCTACTTCTTTATATGTTGTTCAGTTGTACTTCATCGCATCGTGTTGGTTAGTTTGAGTTCGGAGTGGTTTTCTAGAGAAATGAGACACTTAGACTCTTAAGTTGACCCTTTTGTTGGAAAAGTCAACCGAAAGTTGACTTTGAGTAAACGATCTCGGAATTGGGTTTTTATAATTTGGATAGCTTCAAGAGGTGATTTGAGACTTAGCAGCGTGATCAGAATGAGTTTTGGAGCTCCAAGGTAGATTTAGGCTTGAATTGGCGAAATTTGAATTTTGGCGTTTTCCGATTGATAGTGAAAATTTTGATATAGGGGTCGGAATGGAATTCCGGAAATTGAAGTAGGTCCGTGGTGTCATTTGTGATGTGTGCGCAAAATTTCAAGTCATTCGGACGAGGTTTGATAGACCTTTTGATCGAAAGCGGAATTTGGAAGTTTTGGAGTTTCTTAGGCTTGAATCCGATGATGATTTGATGTTCTGATATTGTTTTGGACATTCCGAAGGTTGGAGCAAGTTTGAATGATGTTATGGGATGTGTTGGCATATTTGGTTGAGGTCCCGAGGGCCTCAGGTGAGTTTCAGGTGATTAAACGGATCAAATCCTTGTTTTGAAAGTTGCAAATTTTCTGCTGTTTCTGTTGTAGAGTTTTGCTCTTCGCGTTTGCGAGAGGGTCCTTGCGTTCGCGAAGAGATATTGGGTGAGGCAGGAGAATTGCCCTTTGCATTCGCGATGTTGGTCCCGCATTCGCGAAGGGAGAGGCTGAGTGTGCATCGCAAACACGATGTAGGTCCCGCATTCGCGTAGCGTAATTGGAACAGTTGAGGGCCCTGGTAGTTGTTCTTCGCGTTTGCGAGGTGGAAGTCGCATTCGCGAAGGCCTGGGAAGCTGAAGCATCGCGTTCGCGAGATGGGAGTCGCGTTCGCGTAAGAGGAATAAGTGGTCAATGATTTTTGTGCTTCGCAAACGCGAGGCTTTGACTGCATTCGCGAAGAAGGAAAATTTCACCTCGGCAGAATGTTTAAATAAGCTATTTTCGCGATTTTAGGTCTATCTTCCACCATTGTTGAGTGATTTTGGAGCTTTTTGAGAAGGATTGAAGAGGGAATCGAAGGGAAACACTTGGAGGTAAGATTTTTGGACTCAATACTCGATTCTATGATAAATTCTACCTAATTAAACATGAAATTAGTGGGATTTAAGGTCGAAAATTGGGGAGTTAGGGCTTGAAATTAGAGACTTTGATTTGAGGATTTGAGGGGTCGTTTGTGGCCGAATTTTGATGTATTTGGTATGTATAGACTCGTGAGAGTGTAAGGATTCTACTTTTGTAAATTTTATCGGAATCCGAGACGTGGGCCGGGGGTCGGGTTTGGCCAATTTTGGGATTTTTGAGTTAAATTGATAATTTTCGTATGAGTTTCATTCCTTTAGCATATATTGATGGTTATATACTGATTTTGGTTAGATTCAGGGCATTTGGAGGCCGAATCGAGAGGCAAAGGCATCGCGAGCTAGAGTTTGGCTTGGCTTGAAGTAAGTAACGCTTAGAGTTTGGCTTGGCTTGAGGTAAGTAACGTTTCCAAACTTGGTTCTGAGGGTTCGAAACCCCGAAATATGTGTTCTATGATTACTATTGAGGTGACGCAATGCCAAGTAACGGGCGTGTAGGCGTGCACCGTGAGAAATGCGGCCTGGATCATCCCATGGCACTGCTTAGTGACTCTTTTATGTTGATATCTATATTGTAATCATGTGATTAAGTTAATGAGCTGCAAATTTTGACTTATATATTCGAGTGATGTCGAACTTAGAGTTGCAACTTAGGCGAAGTCAATTTTGACTTATATATTCGAGCGAGGTCGAACTTGGAGTTGCCAACTTCGGTAAAGTCAATTTTTCATGGCGAATTTAGCGATGGCAGGGGGCGAGCTCGTGTGAGATCGAACTATGACCCGTTATGAGTTCGACGAGGTAGATCTTTGATTCGAGTAGGCAAATTTTTACTTCCACTCGGCGATGGCCGACGACCTTAAGGGTGTTAATTCGAGCAAGGTCGATCTCACGACCCTAAAACGGACCCGATCGTGATGGTGCCTCTCGTGAAACTAGTCCAGCCGACACAAACCCCAAAACCAACCAAATAATTATAATAAGTCATTTAAAGACATTAATAAGCTAAAATTCCATAGTATAAGGTAGGATAAAACAGTTAGAAACAAAACACAGCCCGACATCGGGGGGTCACTAGTCATGAGCAACTACAACTCGTCCAAGAATATGAAAAGACAACATATTCTGAAACAAAGCTAATACAAAGCTGAATAAAGATAGGAAGGAGAAGCACTAGGCTGCGATCGCCGAGCAGCTACCTAGTCAACTCCGAAGCCTGCTAGAAGATAAATCAGCACTCGCTATCGCGACCCGAGACTCCTGGATCTGTACACATGGTGCAGGGAGTAATGTAAGTATGCCAACTCAGTAAGTAATAAAAGTAAAGGCAGCTGAGCAGTAAGAAAACACATAAACCACAGCATAACGCTACATCAAAATAGTATAAGTCCAGAACAATGCAGTAAAGCGGTAAAACTTGTAAAAATATCTCAGTTCAGTAAAAACCTTTTTAAAACATCTTTCAGTAATTCAAACGAGTGATGAAAACAGTGAGAAAAAGGATAGAAACGTAAACAAACCCTGGGGCAAAACATATACCACAACCGCCCCTCGGGTAAAATATTAGCAGAACCAGCCCCTCGGGCTACCTCACAATCACTCGTATCAGCCTCTCGGGCAATAACATGAAACAACAACAGCCTCTCGGGCAATATCACATCTCACACTGGGTTGGTACCCGCGTTTACTGGGGTGTTCAGACTCCAGAGGGGCTCCTACAGCCCAAGCGCTATAACAAGTCATCTCGTGGCATAATCAAACTGGCCCTCGGCCTCATAATCATGAATCAGTACAACTTGCTGCGGCGCACAGCCCGATCCCATAATATCCTCACAACACAGGCCCTCGGCCTCACTCATTCAAGAATCTCTCAAGCCACTCGGGCAACAGTAAAACATGATGCTCAGCCCAAAATATCAAAACAGAGTAAATATGGCTGAGTTATAAAAATAGTAGAATACAACATGACCGAGTACAAATATGAAGTCAAAACAGTAAGGAATGGTAGTAAAAATTTCCTAAGGGTCCAAAACAGTTGGCACGAGGCCCAAATATGGCATTCAGCCCAAAACATGATAATATTTCCCAAACACAATGATATCAAACAGTTTTCAATCAAATACGCGACTTAACAGTTATACGAGACGTACTAAGTCTCAATCCCCAACGGTGCACGACCCCATGCTTGTCTTCTAGCGCGTGCGTCACCTCAAAGTAGTACAACGATGTGAAATCTGGGGTTTCATACCCTCAGGACAACATTACAATCATTACTTACCTTTATCCGGTTCAAACTCTAGCCCGCGATGCCTTTGCCTCTCGACTCGGCCTCTGAATGCTCCAAATCTAACCAAAAATAGATTTATACCATCAAAATATGCTAGGGAAACAAAGCCCACTTGAAAATAACCAATTTACATAAAAAATCCTGAAATTGGCCAAACCCGACCCCCGGACCCACATCTCGGATTTCGATAAAAATCACAAAACCAAAATCCTTACACTCTCACGAGTTCATACATATCAAATACATCAAAATCCGACCACAAACGACCTCTCAAATCCTCAAATCAAAGTCTTCAATTTCAAGCCCTAACTCTCCAATTTTAGGCTTTAGATTCCACAAATTTCATGTCTAATTAGGTAGAAATCAAAATAGGATCGAGTATTTAGTCCAAAAATCTTACCTCCAAGTGTTTCTCTTTGATTCTCTCTTCAATCCTTCTCAAAAAGCTCCAAAATCGCTCAAAAACGGTGGAAGATAGACAAAAATCGCGAACATGGGATTTAAACATTCTGCCCAGGTGACCTATCCTTCTTCGCGAACGCGGTCAAAGCCTCACGTTCGCGAAGGACAAAAAATCCGTTGACCACTTATTCCTTCTTCGCGAACGCGACCTCCTAAACGCGAACGCGAAGCTTCAGCTTCTCAGACAATCGTGAACGCAAAATTGTAACCCGTTGTAAATTCGAGCGTGATCGAACTTTCCTTTCATTTGGTGATGGCCGATGTCCATAAGAGTGTTAACTCGAGCAAGGCCAAATTGTAACCCATTTGGCGATGGCCGATGGCTGTATGGGTGTTAATTCGAGCGAGGTCGAATCGTAACCCGTTGCATTAGTTTTATTGGAGAACATTACTCGTTGCCTCATTGTTTATGCGTGCATCAGGTGAGTTCCGGTTTGCTTAATTTTGCTTTCATTGGAGAGTACTGTGTGTCGGGGTGAGTCCCAGTTTGTTTAATTTTGCTTTCGTTGGAGAGTACTGTGCGTTTCATGGACTCATCACTTAGTCCCCGGTTTCAGAGATTGTTTCTTAATAATGTCGGCCTGTTCTGAGCCGTTTCTGTTATTTGTAGTATGGTACGGAGCAGAGGGCTTTGCTCGGTCATTTCTTGCGAGATGGTACGGTACGAAACATTTTCCTAGTATGTTCGGTGGCGTTCATTCCTTGTTCGCGTACCTGTGAGAATGCTCGTGTTCATGTTCTGAACCAAAAAGAGAGTATGATAAGTTAAACCCAAACGAAATTGCCTGTTACCTTAGCCTGGTAAGTCGGCAAAAGGAGGAAAGTCACTGTAGGGTTACTTGCTTTGCCCCGTGCTCGAATGGCGGTTTTAGATTTGGCAGCCGTGTTTGGCTTCGTCTTTAGTTGCGTCTATGCTTCTCGCGGGTTGAACTTACTTTGATCGTTGGGATATCGAGACCGAGTCCCAGTCCGATCCCGTCCGATATGCATAAACAATGAGGGAAACATGTCATACTTGTTCACAAATCACATAGTGCGTGTGGATATGAAAATAAGGCAAGATACGCCCGTTATTTCAAAGAATCACACAGTAGGCTATTGTCCCTTCCTAAGAGGTGGGAATACATGCCGGTATGTAAAGTAAATATGTTAAATAGGATTGCGGTCATGCTAAGTGTGTAGTGACCGTGATCCTACTTTGAACATGCATATGACGTGCCAAACCCATCGCTACAAATGAGGCGTGGGTTTTGCATATACATCAGACATAGTTTCGATTTCATGTAGAGATCTGACCCAAATTGGTTTGGTTATCTCAAAAGCTTATCTATCACTTTTTCGAGTTGGGTGTTTATACCGAGATGGTGAGGCTATAACAGCCTGGAAGTGATACTTGGCTGGTTTTAGATCTGAAGGAAACTAAGAATTTGGCTAAGTAATCCCCACCAACGGCGCCAAATTATTTGACAAAAAAGTATTAAGCTTTTTGCTAAACTAATTAATGAAGAACATAGAGGATAAATCTTAGCGAAGGATAATTAACTCTAGATCTAAGTACATTGAATAAAAGAATAAGATATAATCAAGCTTATAAACTTTCTGGGATCATATAAGATATCGAATATGGATGATAGGATTACATTCTTGACGTATTATCCTGTGATGTAGTGATAAAGACGGAAAAGATGGAATGCCATCGACAGTAACGAGATCTATCTTTGTTGATTCAATAATCATGATTACAGAGATTTGTATTCACTATCTAAGCCTTTTCTCGGTTTTCTTCATCTCTTCTCTCTCTCGGAGAGGAAGACCCCTCATTTCTTGTCTTTTTACCTCCTATATATATATTATCAACATTTCCTTTTGTCCAACGGTCCTTAACGAGAATGCCTTCATCCTTTGATTGTACTTCACGTCGCCTCTCTTGAGTATCACGACATTTACTTTGCCGTACAAGCTTTTTGACGGCTCGATCTCGGCAGTGGCCGAGATACTCGTTGTTATTGCGCCTTGTGGGTACGACCACGACTTAGTCGATCCCTTACCATTCCTTTTAGCGCTAATCCACGTGTGGTCAAAATTTGACCCATACATATACCATGTAGATTTTGAGAAGAAGAAAAAATTTCTTGTATTTATGTGTGTGTTTACCTCCCATGAGCAAGGGAGTTTATAGAAAGCTCCTAATGCTAATTAAGGAAATAAAATAAATCTATTCAATCAATCCAACTATCAAATCAAATAAAATAAAATCAGATTTTCTAAATATAATCAAATCTACTGAAATCATGCTAATCAACACTCTTAAATCAAATCTCCTTGAATCAAATCTCCTTGAATCATGCTAATCAACAAATTCCAATCCCTAAATGCAGTAGTCAATTTGACAAATTTCATGATTCATCATACATCTTGGTCGATCCAAGATGAATAGAGTAACGAGGATAATGTACCTCTGCTGTAATCTGGTGCCGTAGTCCCGCTATATCCGGAAAACATAATAGGCCTCGATGCCTCAAGACTCCAGTTTCTGTTATCTCAAAGGCTGTCACTTCATTCTGTTGAACTTTCTCTCAAGCAACAATAGAGTAGGATCTCGTATTTGTTGACTTTAAGTTTGTTTACTCAACAAAATTACTGAATATAATAGCGATGTGTGGCAATAGGTTGCTGAATATAGTGAATATAGTAACTAGTATTGGTACCTGCGCGATGCACGGATAATTAAAAAGAACGATCTACACCATAAAGTTTAATATGTTAGTATTAATACCATCTTTACAAACATTAAAAATATTTTAAGACTCCAGTAAAACTTTAATTCCATCTCCTAATAAATGTTCCATAAAAATAATGATACTATATAATTTGTTTGATGTGAATGTTCCACAAAAAATAATGATGCTATACAATTTGCTTGATATGTAGCATGTGCCTAAGAGAACATTTTTGTAGCAAATGCTCATGACATATTGCAGTGCATTTTTCAGAAGTTGTCCTTTGTATTGAGGTTTATCACTACAAAAAAATATGGGTAAAAACTCAAGAATTTCTGGTAAACCCCTGTCACTAACATTTTGGAAAATTGAAAACCTAATTATGCGTAAGACACCTTACATTTCCTAATGCTTGTATTGAAAGTACGAAAATCCCAATAGTTGCATGAATTCGATCTCCCTAAAATAAAAAATTTAAAAAGAAATTTAAGTTAGTAAGGCGCATAAGTTGAAGAAAATACATCACAACTCGAAAAAAATAACATGTAAAAGAGTATGCACCTTTTCATCTTGAATAATTAATTCAATTAAATTTGAATATTTTGGTTTCTCGCGGTCTGAAATGTGCCATAATCTAACAACACGACCTTTCAAATTCTAACTCATTTTGGACATTAATATTTAGCTGATATAGTTATAGTTTGGAGCTACACTTTGTAGAAGTTTGTGTGGAAGCCAAACCTAAGCAAAAGTTGTTTAAATAAAGATTTCTAAGGAAAGACAATTTAGTAAATCAATTTTTAAGTATGTGAAATCCTAATATTTAAAAAGGTATGTGTAAATCAATTTGTATGAGTGAGTGCGCAAAAAATGATACAGATCTTCATTTTTTAGCCTTTGGCTTATTTTAATTTTCAACTTTTTTTTTGTGGTTAATTAAAATTTGTTAATCATCAAGCCTTAATTTTTCTTGTCTTTTTCCTTTGTCCTCTGGTTCATTTTTCAATATTATTTCCTTTAATATAATATAGATGTAAGATATA
This sequence comes from Nicotiana tabacum, assembly GCF_000715075.1. Lineage (NCBI taxonomy): Eukaryota > Viridiplantae > Streptophyta > Magnoliopsida > Solanales > Solanaceae > Nicotiana > Nicotiana tabacum. The sequence goes on along the minus strand of NC_134101.1, from coordinate 155,041,185 downwards.
AAACGTTTATTTAATTATTTCTTTCTTAAAAACGAATACCTACAATAACTGAATTATACACAAAATTTAATTAAAGATATCTATAATAATGTATATTGTTCGTAAATAAGGTCAGATACAAAACTTGTACTAAATATAGAATTATTATTTCAACTTAAAATTAATGTGTAAGATACAAAACGAAATTGTAATTGATTCTTTCTAAAAAAAAAGGATACCTACCATAACTGAATTATACACAAAATTTAATTAAAGATACCTATAATTATAATATATTGGTCTGCTTAATGAAAATTGCGTCTTTTTTTTTGTGTGTGCGACCAAAAGATTCTACTTTGGTCATTAAAAAGAGAACATTTTAGTTTAATTAATTCTTTCTTAAGTTTTTCAGTCTATTTTCTTTAGTGTAATATAGATGTAAGACAAAACATTTATTCAATTAATTCTTTCTTAAAAAAGAATACGTTCCATAATTGAATTGTACACAAAATTTAATTAAAGATATTTATAGAAATGTATATGATACCTATATTAATATATATTGTTCGCAAATAAGGTCAGATGCAAAGCTTGTACTAAATATAGAGTTATTATTTCAACTTAAAATTAATGTGTAAGATACAAAATAAAATTTTAATTGATTCTTTCTCGAAAAAGGATGTCTACCTTAAAAGAAATCCTTAATAGTATTACAAATTGATGATCCTGTAATTTTGTATGGCAAGTGTGAGTAATCATATATTGTCATGTCACAATGACCTTTTTCTTTTACTTATTTTTGGACTTTGGTCCATAACACGTTTTTGGAAAGAATTTTTTCTTTCCATTTTTTTGTCAGCAGAATATTTCATACCTTTTTCTCTTACCCATATTAACTCAAAGCATTAATTTCATATTTCAACAAAATATTTGTCATATGTAATATTACTCCAAATATCGTTATATATGTTCACGGACAGCTCTATTTCATATTTCATTCCCACCAAAAAAAATTTAATTATTAATTAGATACAAAAGAACATCAAATAATAATTTTTTGACGGAAACCATTAACTTATATATAATAATATAGATATGGTAATATCTGTTCACGGATAACTCGATTTTATCTTTCTTTACCAATAATTTTTTTATCCAATTAATAATTAGATACAAAAGAATATCAAATAATATTTTTTTCAATGTTATACAAATAGAATCCAACAAATAGATTTCATAAAAGTGCCAAGTAGCTTTTTCTCAATACGCCACTTGGCTTAACCTCATGCTTCATTACTCTCCTTTTAATATAATATAGATAGATTGAGTAAGATCTTATTTTGTTGTTTGAATTTATTTAATTTTTATACTCAATAAATTTTTAATATCATAAATAAATTTTAATTTTATTTTATATTTTAACATACTCCAAAATATAAATAGTCATAGATTATCTCAATTTACATATTTTTGTATTTTTTATTTTTCTATTATAGTTTTTTAATGTTTAATTAATTTTTCACTTCCATATTCTAGCTAATATAGAAGAAAATCTATGAGTGGATCAATATATAGATTAGATTTGTCTGAGATCTATTTAGATTATATATAAGATTCATTAAATTACTTCCATTAATTATATTTCTATTTATAATTTTTAATAATTAATGTTGTCTTAAAATTGCCAAGTGACTTCATTTTAGCTTGCCACTTGGCTTAACCACATGCTTCACAACTCTCCTTTTAATATAATATGGATATAGATAAAGAAATAAGTTACTAACGGCTGCCAACATGTCATAATATATTGTTATGGTTACCATACCCGTTATTTCAAAATCCTAACAATATTAATACCTCAATCCCTTTCACATTCCATTGTGATGCTATGAAAAAGTAAATTACTGGTCATTTAAACTATTTATGTTGACTTAAAGAATAAATGACTCATCATTATTGGTAGGTGTTGAATTTTAAAAGGACTTGCAATGAACCCTACAATTTGTGTATTAGGCATCAAAAATGTTTAGCTCTTTATTAAATTCATCTATTGAAAAATCATTGATTTATACATACTTGAACATATAAAAGAAAAAATAATTCTCCCTTGGGATAATAAATTACTAGTCATTTATTTGGCATTTCATAATGTGCAGGTTAAATGACTTGTCATCTCTTTGTTAAATCACTTGAAAAATTTAGTTCCATTGTGATACTATGATACTATTAAATAAGGATTAATTTTCAAAATAAAATAATTGCGGTAAAAAAAACTTTGTTTGACACTTGAAATGGTTCGGTAAAGATGGTTCGAGGTTAAGATGGGTCGGTCATATGAAGTGGAGGTAGTGGTGGAGCCTGAATTAGTCAACTCGACCCTCAGGCCACATGACATAAAACGGAGGTTATTATCACTATTATTACTAGTTTAAATCAATATTATAAAAGGTATTTTTTGGGCGAGTCTCTGGGCGAGGCGTGGAAAAGAAACTCGGGCTTCTTGGGGAAGTGCTTACGCTTAGACATTGCGAGTTTTCAGTTCAACATATAAGCTAATCCTTAGTTTAATGCATAACAATAACAACAACAACAACAACATACCTTGTGAAATTCCGACTTTGGCAATTTGAGGGCATTTTGGTGATTTTAGTACTTTGAGCCATCAGCCCACTACCTAAACGATTAAAAGGTTTACTACAACTATTACTTTTACTTGGACTTGAATTTTATGTTAACTAGTGTTACTTTGGCAAACTTATCATAGGATCTATTTAAGAATTCTAAGAAAATATGGTGATATTCCTGGGCAAAATTATTTCCAGTCAATGGAAGAACCATTTTCATGAAGCCAAGATCTTTTATATGTGAAGGAAGTTAAATTCCAAATATCCTAGATGCCAACCATAGGAAGATGAGCACTATGGTCGCAGAGTGGCTGGAGAGCTCAAATTTCGCAATTACTCAAATCAATAGAGTAATGTTTAATTATTCTAAAATCACTCAAAGTATATGTCAAACATCTTTCAAGAAGTTTGCAACATCTTAAAGGATGTTTCACACATTTGACAGGATGTTAGAAACATCATGATAAAAGTCTAAACATCTTTCAGGATGTTTCAAACATCCTCATGTAAGTTTAAAAATCTTCAGGATGTTCTAAATCAATTTGAAGGTAATATAATACACCAGGTCACAACAAGCAGTACTAGAGTTATCATAGCATGAAGGCTAATGAAAATAGATAATATATCTTTTACAAAACTAAAGCTTGTGTTTACTGATGAGTTCTAGTTGTTTATGGTTGATGTAATTATTGCAATCTTTAAAACAATCTCTCGTATAGATTTAATAATTGGAGACATCACTTTCCAGCATAAAATGGCAAGGTCTTAATAGCCAATAAAGAAAAACACAATTATCTACTCATAGTAGGGGATAAAAAATGTGTAAATGAAGTAGACGCTTATATAGTTTACAAAAGTACTCTGTCCAGGCTTTCCAAATATAATTGTTTCTGATAGCTTAGCATAGGAATATACTAGGATCTAGTTTCATTGTCCAAAATGAACCAGTTGTGCATAAATGTTTGATACTCGGTTAAATAAAATTTTCAGTTTGACCCAACAAAAATTAACATCAGCCAAAACATGATGTGAGATGTCGCAAACATCTTGTACCAAATTCAAGTCTTAACAGTACAGAAATGCTGCCGAAGTACAAAATATAGACTCAAGTCTTAACACTATAGAAATGCTAACGAAGTACAAAATATGGTAGCTTCAATAACTGTCATAACTCCCATCCTTCTTCCGCCTCTTCTTATTACAAACCCAAAAAACTATCACAATTCAAAAGCAGATGGGTCACTGGAATCTTTTTGTATATTAGCAAAGGAAGTCCAATTAACATAATTACATAAATAAATATCATATTATTAGGTAAAAAAGAAAACAAAAAAAGAAATACTGAAGAATTAGCTTAACTAGCCGATTAAAAGGATGGATGTTAATGTAGCCTGTGGAATCTAAGAAATTAGCTGTTACAGCTATTGCTGTTGATAGAGTGACTCGTCACCTTTTGCTTTAGATTTAACAAAAAAACATTTATAGAACCAAAAAAATTCATCCAGCTAACAGCTCTCTTGTTTAATAGTCACATGAATTGAGACGAAGGGAGTACTTACCGTCATTTTTTCTTTTGTTCTTTGTTTTCTTCCCATTCATTTCATTTTGCCATTTTTCTTTGGTCTTCATATTTCTCTTTAGTCTATTTGGTTTTTGGCATGCAGAGGAGGGGAGGAAGGGGTACCACCAGTGCGATCATCAATTGGAGTGAAGACAGAAGTGGTACCACCATACATTTGCCCATCTATACGAATAATATAAGCATCAACGAGCTGATCATCTTTAATGGTATTCGATTTACCATCAAGATGAGAAGCACTGCCATTTGTCTGATTAGGTGAAGCAGAATACTCCACCAAGGCATGTAGAGGAGGGGATGAAGGGGTACCACCTGAACGATCATCCGGAGGGAAGACCGAAGTGGTACCACCTTCATCATCCAGAGAAGAGGACAGGGGAGTACTACCTAGGTGACATCCATAGTGTTAGGAGGGTGGATGGTTGAGGAAAGAACCACTGGTCTTTTATTTATCGGCTCAGTCAGTTCACCAATTTGCTTCTTCATATATTCTTTGTCATTCCTATTTTCACTCACTTCATTCTCTAGTTTTTTTATTAACTCCAATTGTTCTTGTGTTCTTCACATTTGGAGCAAATGCAAGGATAGAGGTATCACGCCCCAAACCTAGGGAGGCGTGGCTGGCACCCGGTGCCGCGCTAGCCCGAGCAAACCACTCTGTAACTTTTTTTTCTTCTTTGTAACTATCATGGGCTAACATGTCCACAACTCGTAATGTGTAACTATAAGTGGGCAACACTGTATCGCTGAATCATATTTCTTAAAAGATGAATACATATGGACCGTCAAGGCCTCTGACATACTGTACAAAATGGACCTCTGTCTACAAAGCCTCTAAGATTATTTGACATCATATGGGACATGGTACCGGCCTACCCATAAGTCTGTAGCAAAATTCTGACATGATGACTCATAGAATCTGCTCCACTCCGAATGAGGTGGAGTCTTACTGATCCCTCGCTGAATGTCAATCTCGTCTACTATGAGGGCTCGTCAAACTGATTATCTATACCTACATGCATGAATGCAACATCCCCAATAAAAGACGTCAGTACGAATAATGTACTGAGTATGTATGGCAGAACTGAAACATAACCATAATTCAACATTAATTAAAGACATATAAGAATCCACCTGAATCTCTGAAGTGCCACCATAAATGCGTACTTATTATACTCTCTCTATATATATATAAAATATGCTTCTTTTTGAGACTATTATCCATATCATATGATGCAGTCACATGTATCACTATATTATAAACATTAACATCTTTACCAAATATCTCAATAGGTAACTAGATACATGCTTAGATATGCTTGAAATCCTTAACTGCTAAGAATAGAACCACTTATGGAATATCATTACATTTACATATCGTTACTTGGATCATGCCAAGAGAAAGAAGGGATAACCTTAACATATCTAGATTAGGAAAAAACCGTATGATATTCTTGAAAAAGATTGCACCGTACTCCCTTAGAATTGTAAATTTTCACGTTGCTAAGTATTGTTAGGATCCATATGAAGTCTTGTTGAAATTTTCCATTTGTTGTTTCAAGAGTTAGTCCCTTTTGATCAACGTAGTGTTTTCTTAAATTTCTATGAGCATGAAGTTGTAGCAGAAGAAAGTGACCAAGAAATTACAAGGCAACAAAGCCTGTCCAACGGCAACTCTTCTAATAGGGTGATACTCCAATAATTAAAGAGAGATCTTACTAATTTGATTACTGGGCAAGGGGTTTCTGTTCATGCTTCACTTTGTTCCTCCAAATTTCAGTGAATGGCCCCTTAAAGTAGTTATTTCGAATCAAAAGATGAAAGAAAATAATTGCACTAAAAGTGTTTAAAGGTCAATGGAGCTAACAAGAGTGATACATTTTGTGCTTTGGTTGTTAAGGCTACTTCTAATAATCATTCTATTGCTAGCTATTGTTTTGTCCCTTTTATAAAAGTTAAAACCTTATAACGCCTAACAAGTTTAGCTAGACCAAAATTAGCCAGCACCTCCTTAGCATATGAATAGTTGGAAATTTGTTGCCAAATTCCTATAGTCCCACGTGGATTGTTATCCCTAGTAATTATCCAAGATTCTCACTTAATTATTTATCTACAAATTTCTAATTAATTTTGTTAACTTTCCCCTTAAATCAATAATTAATTAATTATTCACATAATTAAAAATTATCTCAAATTACTTAAAATACTACTTACTTTTAACACACTTTATACACCTTACTATTATGGTCATATGGTACCATATAAAATCAATACATACTATTATTTTATTAAAATATCCATGTAAAAATACACCTATTTTCTCAACTTCTAATTTTCCTAATCTCATATAAAGAGTACAAATTTTTGTACGCTTAATTCTTAAAATGGTAAAAAGATAATCTTCTTTTCTTGTGAGAAAATAATTTTTATCTTTACAATAAAGAAAATCTCATCAACTATATCATATTATGTGAATAATTTAAAGCATATTCGGAAGTAGTAATATTAATAACTAATATGAAATTATATTTTAATTTTTTTTTTTTTACAAAAGTGTTTCACTCAAAATACCACATCAAACGTATATAACGTTAAAATCACGGGAGGTAACAAGAGGACACTAGAGGCACCCACAACACTTTCTTTTCCCTGTAACTTCTTTTTCAATAAAAGATATTGTTCTAACAACTCTTCTTTCAATTTCTAGGGTTCGCATATCACCCTTATGGCAATATAATTCATCACTGTGGTGTCTCAAAATTGTAATTCCTTTCAACTCTTCTTTTAAACTATCCATCAAAATGTCTTTTTCGTCATCAAACTGACAAATATTTTGCATGTAAGACAATCGATTCTCTTATGTTGTAGGGAAAAGAAAGGGGTACACAACTGATTAAAAAAAGACTATCAACTATATCAGAAATTATCAAACATCTTCCAGAAATTTTGAAATATATATATATCAGGATATTTGAAACATCCTCGTTGATGTTTCAAACATTTTTCAGGATATATCAAACATCAACCAAGACGTTTCAAATTTCATTAACACGATAAAGGCTTACTAGATCAACTTTGATTTTAAAAGGATCACCCTGCGCTTCACGGACATCCACTTCATCATTCTCGGGTCAATTGTCTTCTAGGGTGTAAAATTTTTCGGCTGTAGTGAAGGTATTGCTTTATATGCCTAAGCCTACATGGTGTGATGGTTAGTAATTCAATAAAGTAAACTATAAAAGGACACGAAAAATATAAATACTGAAACTGTAGTACCATGAATGCCTAAGGAAAGCCACAGAGGTTATAAAAATCATATCTTTGGAAAAGATACCCCAAAAGTCAAAACAAAACTATCTCTTCCCCATAGAAACCTTCTTCATTGCATGTTAGCTTGAGTATGGTTTCATCAATACCATAATATTCATCCCTTGCTTTCAGAATGCAGTGTGCAACCACACCAATGCGAGAGCAAAGTTGTAATGTTCCAGCTCTTTAGATTTTGATTCAACAAGATTTATCAGCTTTTTCTCAGTCACACTCTTCCTGTCCTTTGTAGTGATTCTCCACCAATTTTCATAAGGAGAATTAACTCATTTAAGGCTTCTTTTCTTGGAAAATCTTTACAGTTTAGTCCAGTCATAATTGCAAATTCATTGAGGCCAAAGCAAACTGGAAAGTTATGAAAATTGAATATACCAGGTTTGGAGTTTTGATCTATTGACCACCATGATGGAAAATGACATCCAGTTTAACCATGAGTATGAACCTACAAAAAAGAAAAGAAAAAACAGTTAGTAAACTGATAAACTTCAAAACAAAATGTAAAAATAGAAACTTAAATGTTGTAGTTCTACAAAGAAATATCATTGCATCTCATAAACTATTGCAAACCATAGAATAATGTGTCAAGGATAAACTTGCCTTTAATATTGTAGCCATTAAGTGCCACTCGAGGAAACCATAACAGGATTTTTCGATATCCAGTCTCTTTCTGAACCTAGGTACAGAGGGAAATAGAGTTACATCTTATCTGATTTTGATGGAATGCGAAAAGTAAAATGTATTCATTTTGCTAGCAGAAAATGCTAATTCTATTTTACTTTCTTTATTCCTTCGTCCAAAACTGTTCAACAAAGGCAGTTGTAAGATCGTAGGAGCCTTTTGGTTAAAAGGGATATTTATATATAGCTAGTTAGCAAAAGACATTATACAGATAAGGCATTGTTTGGGTACTGAAGTACCCCTACTGCAGAAATGTTTTCTAGAATTGTTTCCATATTACAACCCACAAAAAATCTAACCGAATCAGTTCCTAGGATGTCTGCAAAAATTGGCAAACATCGGAGGAACTGGTATGTAACGATCCGGCCGGTCGTTTTATGAATTACCGCTCCGTTTTCCTCATTTCTACTTCTTTATATGTTGTTCAGTTGTACTTCATCGCATCGTGTTGGTTAGTTTGAGTTCGGAGTGGTTTTCTAGAGAAATGAGACACTTAGACTCTTAAGTTGACCCTTTTGTTGGAAAAGTCAACCGAAAGTTGACTTTGAGTAAACGATCTCGGAATTGGGTTTTTATAATTTGGATAGCTTCAAGAGGTGATTTGAGACTTAGCAGCGTGATCAGAATGAGTTTTGGAGCTCCAAGGTAGATTTAGGCTTGAATTGGCGAAATTTGAATTTTGGCGTTTTCCGATTGATAGTGAAAATTTTGATATAGGGGTCGGAATGGAATTCCGGAAATTGAAGTAGGTCCGTGGTGTCATTTGTGATGTGTGCGCAAAATTTCAAGTCATTCGGACGAGGTTTGATAGACCTTTTGATCGAAAGCGGAATTTGGAAGTTTTGGAGTTTCTTAGGCTTGAATCCGATGATGATTTGATGTTCTGATATTGTTTTGGACATTCCGAAGGTTGGAGCAAGTTTGAATGATGTTATGGGATGTGTTGGCATATTTGGTTGAGGTCCCGAGGGCCTCAGGTGAGTTTCAGGTGATTAAACGGATCAAATCCTTGTTTTGAAAGTTGCAAATTTTCTGCTGTTTCTGTTGTAGAGTTTTGCTCTTCGCGTTTGCGAGAGGGTCCTTGCGTTCGCGAAGAGATATTGGGTGAGGCAGGAGAATTGCCCTTTGCATTCGCGATGTTGGTCCCGCATTCGCGAAGGGAGAGGCTGAGTGTGCATCGCAAACACGATGTAGGTCCCGCATTCGCGTAGCGTAATTGGAACAGTTGAGGGCCCTGGTAGTTGTTCTTCGCGTTTGCGAGGTGGAAGTCGCATTCGCGAAGGCCTGGGAAGCTGAAGCATCGCGTTCGCGAGATGGGAGTCGCGTTCGCGTAAGAGGAATAAGTGGTCAATGATTTTTGTGCTTCGCAAACGCGAGGCTTTGACTGCATTCGCGAAGAAGGAAAATTTCACCTCGGCAGAATGTTTAAATAAGCTATTTTCGCGATTTTAGGTCTATCTTCCACCATTGTTGAGTGATTTTGGAGCTTTTTGAGAAGGATTGAAGAGGGAATCGAAGGGAAACACTTGGAGGTAAGATTTTTGGACTCAATACTCGATTCTATGATAAATTCTACCTAATTAAACATGAAATTAGTGGGATTTAAGGTCGAAAATTGGGGAGTTAGGGCTTGAAATTAGAGACTTTGATTTGAGGATTTGAGGGGTCGTTTGTGGCCGAATTTTGATGTATTTGGTATGTATAGACTCGTGAGAGTGTAAGGATTCTACTTTTGTAAATTTTATCGGAATCCGAGACGTGGGCCGGGGGTCGGGTTTGGCCAATTTTGGGATTTTTGAGTTAAATTGATAATTTTCGTATGAGTTTCATTCCTTTAGCATATATTGATGGTTATATACTGATTTTGGTTAGATTCAGGGCATTTGGAGGCCGAATCGAGAGGCAAAGGCATCGCGAGCTAGAGTTTGGCTTGGCTTGAAGTAAGTAACGCTTAGAGTTTGGCTTGGCTTGAGGTAAGTAACGTTTCCAAACTTGGTTCTGAGGGTTCGAAACCCCGAAATATGTGTTCTATGATTACTATTGAGGTGACGCAATGCCAAGTAACGGGCGTGTAGGCGTGCACCGTGAGAAATGCGGCCTGGATCATCCCATGGCACTGCTTAGTGACTCTTTTATGTTGATATCTATATTGTAATCATGTGATTAAGTTAATGAGCTGCAAATTTTGACTTATATATTCGAGTGATGTCGAACTTAGAGTTGCAACTTAGGCGAAGTCAATTTTGACTTATATATTCGAGCGAGGTCGAACTTGGAGTTGCCAACTTCGGTAAAGTCAATTTTTCATGGCGAATTTAGCGATGGCAGGGGGCGAGCTCGTGTGAGATCGAACTATGACCCGTTATGAGTTCGACGAGGTAGATCTTTGATTCGAGTAGGCAAATTTTTACTTCCACTCGGCGATGGCCGACGACCTTAAGGGTGTTAATTCGAGCAAGGTCGATCTCACGACCCTAAAACGGACCCGATCGTGATGGTGCCTCTCGTGAAACTAGTCCAGCCGACACAAACCCCAAAACCAACCAAATAATTATAATAAGTCATTTAAAGACATTAATAAGCTAAAATTCCATAGTATAAGGTAGGATAAAACAGTTAGAAACAAAACACAGCCCGACATCGGGGGGTCACTAGTCATGAGCAACTACAACTCGTCCAAGAATATGAAAAGACAACATATTCTGAAACAAAGCTAATACAAAGCTGAATAAAGATAGGAAGGAGAAGCACTAGGCTGCGATCGCCGAGCAGCTACCTAGTCAACTCCGAAGCCTGCTAGAAGATAAATCAGCACTCGCTATCGCGACCCGAGACTCCTGGATCTGTACACATGGTGCAGGGAGTAATGTAAGTATGCCAACTCAGTAAGTAATAAAAGTAAAGGCAGCTGAGCAGTAAGAAAACACATAAACCACAGCATAACGCTACATCAAAATAGTATAAGTCCAGAACAATGCAGTAAAGCGGTAAAACTTGTAAAAATATCTCAGTTCAGTAAAAACCTTTTTAAAACATCTTTCAGTAATTCAAACGAGTGATGAAAACAGTGAGAAAAAGGATAGAAACGTAAACAAACCCTGGGGCAAAACATATACCACAACCGCCCCTCGGGTAAAATATTAGCAGAACCAGCCCCTCGGGCTACCTCACAATCACTCGTATCAGCCTCTCGGGCAATAACATGAAACAACAACAGCCTCTCGGGCAATATCACATCTCACACTGGGTTGGTACCCGCGTTTACTGGGGTGTTCAGACTCCAGAGGGGCTCCTACAGCCCAAGCGCTATAACAAGTCATCTCGTGGCATAATCAAACTGGCCCTCGGCCTCATAATCATGAATCAGTACAACTTGCTGCGGCGCACAGCCCGATCCCATAATATCCTCACAACACAGGCCCTCGGCCTCACTCATTCAAGAATCTCTCAAGCCACTCGGGCAACAGTAAAACATGATGCTCAGCCCAAAATATCAAAACAGAGTAAATATGGCTGAGTTATAAAAATAGTAGAATACAACATGACCGAGTACAAATATGAAGTCAAAACAGTAAGGAATGGTAGTAAAAATTTCCTAAGGGTCCAAAACAGTTGGCACGAGGCCCAAATATGGCATTCAGCCCAAAACATGATAATATTTCCCAAACACAATGATATCAAACAGTTTTCAATCAAATACGCGACTTAACAGTTATACGAGACGTACTAAGTCTCAATCCCCAACGGTGCACGACCCCATGCTTGTCTTCTAGCGCGTGCGTCACCTCAAAGTAGTACAACGATGTGAAATCTGGGGTTTCATACCCTCAGGACAACATTACAATCATTACTTACCTTTATCCGGTTCAAACTCTAGCCCGCGATGCCTTTGCCTCTCGACTCGGCCTCTGAATGCTCCAAATCTAACCAAAAATAGATTTATACCATCAAAATATGCTAGGGAAACAAAGCCCACTTGAAAATAACCAATTTACATAAAAAATCCTGAAATTGGCCAAACCCGACCCCCGGACCCACATCTCGGATTTCGATAAAAATCACAAAACCAAAATCCTTACACTCTCACGAGTTCATACATATCAAATACATCAAAATCCGACCACAAACGACCTCTCAAATCCTCAAATCAAAGTCTTCAATTTCAAGCCCTAACTCTCCAATTTTAGGCTTTAGATTCCACAAATTTCATGTCTAATTAGGTAGAAATCAAAATAGGATCGAGTATTTAGTCCAAAAATCTTACCTCCAAGTGTTTCTCTTTGATTCTCTCTTCAATCCTTCTCAAAAAGCTCCAAAATCGCTCAAAAACGGTGGAAGATAGACAAAAATCGCGAACATGGGATTTAAACATTCTGCCCAGGTGACCTATCCTTCTTCGCGAACGCGGTCAAAGCCTCACGTTCGCGAAGGACAAAAAATCCGTTGACCACTTATTCCTTCTTCGCGAACGCGACCTCCTAAACGCGAACGCGAAGCTTCAGCTTCTCAGACAATCGTGAACGCAAAATTGTAACCCGTTGTAAATTCGAGCGTGATCGAACTTTCCTTTCATTTGGTGATGGCCGATGTCCATAAGAGTGTTAACTCGAGCAAGGCCAAATTGTAACCCATTTGGCGATGGCCGATGGCTGTATGGGTGTTAATTCGAGCGAGGTCGAATCGTAACCCGTTGCATTAGTTTTATTGGAGAACATTACTCGTTGCCTCATTGTTTATGCGTGCATCAGGTGAGTTCCGGTTTGCTTAATTTTGCTTTCATTGGAGAGTACTGTGTGTCGGGGTGAGTCCCAGTTTGTTTAATTTTGCTTTCGTTGGAGAGTACTGTGCGTTTCATGGACTCATCACTTAGTCCCCGGTTTCAGAGATTGTTTCTTAATAATGTCGGCCTGTTCTGAGCCGTTTCTGTTATTTGTAGTATGGTACGGAGCAGAGGGCTTTGCTCGGTCATTTCTTGCGAGATGGTACGGTACGAAACATTTTCCTAGTATGTTCGGTGGCGTTCATTCCTTGTTCGCGTACCTGTGAGAATGCTCGTGTTCATGTTCTGAACCAAAAAGAGAGTATGATAAGTTAAACCCAAACGAAATTGCCTGTTACCTTAGCCTGGTAAGTCGGCAAAAGGAGGAAAGTCACTGTAGGGTTACTTGCTTTGCCCCGTGCTCGAATGGCGGTTTTAGATTTGGCAGCCGTGTTTGGCTTCGTCTTTAGTTGCGTCTATGCTTCTCGCGGGTTGAACTTACTTTGATCGTTGGGATATCGAGACCGAGTCCCAGTCCGATCCCGTCCGATATGCATAAACAATGAGGGAAACATGTCATACTTGTTCACAAATCACATAGTGCGTGTGGATATGAAAATAAGGCAAGATACGCCCGTTATTTCAAAGAATCACACAGTAGGCTATTGTCCCTTCCTAAGAGGTGGGAATACATGCCGGTATGTAAAGTAAATATGTTAAATAGGATTGCGGTCATGCTAAGTGTGTAGTGACCGTGATCCTACTTTGAACATGCATATGACGTGCCAAACCCATCGCTACAAATGAGGCGTGGGTTTTGCATATACATCAGACATAGTTTCGATTTCATGTAGAGATCTGACCCAAATTGGTTTGGTTATCTCAAAAGCTTATCTATCACTTTTTCGAGTTGGGTGTTTATACCGAGATGGTGAGGCTATAACAGCCTGGAAGTGATACTTGGCTGGTTTTAGATCTGAAGGAAACTAAGAATTTGGCTAAGTAATCCCCACCAACGGCGCCAAATTATTTGACAAAAAAGTATTAAGCTTTTTGCTAAACTAATTAATGAAGAACATAGAGGATAAATCTTAGCGAAGGATAATTAACTCTAGATCTAAGTACATTGAATAAAAGAATAAGATATAATCAAGCTTATAAACTTTCTGGGATCATATAAGATATCGAATATGGATGATAGGATTACATTCTTGACGTATTATCCTGTGATGTAGTGATAAAGACGGAAAAGATGGAATGCCATCGACAGTAACGAGATCTATCTTTGTTGATTCAATAATCATGATTACAGAGATTTGTATTCACTATCTAAGCCTTTTCTCGGTTTTCTTCATCTCTTCTCTCTCTCGGAGAGGAAGACCCCTCATTTCTTGTCTTTTTACCTCCTATATATATATTATCAACATTTCCTTTTGTCCAACGGTCCTTAACGAGAATGCCTTCATCCTTTGATTGTACTTCACGTCGCCTCTCTTGAGTATCACGACATTTACTTTGCCGTACAAGCTTTTTGACGGCTCGATCTCGGCAGTGGCCGAGATACTCGTTGTTATTGCGCCTTGTGGGTACGACCACGACTTAGTCGATCCCTTACCATTCCTTTTAGCGCTAATCCACGTGTGGTCAAAATTTGACCCATACATATACCATGTAGATTTTGAGAAGAAGAAAAAATTTCTTGTATTTATGTGTGTGTTTACCTCCCATGAGCAAGGGAGTTTATAGAAAGCTCCTAATGCTAATTAAGGAAATAAAATAAATCTATTCAATCAATCCAACTATCAAATCAAATAAAATAAAATCAGATTTTCTAAATATAATCAAATCTACTGAAATCATGCTAATCAACACTCTTAAATCAAATCTCCTTGAATCAAATCTCCTTGAATCATGCTAATCAACAAATTCCAATCCCTAAATGCAGTAGTCAATTTGACAAATTTCATGATTCATCATACATCTTGGTCGATCCAAGATGAATAGAGTAACGAGGATAATGTACCTCTGCTGTAATCTGGTGCCGTAGTCCCGCTATATCCGGAAAACATAATAGGCCTCGATGCCTCAAGACTCCAGTTTCTGTTATCTCAAAGGCTGTCACTTCATTCTGTTGAACTTTCTCTCAAGCAACAATAGAGTAGGATCTCGTATTTGTTGACTTTAAGTTTGTTTACTCAACAAAATTACTGAATATAATAGCGATGTGTGGCAATAGGTTGCTGAATATAGTGAATATAGTAACTAGTATTGGTACCTGCGCGATGCACGGATAATTAAAAAGAACGATCTACACCATAAAGTTTAATATGTTAGTATTAATACCATCTTTACAAACATTAAAAATATTTTAAGACTCCAGTAAAACTTTAATTCCATCTCCTAATAAATGTTCCATAAAAATAATGATACTATATAATTTGTTTGATGTGAATGTTCCACAAAAAATAATGATGCTATACAATTTGCTTGATATGTAGCATGTGCCTAAGAGAACATTTTTGTAGCAAATGCTCATGACATATTGCAGTGCATTTTTCAGAAGTTGTCCTTTGTATTGAGGTTTATCACTACAAAAAAATATGGGTAAAAACTCAAGAATTTCTGGTAAACCCCTGTCACTAACATTTTGGAAAATTGAAAACCTAATTATGCGTAAGACACCTTACATTTCCTAATGCTTGTATTGAAAGTACGAAAATCCCAATAGTTGCATGAATTCGATCTCCCTAAAATAAAAAATTTAAAAAGAAATTTAAGTTAGTAAGGCGCATAAGTTGAAGAAAATACATCACAACTCGAAAAAAATAACATGTAAAAGAGTATGCACCTTTTCATCTTGAATAATTAATTCAATTAAATTTGAATATTTTGGTTTCTCGCGGTCTGAAATGTGCCATAATCTAACAACACGACCTTTCAAATTCTAACTCATTTTGGACATTAATATTTAGCTGATATAGTTATAGTTTGGAGCTACACTTTGTAGAAGTTTGTGTGGAAGCCAAACCTAAGCAAAAGTTGTTTAAATAAAGATTTCTAAGGAAAGACAATTTAGTAAATCAATTTTTAAGTATGTGAAATCCTAATATTTAAAAAGGTATGTGTAAATCAATTTGTATGAGTGAGTGCGCAAAAAATGATACAGATCTTCATTTTTTAGCCTTTGGCTTATTTTAATTTTCAACTTTTTTTTTGTGGTTAATTAAAATTTGTTAATCATCAAGCCTTAATTTTTCTTGTCTTTTTCCTTTGTCCTCTGGTTCATTTTTCAATATTATTTCCTTTAATATAATATAGATGTAAGATATAAAACGTTTATTTAATTATTTCTTTCTTAAAAACGAATACCTACAATAACTGAATTATACACAAAATTTAATTAAAGATATCTATAATAATGTATATTGTTCGTAAATAAGGTCAGATACAAAACTTGTACTAAATATAGAATTATTATTTCAACTTAAAATTAATGTGTAAGATACAAAACGAAATTGTAATTGATTCTTTCTAAAAAAAAAGGATACCTACCATAACTGAATTATACACAAAATTTAATTAAAGATACCTATAATTATAATATATTGGTCTGCTTAATGAAAATTGCGTCTTTTTTTTTGTGTGTGCGACCAAAAGATTCTACTTTGGTCATTAAAAAGAGAACATTTTAGTTTAATTAATTCTTTCTTAAGTTTTTCAGTCTATTTTCTTTAGTGTAATATAGATGTAAGACAAAACATTTATTCAATTAATTCTTTCTTAAAAAAGAATACGTTCCATAATTGAATTGTACACAAAATTTAATTAAAGATATTTATAGAAATGTATATGATACCTATATTAATATATATTGTTCGCAAATAAGGTCAGATGCAAAGCTTGTACTAAATATAGAGTTATTATTTCAACTTAAAATTAATGTGTAAGATACAAAATAAAATTTTAATTGATTCTTTCTCGAAAAAGGATGTCTACCTTAAAAGAAATCCTTAATAGTATTACAAATTGATGATCCTGTAATTTTGTATGGCAAGTGTGAGTAATCATATATTGTCATGTCACAATGACCTTTTTCTTTTACTTATTTTTGGACTTTGGTCCATAACACGTTTTTGGAAAGAATTTTTTCTTTCCATTTTTTTGTCAGCAGAATATTTCATACCTTTTTCTCTTACCCATATTAACTCAAAGCATTAATTTCATATTTCAACAAAATATTTGTCATATGTAATATTACTCCAAATATCGTTATATATGTTCACGGACAGCTCTATTTCATATTTCATTCCCACCAAAAAAAATTTAATTATTAATTAGATACAAAAGAACATCAAATAATAATTTTTTGACGGAAACCATTAACTTATATATAATAATATAGATATGGTAATATCTGTTCACGGATAACTCGATTTTATCTTTCTTTACCAATAATTTTTTTATCCAATTAATAATTAGATACAAAAGAATATCAAATAATATTTTTTTCAATGTTATACAAATAGAATCCAACAAATAGATTTCATAAAAGTGCCAAGTAGCTTTTTCTCAATACGCCACTTGGCTTAACCTCATGCTTCATTACTCTCCTTTTAATATAATATAGATAGATTGAGTAAGATCTTATTTTGTTGTTTGAATTTATTTAATTTTTATACTCAATAAATTTTTAATATCATAAATAAATTTTAATTTTATTTTATATTTTAACATACTCCAAAATATAAATAGTCATAGATTATCTCAATTTACATATTTTTGTATTTTTTATTTTTCTATTATAGTTTTTTAATGTTTAATTAATTTTTCACTTCCATATTCTAGCTAATATAGAAGAAAATCTATGAGTGGATCAATATATAGATTAGATTTGTCTGAGATCTATTTAGATTATATATAAGATTCATTAAATTACTTCCATTAATTATATTTCTATTTATAATTTTTAATAATTAATGTTGTCTTAAAATTGCCAAGTGACTTCATTTTAGCTTGCCACTTGGCTTAACCACATGCTTCACAACTCTCCTTTTAATATAATATGGATATAGATAAAGAAATAAGTTACTAACGGCTGCCAACATGTCATAATATATTGTTATGGTTACCATACCCGTTATTTCAAAATCCTAACAATATTAATACCTCAATCCCTTTCACATTCCATTGTGATGCTATGAAAAAGTAAATTACTGGTCATTTAAACTATTTATGTTGACTTAAAGAATAAATGACTCATCATTATTGGTAGGTGTTGAATTTTAAAAGGACTTGCAATGAACCCTACAATTTGTGTATTAGGCATCAAAAATGTTTAGCTCTTTATTAAATTCATCTATTGAAAAATCATTGATTTATACATACTTGAACATATAAAAGAAAAAATAATTCTCCCTTGGGATAATAAATTACTAGTCATTTATTTGGCATTTCATAATGTGCAGGTTAAATGACTTGTCATCTCTTTGTTAAATCACTTGAAAAATTTAGTTCCATTGTGATACTATGATACTATTAAATAAGGATTAATTTTCAAAATAAAATAATTGCGGTAAAAAAAACTTTGTTTGACACTTGAAATGGTTCGGTAAAGATGGTTCGAGGTTAAGATGGGTCGGTCATATGAAGTGGAGGTAGTGGTGGAGCCTGAATTAGTCAACTCGACCCTCAGGCCACATGACATAAAACGGAGGTTATTATCACTATTATTACTAGTTTAAATCAATATTATAAAAGGTATTTTTTGGGCGAGTCTCTGGGCGAGGCGTGGAAAAGAAACTCGGGCTTCTTGGGGAAGTGCTTACGCTTAGACATTGCGAGTTTTCAGTTCAACATATAAGCTAATCCTTAGTTTAATGCATAACAATAACAACAACAACAACAACATACCTTGTGAAATTCCGACTTTGGCAATTTGAGGGCATTTTGGTGATTTTAGTACTTTGAGCCATCAGCCCACTACCTAAACGATTAAAAGGTTTACTACAACTATTACTTTTACTTGGACTTGAATTTTATGTTAACTAGTGTTACTTTGGCAAACTTATCATAGGATCTATTTAAGAATTCTAAGAAAATATGGTGATATTCCTGGGCAAAATTATTTCCAGTCAATGGAAGAACCATTTTCATGAAGCCAAGATCTTTTATATGTGAAGGAAGTTAAATTCCAAATATCCTAGATGCCAACCATAGGAAGATGAGCACTATGGTCGCAGAGTGGCTGGAGAGCTCAAATTTCGCAATTACTCAAATCAATAGAGTAATGTTTAATTATTCTAAAATCACTCAAAGTATATGTCAAACATCTTTCAAGAAGTTTGCAACATCTTAAAGGATGTTTCACACATTTGACAGGATGTTAGAAACATCATGATAAAAGTCTAAACATCTTTCAGGATGTTTCAAACATCCTCATGTAAGTTTAAAAATCTTCAGGATGTTCTAAATCAATTTGAAGGTAATATAATACACCAGGTCACAACAAGCAGTACTAGAGTTATCATAGCATGAAGGCTAATGAAAATAGATAATATATCTTTTACAAAACTAAAGCTTGTGTTTACTGATGAGTTCTAGTTGTTTATGGTTGATGTAATTATTGCAATCTTTAAAACAATCTCTCGTATAGATTTAATAATTGGAGACATCACTTTCCAGCATAAAATGGCAAGGTCTTAATAGCCAATAAAGAAAAACACAATTATCTACTCATAGTAGGGGATAAAAAATGTGTAAATGAAGTAGACGCTTATATAGTTTACAAAAGTACTCTGTCCAGGCTTTCCAAATATAATTGTTTCTGATAGCTTAGCATAGGAATATACTAGGATCTAGTTTCATTGTCCAAAATGAACCAGTTGTGCATAAATGTTTGATACTCGGTTAAATAAAATTTTCAGTTTGACCCAACAAAAATTAACATCAGCCAAAACATGATGTGAGATGTCGCAAACATCTTGTACCAAATTCAAGTCTTAACAGTACAGAAATGCTGCCGAAGTACAAAATATAGACTCAAGTCTTAACACTATAGAAATGCTAACGAAGTACAAAATATGGTAGCTTCAATAACTGTCATAACTCCCATCCTTCTTCCGCCTCTTCTTATTACAAACCCAAAAAACTATCACAATTCAAAAGCAGATGGGTCACTGGAATCTTTTTGTATATTAGCAAAGGAAGTCCAATTAACATAATTACATAAATAAATATCATATTATTAGGTAAAAAAGAAAACAAAAAAAGAAATACTGAAGAATTAGCTTAACTAGCCGATTAAAAGGATGGATGTTAATGTAGCCTGTGGAATCTAAGAAATTAGCTGTTACAGCTATTGCTGTTGATAGAGTGACTCGTCACCTTTTGCTTTAGATTTAACAAAAAAACATTTATAGAACCAAAAAAATTCATCCAGCTAACAGCTCTCTTGTTTAATAGTCACATGAATTGAGACGAAGGGAGTACTTACCGTCATTTTTTCTTTTGTTCTTTGTTTTCTTCCCATTCATTTCATTTTGCCATTTTTCTTTGGTCTTCATATTTCTCTTTAGTCTATTTGGTTTTTGGCATGCAGAGGAGGGGAGGAAGGGGTACCACCAGTGCGATCATCAATTGGAGTGAAGACAGAAGTGGTACCACCATACATTTGCCCATCTATACGAATAATATAAGCATCAACGAGCTGATCATCTTTAATGGTATTCGATTTACCATCAAGATGAGAAGCACTGCCATTTGTCTGATTAGGTGAAGCAGAATACTCCACCAAGGCATGTAGAGGAGGGGATGAAGGGGTACCACCTGAACGATCATCCGGAGGGAAGACCGAAGTGGTACCACCTTCATCATCCAGAGAAGAGGACAGGGGAGTACTACCTAGGTGACATCCATAGTGTTAGGAGGGTGGATGGTTGAGGAAAGAACCACTGGTCTTTTATTTATCGGCTCAGTCAGTTCACCAATTTGCTTCTTCATATATTCTTTGTCATTCCTATTTTCACTCACTTCATTCTCTAGTTTTTTTATTAACTCCAATTGTTCTTGTGTTCTTCACATTTGGAGCAAATGCAAGGATAGAGGTATCACGCCCCAAACCTAGGGAGGCGTGGCTGGCACCCGGTGCCGCGCTAGCCCGAGCAAACCACTCTGTAACTTTTTTTTCTTCTTTGTAACTATCATGGGCTAACATGTCCACAACTCGTAATGTGTAACTATAAGTGGGCAACACTGTATCGCTGAATCATATTTCTTAAAAGATGAATACATATGGACCGTCAAGGCCTCTGACATACTGTACAAAATGGACCTCTGTCTACAAAGCCTCTAAGATTATTTGACATCATATGGGACATGGTACCGGCCTACCCATAAGTCTGTAGCAAAATTCTGACATGATGACTCATAGAATCTGCTCCACTCCGAATGAGGTGGAGTCTTACTGATCCCTCGCTGAATGTCAATCTCGTCTACTATGAGGGCTCGTCAAACTGATTATCTATACCTACATGCATGAATGCAACATCCCCAATAAAAGACGTCAGTACGAATAATGTACTGAGTATGTATGGCAGAACTGAAACATAACCATAATTCAACATTAATTAAAGACATATAAGAATCCACCTGAATCTCTGAAGTGCCACCATAAATGCGTACTTATTATACTCTCTCTATATATATATAAAATATGCTTCTTTTTGAGACTATTATCCATATCATATGATGCAGTCACATGTATCACTATATTATAAACATTAACATCTTTACCAAATATCTCAATAGGTAACTAGATACATGCTTAGATATGCTTGAAATCCTTAACTGCTAAGAATAGAACCACTTATGGAATATCATTACATTTACATATCGTTACTTGGATCATGCCAAGAGAAAGAAGGGATAACCTTAACATATCTAGATTAGGAAAAAACCGTATGATATTCTTGAAAAAGATTGCACCGTACTCCCTTAGAATTGTAAATTTTCACGTTGCTAAGTATTGTTAGGATCCATATGAAGTCTTGTTGAAATTTTCCATTTGTTGTTTCAAGAGTTAGTCCCTTTTGATCAACGTAGTGTTTTCTTAAATTTCTATGAGCATGAAGTTGTAGCAGAAGAAAGTGACCAAGAAATTACAAGGCAACAAAGCCTGTCCAACGGCAACTCTTCTAATAGGGTGATACTCCAATAATTAAAGAGAGATCTTACTAATTTGATTACTGGGCAAGGGGTTTCTGTTCATGCTTCACTTTGTTCCTCCAAATTTCAGTGAATGGCCCCTTAAAGTAGTTATTTCGAATCAAAAGATGAAAGAAAATAATTGCACTAAAAGTGTTTAAAGGTCAATGGAGCTAACAAGAGTGATACATTTTGTGCTTTGGTTGTTAAGGCTACTTCTAATAATCATTCTATTGCTAGCTATTGTTTTGTCCCTTTTATAAAAGTTAAAACCTTATAACGCCTAACAAGTTTAGCTAGACCAAAATTAGCCAGCACCTCCTTAGCATATGAATAGTTGGAAATTTGTTGCCAAATTCCTATAGTCCCACGTGGATTGTTATCCCTAGTAATTATCCAAGATTCTCACTTAATTATTTATCTACAAATTTCTAATTAATTTTGTTAACTTTCCCCTTAAATCAATAATTAATTAATTATTCACATAATTAAAAATTATCTCAAATTACTTAAAATACTACTTACTTTTAACACACTTTATACACCTTACTATTATGGTCATATGGTACCATATAAAATCAATACATACTATTATTTTATTAAAATATCCATGTAAAAATACACCTATTTTCTCAACTTCTAATTTTCCTAATCTCATATAAAGAGTACAAATTTTTGTACGCTTAATTCTTAAAATGGTAAAAAGATAATCTTCTTTTCTTGTGAGAAAATAATTTTTATCTTTACAATAAAGAAAATCTCATCAACTATATCATATTATGTGAATAATTTAAAGCATATTCGGAAGTAGTAATATTAATAACTAATATGAAATTATATTTTAATTTTTTTTTTTTTACAAAAGTGTTTCACTCAAAATACCACATCAAACGTATATAACGTTAAAATCACGGGAGGTAACAAGAGGACACTAGAGGCACCCACAACACTTTCTTTTCCCTGTAACTTCTTTTTCAATAAAAGATATTGTTCTAACAACTCTTCTTTCAATTTCTAGGGTTCGCATATCACCCTTATGGCAATATAATTCATCACTGTGGTGTCTCAAAATTGTAATTCCTTTCAACTCTTCTTTTAAACTATCCATCAAAATGTCTTTTTCGTCATCAAACTGACAAATATTTTGCATGTAAGACAATCGATTCTCTTATGTTGTAGGGAAAAGAAAGGGGTACACAACTGATTAAAAAAAGACTATCAACTATATCAGAAATTATCAAACATCTTCCAGAAATTTTGAAATATATATATATCAGGATATTTGAAACATCCTCGTTGATGTTTCAAACATTTTTCAGGATATATCAAACATCAACCAAGACGTTTCAAATTTCATTAACACGATAAAGGCTTACTAGATCAACTTTGATTTTAAAAGGATCACCCTGCGCTTCACGGACATCCACTTCATCATTCTCGGGTCAATTGTCTTCTAGGGTGTAAAATTTTTCGGCTGTAGTGAAGGTATTGCTTTATATGCCTAAGCCTACATGGTGTGATGGTTAGTAATTCAATAAAGTAAACTATAAAAGGACACGAAAAATATAAATACTGAAACTGTAGTACCATGAATGCCTAAGGAAAGCCACAGAGGTTATAAAAATCATATCTTTGGAAAAGATACCCCAAAAGTCAAAACAAAACTATCTCTTCCCCATAGAAACCTTCTTCATTGCATGTTAGCTTGAGTATGGTTTCATCAATACCATAATATTCATCCCTTGCTTTCAGAATGCAGTGTGCAACCACACCAATGCGAGAGCAAAGTTGTAATGTTCCAGCTCTTTAGATTTTGATTCAACAAGATTTATCAGCTTTTTCTCAGTCACACTCTTCCTGTCCTTTGTAGTGATTCTCCACCAATTTTCATAAGGAGAATTAACTCATTTAAGGCTTCTTTTCTTGGAAAATCTTTACAGTTTAGTCCAGTCATAATTGCAAATTCATTGAGGCCAAAGCAAACTGGAAAGTTATGAAAATTGAATATACCAGGTTTGGAGTTTTGATCTATTGACCACCATGATGGAAAATGACATCCAGTTTAACCATGAGTATGAACCTACAAAAAAGAAAAGAAAAAACAGTTAGTAAACTGATAAACTTCAAAACAAAATGTAAAAATAGAAACTTAAATGTTGTAGTTCTACAAAGAAATATCATTGCATCTCATAAACTATTGCAAACCATAGAATAATGTGTCAAGGATAAACTTGCCTTTAATATTGTAGCCATTAAGTGCCACTCGAGGAAACCATAACAGGATTTTTCGATATCCAGTCTCTTTCTGAACCTAGGTACAGAGGGAAATAGAGTTACATCTTATCTGATTTTGATGGAATGCGAAAAGTAAAATGTATTCATTTTGCTAGCAGAAAATGCTAATTCTATTTTACTTTCTTTATTCCTTCGTCCAAAACTGTTCAACAAAGGCAGTTGTAAGATCGTAGGAGCATTTTGGACATCGGGAAGTAACCATGAATACTTACTCTTTTTTTTTTTTGGTTAAAAGGGATATTTATATATAGCTAGTTAGCAAAAGACATTATACAGATAAGGCATTGTTTGGGTACTGAAGTACCCCTACTGCAGAAATGTTTTCTAGAATTGTTTCCATATTACAACCCACAAAAAATCTAACCGAATCAGTTCCTAGGATGTCTGCAAAAATTGGCAAACATCGGAGGAACTGGTATGTAACGATCCGGCCGGTCGTTTTATGAATTACCGCTCCGTTTTCCTCATTTCTACTTCTTTATATGTTGTTCAGTTGTACTTCATCGCATCGTGTTGGTTAGTTTGAGTTCGGAGTGGTTTTCTAGAGAAATGAGACACTTAGACTCTTAAGTTGACCCTTTTGTTGGAAAAGTCAACCGAAAGTTGACTTTGAGTAAACGATCTCGGAATTGGGTTTTTATAATTTCGATAGCTTCAAGAGGTTATTTGAGACTTAGCAGCGTGATCAGAATGAGTGTTGGAGGTCCAAGGTAGATTTAGGCTTGAATTGGCGAAATTTGAATTTTGGCGTTTTCCGATTGATAGTGGAAATTTTGATATAGGGGTCGGAATGGAATTCCGGAAATTGAAGTAGGTCCGTGGTGTCATTTATGATGTGTGCGCAAAATTTCAAGTCATTCGGACGAGGTTTGATAGACCTTTTGATCGAAAGCGGAATTTGGAAGTTTTAGAGTTTCTTAGGCTTGAATCCGATGATGATTTGATGTTCTGATATTGTTTTGGGCATTCCTAAGGTTGGAGCAAGTTTGAATGATGTTATGGGATGTGTTGGCATGTTTGGTTGAGGTCCCGAGGGCCTCAGGTGAGTTTCAGGTGATTAAACGGATCAAATCCTTGTTTTGAAAGTTGCAGATTTTCTGCTGTTTCTGTTGTAGAGTTTTGCTCTTCGCGTTTGCGAGAGGGTCCTTGCGTTCGCGAAGAGATATTGGGTGAGGCAGGAGAATTTCCCTTTGCATTCGCGATGTTGGTCCCTCATTCGCGAAGGGAGAGGCTGAGTGTGCATCGCAAACACGATGTAGGTCCCGCATTCGCGTAGCGTAATTGGAACAGTTGAGGGCCCTGGTAGTTGTTCTTCGCGTTTGCGAGGTGGAAGTCGCATTCGCGAAGGCCTGGGAAGCTGAAGCATCGCGTTCAAGAGATGGGAGTCGCGTTCGCGTAAGAGGAATAAGTGGTCAATGATTTTTGTGCTTCGCAAACGCGAGGCTTTGACTGCATTCGCGAAGAAGGAAAATTTCACCTCGGCAGAATGTTTAAATAAGCTATTTTCGCGATTTTAGGTCTATCTTCCACCATTGTTGAGCGATTTTGGAGCTTTTTGAGAAGGATTGAAGAGGGAATCGAAGGGAAACACTTGGAGGTAAGATTTTTGGACTCAATACTCGATTCTATGATAAATTCTACCTAATTAAACATGAAATTAGTGGGATTTAAGGTCGAAAATTGAGGAGTTAGGGCTTGAAATTAGAGACTTTGATTTGAGGATTTTAGGGGTTGTTTGTGGCCGAATTTTGATGTATTTGGTATGTATAGACTCGTGAGAGTGTAAGGATTCTACTTTTGTAAATTTTATCGGAATCCGAGACGTGGGCCGGGGGTCGGGTTTGGCCAATTTTGGGATTTTTGAGTTAAATTGATAATTTTCGTATGAGTTTCATTCCTTTAGCATATATTGATGGTTATATACTGATTTTGGTTAGATTCAGGGCATTTGGAGGCCGAATCGAGAGGCAAAGGCATCGCGAGCTAGAGTTTGGCTTGGCTTGAAGTAAGTAACGCTTAGAGTTTGGCTTGGCTTGAGGTAAGTAACGTTTCCAAACTTGGTTCTGAGGGTTCGAAACCCCGAAATATGTGTTCTATGATTATATTGAGGTGACGCAATGCCAAGTAACGGGCGTGTAGGCGTGCACCGTGAGAAATGCGGCCTGGATCATCCCATGGCACTGCTTAGTGACTCTTTTATGTTGATATCTATATTGTAATCATGTGATTAAGTTAATGAGCTGCAAATTTTGACTTATATATTCGAGTGATGTCGAACTTAGTTGAGACCCTAGAGGTCGTTTCTTGCTATCATGTCATTAACTTCATTTATATTCTATACTCAGCCCTGTTCATGCATATTATATCATGCCTCAGTCTCGATTCTTGCTATTTGACATATTATATCACTGTTTGGGCTAGTATCATGACAGTTTGAGCCCGTGTGTGTGAGACTGGAGAGTATTGACTGAGTGAGACCGAGAGACTGATATTGATTGACAGTATGGGATTGAGCTGCATGCCGCAACGAGAATTTGGTCATGCCTTCACTTGCATTGATATAACATTTGGGATAAGAGAAGCCCCTCGGGAGTCTTTACACCCCCAGTGAGCGCAGTTGGAGATATTGAGGGATGGATCTTCCCTGGACATGGATCTTGTCCAAAGTATTGGTTTGAAGATGGATCTTCTCCATGAGGGTGGATTGGCCTGTTTCCTCGGTACTGGGTGAATTGTAGTCAGTGATGTATATATTTTAGGATGGATCTTCCCTGGGCCGAATGTGCCATATACAGTACCGAGTGTTTGAGCATTGTGAGTGGAAGTATTATACGTAAGATTGATCATACTATTTGTGCATTGGTACTTGAGGTTCCTAAGCTCTATACTCTGTATTGTTCATACTGTGTTTAATCACTGCTGAGAATTTATTTGAATTGTAAGCATGTCTACTTTTCTGTACAATTAAATGTTGCTACCTATTGAGGTTTGGTTCGTCACTACCGTCAGTCCATAGTTTGGACTTGTTACTTACTGAGTTGGTGTACTCACGTTACCCCCTGCACCCTTGTATGCAGATCCAGGTATCTCGGAGCACGGTAGCAGTTTGATCTTACTAGTTGGAGACTTTTCTCTAGAGATTGCGAGGTATCTGCTTGGCGACCGCAGTTCCGGCTTCTCCTTCCTTATCTTCCTTGTAGTACTTTTGTTGGATTTTTCTCAGACTATGTAGTCTTGGTTATTTCAAACAGTTGTAGTATTTTGCTCATGACTTAGTGACACCCGAAATCGAGCTTGTATTTCTTTCCGCTGGATTTGATTTCTACTTTTATCTTATTGGATTTCTGTTAAAGATATGAGTTTTCTTAAGTTTTTATTTGAAAAATGGAGTATCTGGAAATGAGTGGCTGGCCTAGTTTCACAATAGACTCCATCACGATCGGGTCAATTTTTGGGTCGTGACATTTTGGTATCAGAGCCTAGGTTACATAGGTCTCATGGGTCATGAGCGGGTTTAGTAGAGTCTCGCGGATCGGTATGGAGACGTCTGTACTTATCCTCAGGAGGCTGCAGAACCTTTAGAAAAACTTCATATTCTTAAATTCTTGTCGTGCGAATCTGTTGATTCTGGTACTAAACTTCTGTTATTCTATTCTCTCATATATGGTGAGAACACGTGCTACCGTTCAGGACGGACGACCAATAGTTGGGGCCACTAGAGGCCGTGGACGCGGTCGAGGCCGTGGTAGGGGCAAAGGTGTATCCCGTACATCAGCTAGGGCAACACCTGTATATCCACCCGCTGCCCCAGTTCATGATCAAGCTCTAGCGAGGGATGCTCCAACAGCACCAGCTCAGGCACCGACTATGCCTATTGTTATTCCGAGTCTTCAGGAGACTTTGGCTCAGATTCTGACCGGGTGCACCAGTCTTGCTCAGGTAGTCGCATCTTCTACTACAACAAATACTTCTCAGGCCGGGGGAGGCACTCAGACTCCCACCGCCCGTACACCCAAGTAGGTTATTTAGGGACTCCAGACACCGGAGGCACCACCAGCGCAGCCGGTTGCACCTGCTCAAGATTTTGTGGTTCCAGTTATGCCTGATGACGAGCAATATCGATTGGAGAGGTTTGGTAGACTTCAGCCGCCGACCTTTAGTGGTGTAGAGGGCGAGGATGCCTAGGGTTTCTTGGATAAGTATCAGAGGATGTTGCGTACTGCGGGTATTCTGGAAACTAGTGGAGTCTCATTTACTACTTTTCAGTTTTTTGGAGCTGCCTTCACTTGGTGGGAGGATTATAAGAGGCATAGGCCTGTTGGTGCACCACCCCTTACCTGCCACCAGTTCTCTATTATCTTCCTAGAGAAATATGTACCACATTCCCGCAGAGAGGAGCTGCGCAGACAGTTCGAGCAACTGTGTCAGGGGGATATGACCGTGTCACAGTATAAGATGAGATTCTCCGAGTTGTCCCGTCATGCTATTTGGCTAGTTCCCATGGATAGGGAGAGGATCATGGGTTTGTTGATGGCCTCAACTACCAGCTACAGGTTTTTCTAACTAGAGAGAGAGAGTATCGACGCTCCTTTTAAAGAGGTGGTGGACATTGCTAGAGAGATAGAGTCAGTTCACCGCCAGGAGTGGGATGAGAGGGAGGCCAAAAGGTTTCAGGGATCTGGTAGCTTCAGTGGTGTTCCTTTGGGAGGTCAGTCTTCGCACAGCAGAGGCCATCCATTCAAACATGCTCAACTAGCCCGTTCAGGTCACCGTGGTGGGTCATCTGGCCATGGTTCTCACAGTTCATATCAGGGTCACTCATCTCTCAGTGCCCTTCCATCTCAGAGTTCGACTCAAGCACCATTAGTTCAGGGTTCATCTATGCCTGTTCTTCTAGTGGGCATCCCGGTGTGCGGGGCTCCCTTCAGTCCCTATCGCCATTTGCTGGGAGAGGTTGCTTCGAGTGTGGATATTTGGGTCATATTAAGAGGTTCTGTCCCCGCCTTACGAGAGGTTCATCCCAATAGAGGAGTCATCCTTCAGCTTCAACACCAGTTACTTCCCCACCTACTTAGTTAGCTCGGGATGGAGGTTAGTCAGCTATGGGTCGCCTTGAGGGGAAGGCCGATCAGGTAGTGGTCAGACCCGTTTCTATGCCCTCCCATCTAGACCAGATGCTATTGCTTCAGATGCTATGATTATAAGTATTATATTAGTTTGCCACAGAGATGCTTGTGTATTATTTGATCCCGATTCAACCTTTTCATACGTGTCATCATATTTTGCCCATTATTTGGATACGCCCCGCGAATCTCTTGTTTCATCGGTTCATGTATCTACTCTGGTGGGTGATACTATTATTGTGGACCGTGTATATCAGTCGTGTGTAGTGACTATTGGAGGGTTGGATACCCGAGTGGATCTCTTGTTGCTTAGTATGGTTGATTTTGACGTGATATTAGGAATGTATCTGTGTCGTGCTATTTTGGACTATCATGCTAAGATAGTGACATTGGCTATGCCAGGATTGCCATTGATTGAGTGGCGAGGTTCGGCCGATTATGTTTCCAGTAGGGTGATTTCATTTCTGAAGGCCCAACGGATGGTTGGGAAGGGTTGTCTTTCATACTTAGCCTTTGCGAGGGATGTTAGTGCAGAGACTCCTAGTATTGATTCTGCTCCCGTAGTGAGGGATTTTCCCGATGTGTTTATTGCAGACCTGTCGGGCATGCCGCCGGACAGGGATATTGATTTTGGTATTGATTTGGTGCCGGGAACTCAGCCCATTTTTATTCCACCATATCGTATGGCACCGGCAGAGTTGAAAGAGTTGAAGGAGCAGCTTCAGGAACTCCTTGATAAGGGGTTTATTTGGCCTAGTGTGTCGCCGTGGGGTGCGCCTGTTCTATTTATGAAGAAGAAGGATGTCACTATGAGGATGTGCATTGATTACAGGCAGTTGAACAAGGCCACAATGAAGAACAAGTATCCTTTGCCTTGTATTGATGATTTGTTTGACCAGCTTCAAGGAGCGAGAGTGTTCTCCAAGGTTAATCTCCGTTCAGGGTATCACCAGCTAAAGAACAGGGACTCGGATATTCTTAAGATAGCTTTCAGGACCTGATATGGTCATTCTGAGTTCCTTGTGATGTCTTTTGGGCTGACCAATGCCCCAGCAACGTTCATGCATCTGATGAGCAGCGTGTTTCGGCCTTATCTCGACTCGTTCGTGATTGTTTTCGTTGATGATTGTTGATACCCAATTTTTTCCCTTTTTTATATGCAAAATACTTTCAAAATAGCATATGTATGCATATATAAGCATGTCCAAGTGTTTCATTATTTTTCCAATTTTTAAATCAATTTATCGCCTTATTTTATAAAAAAAAAACAATAATTATTTCCCAAATTATCATTTTTGGTAACTCCTTTATCGTATTCTCATATTTATACCAAAATATAGCTAAGGTAATTTTTGCACATATTTTTCAAATTTATTGAGTATTTTAGAATTAAATTGCACATAATTGCAATTTTAGCCTATTTTAAGATTTAATTGCGTTTATAATTACAAAATTGATCCCAGTAT
The DNA here is from genome assembly GCF_000715075.1 of Nicotiana tabacum. Lineage (NCBI taxonomy): Eukaryota > Viridiplantae > Streptophyta > Magnoliopsida > Solanales > Solanaceae > Nicotiana > Nicotiana tabacum. The sequence goes on along the minus strand of NC_134101.1, from coordinate 155,010,154 downwards.
TTTTAATTTAATATTTGTGTATTATTAATTAATTTAGTACCTTCAATTTGTTTCCAGAAATTATTTTGCTATTTTTAATAAAAAATAAAGAGGGAAAAAGTGGCTATTTAATACTAGCCCTACCTATTTAAATTTTAGCCCAAATCGACCCCCAATTAACCCCAATTTCAATTGCAAATGGAACGGCCCAATTCCTAAACTGCCCTCCCCTGATCCAATTATGGTTCAACCCGCCCGGCCCCCCATTAAATCTAGGCCGTTGATCAAAATGATCAACAATCATAATCCCTCCTTTCCCTTTTTAATCCACCAACACCCCTTAAACCTAAATCATTTCACCTAACCAGCCGCCTCTGAAACCCTCCCTTCTCTCAAAACACTCTCGAACCTTCTCTAACCCTAGCCGCCTCCGATCACTTCTACCTTGAAACCCACCGGGATCCATGGCTTCTCAGGCTATGGAAGTCTTGTACCTACCTCCTGTTGCTCTTACACACCTGATCTCTGAAGATTCAAGGCCTGGCCTCGAAGGTTTGCACCCAGACCACTGCCGATTCAAGGTTCCAGAGTCATCGCCAGCCTTGCTTCGGCGTACCATGGTTTTTTGAGCCTGGTTCTGACCTCTTCGACTCAGATCGGTGACCTTTTCAAAGCATTTCTCATTTCTAGGGTTCTTCTGAAACCATAACCCTTCGAGGTTTTCTCCGATCTCTTTAGATCCATTGTGTATCTATGCCCTCTTTGAGTTTTCAAACGATCTCCCTAACTTTTCTTTCGAAAATTAATTTTCAAAGTCTTTCTTTTACGATTTAAGGTTTTCTGAAAATGCTTAAGCGTTTCTCTGACTTTCTTTTCCTTTTCTTTTGTGTGTATTTGCCTCTACTGTGTTCTATGTTTTCCTTCTACCATGTATGTTCTTCTACTGTGTTTTCTATGTTCTGTTCTTGTATGTTCTTCTACTGTGCTTTCTATACTATGCTCTTGTATGCTTTTCTACTATGTCCTGCTATTTTCTTCTACTATGTTCTGGTATATTTCACCTACTGTATTCTTCTACCGTGTTCTTAAGTGTTCTTACTATTTTTCATCTATTGAACTTTGTTTAAGTTTCTTTTAAAAGGATCTTCTTAAGCATGCTTTCTTCTACTGTTCTTATCTGTCTTTTCTCATCATGTTTCGAATTAGTTTCTTTACACTGTTTGTCTTGAACCCCTCTTGTGACGACCCAAAGGGTCATCACTTGCTTTCAGTTGATTTCTGTGTCTTCAAGGCCTTGAAAGCCTCATTAGAGTCACCTCGATTTGCGTGCGTAGTCCGGACGCGTAGCCGGAAAGCTTAAATATGAAACTCTGTGAAAAATGCTAAATTTTGATGTTAAAATGAATAAATTTGACTTCGGTCAATATTTTGGGTAAATAGACCCGGATCCGTGATTCGATGGTCCCGGAGGGTCCGTAGGAAAATATGGGACTTGGGCATGCCCGGAATCGAATTCCGAGGTCCCAAGCCCGAGAAATGAATTTTTAACTGAAATTGTTTAAGGAAATTTGAAATGAAAACTGATTAGAAAGCAATGGTATCGGGCCCGTATTATGGTTCCGGCGCCCGATACAGGTCTTATATATGACTTGAGTCATTCTTGTGAAATTTGGTTAAAAACGGACGTCGTTTGACGCGATACGGACCTTAATTGAGAAATTTGATGTTTAAAACAGTTTTGAGAAATTTTATTGATCTCGAGGTTTAATTCGATGCTCGTGATGTTATTTTGGTAATTTGATTACACGAATATGTCCGTAGGATATTTTTGAGGTTGTGTGTATACTTAGGTTGGAGTTTCGAGGGCTCGGGTGAGTTTCGAGTTGGTCGCGGGATGCCTTAGGCTTAGGAAGTCAGATGTTGCAGGTTCAGGAAATTGCAGTCTATGAACTCTCTAGTGCGGTCCGCGAGAAAAACGCGTGCGACCGCGGAGGGGCCAGCGCGGCCGCGATCGCCTTTGTGCGGTCTGCGGTGGAGGCTATGCAGCCGCAGTCGCCATTGTGCGGTCCACCCAGGGTGCTGAACTGCATGTCTTCAGGGAGGCCTGTGCGGCCGCGGTCCATTTGATGCGGTCCGCACAAGGGGTCTGAGAGGGGTATAAATAAACAGGAATTTCAGTTATTTTTCACTTTTCAAAACCCCAAAAACATAAGAGACGATTTTTCAAACATCCTTTCTTCTCCAAAACGTTGGTAAGTGATTTCTAACTCATTTTCTTCACTCCTTAACATCTTTTAACATGATTTCAACTTCAAATCAAAGATTTTCATAGGGGAATTGGGTGTTTTGGGTAGAACCTAGGTTTTTTCTAAAATTGGGGATTTGAACCTCAATTTGAGGTCTGATTTCAAAACAAGTTATATATTTGGATTCGTGGGGGAATGGGTAATCGGGTTTTGGTCCGAACCTCGGGTTTCGACCACGTGGGCCCGGGGGTGATTTTTAACTTTTGGTTAAAACGTTGGAAAACACATTTTTCATGCATTGGGGTTGATTCATTTAGCACTTATTGATGTAATTAAGTAACTTGTGATTAGATTCGAGCGGATTGGTGGTGGAATCGAGGAGTAAAGCTATAATTGAGACTTGAGTGGTGTTCAAGGCATCGAGGTAAGTGTTTGGTCTAACCCTAGCTTGAGGAATTAGGAGTTGAGTCATATTTGCTACTTGCTTCTTGTTGAGTACGACGTATAGGCATGGTGACGAGTATCTATACGTTGGTGTCAAGCATGACCGTGAGTCTTAAATTGAAAGTTGTTGTGTTCTTAAATGACACTTGAGTGCTTTACCTAATGATCTTCTATGATTGAGCATTTTCAATAATTGAACTGAGTACAAGCTAAGTTGAGATTGGTTATAGCTGATTCTCCCTTGCCGGGATGACTATTTTAATATTGTTGTTCCCTTGCCGGGAAAATTATTACATTGTTTTGTTCCCTTGTCGGGAAGTTATTATATTGATTATTTTCCCTTGCCAGGATTCCTTGAAATTGTAAGATATTATGAAATGGGAGCGGGTGGTAAGCCTACCACAAGATATTATGAAATGGGAGCGGGTGGTACGCCTACCACAAGATATTATGAAATGGGAGCGGGTGGTATCCCTATCACAAGATATTATGAAATGGGAGCGGGTGGTTTGCCTACCACAAGATACTATGAAATGGGAGCGGGTGGTACGCCTATTACAAGATATTATGAAATGGGAGCGGGTGGTACGCCTACCACAAGATATGAGAAATGGGATCGGGTTGCACGCCTGCAACAAGATGGGAACTAAAAGTGAAAGTTGTCTTTACTTTTCTTTATCTGTGTTAGAAGTTATATTGTCAACTTCCTTATGTATTCCTTGCTATTTTGCTTTATCAGCTATCCCCGAGGTACGTTCCCCTTCCCCAGCTTTAATTTCTTATTATCTATTTACTTTTCCGCCGTATATTATATAACTATATAGGTTTATATAGAGTCTGGTCCTAGCCTCGTCACTACTTCGCCGGGGTTAGGCGAGGCACTTACCAGCACATGGGGTCGGTTGTGCTGATACTACACTCTGCACTGTGTGCAGATCCCGGAGCAGCTTTCGGACAGTAGTTGGAGGGCTTCCTTCAGTCCATTCGGAGACCCAAGGTAGACCTGCAGACGTTCGCGGGCCCTTGCGTCCCCCTCTATCTCTATTTCTTGTTTCCTTTATCTTTTGCTCAGGAACAGTACTATGTATTTTCTTCAGACTTTGTATGTAGTGACTCTTAGACAATTTGTGGTATTATGACACCAGATTTTGGGGTATTGAATTTTAAAAGTGGTAATAGACGTAGCTCTAAGCTTTATAAATGTTGACTTCCGCGTATTTCCTAACTTCCGCTTTATTTATATTGTCGCCCTATGTTTGTTTTAAAAGAAGTAGTATGAAAAAGGTAGTAGATAGTTAAGGGTTGGCTTGCCTAGCTCACATTAGTAGGCGCCATCATGACTCTCGAGGGTGGGAATTCCGGGTCGTGACACCTCTACTGTATTTACATGCAATTCATGAGTTATGTTGCTGGAAGAAGCATGTTTGAAGTTTCAGTTCTTTTCTGAAACCTCTAAACATGTTTCGATTCGACTACTTCCCTCATCATCTCTATACTTGATTCAAGGGTGAAACCCTAAAATTTGGGGGTTCTGCCAAGGTTTGATTGAACTAGGGTTTTATTTTAGAACCCTTAACTCTTTCAGACTGACTTTGAGTCTCTGAACTGAGTTTGGACATCTTTGTTTTCATACAATGCTGAACTTTTTGCTAAACTCTTCTACACTGGATTTTGTTTCTATTGATTTACACGAAGTCTTCTTTCATGCTCACATGCTCCTTATAAATGATGAACTTTCCTCTAAATGGTTTTCACATTTGCAATTAGTGCAAACTTCCTTCTGAATATGGCTTGATCGATTTCTTTCCATTGTTTGCTGATTCTCCCCGTTACTCGGCCTAAGTTAAAACCCTTCTTCATCTTTTCTGACTTGGTTCATTCATGCAAAATCTCAGATGCTTTTGATTTACTATTTGTCAATTGATTTGCTTACCTTATTTGCACAAACCGTGTATTTCAAAACCTTGTCCTTAAATAACTTTTTATGTATTTGCCCCTGATTGCATGCTATGCACAAAATGCTTACTCAATTTCTTTCCTTAAATGGTTTTCACCCGTTTGAATCTAAATCCCTTAATTAAGGGAAGCCTTATGTAATTGATTGACAATCAGTTCCTTAACTGGTTTTCTTGCCTTATTTCTGCCTGATTTTCACACTATAAAAGGCACGACCTTTCTTCACAAACGGACACTTCACAATTAACAATCTCTTCTGAATTCTCACTCTCACATAATAGAATTCTACCTTTTTGTCTGCATTCAGACTTTCACAAGACTACTCCTTTTCCCTGTTTGTTTCTTTGAAACTGGTATGTCCTAATTGAACTTCAGCATCACCACAATGTGTTTACTTACAGCTTTATGCATCTATGTCTACTTTACTACTTCTACAAAGTTAAATACTTAAACTAGCATGTTGATTTCCTTTTGTTTGTTTCTTCTATGAATCCTTATTCCCTATTTCCCTTTATGTGCTTTGAGTTACAGTTTAAAACATTACAATATGCAAGTTATTGCCTATGGTTTGAACTTGATCCCTTAGGAGATCCTAACCTCTAAACAATGTGTTCCAGTAGGCTTATGGGTGTGCCAGCATCTCCCATTGTTGGGTTATGCCCACTAACCTGCTTTTTACCTCTTGCAACTCCCCATTCCCTATATCCCTATGTGTACTGTTTCCATTCCCCTTTCCCCCTTTTAGAATTCTGCACTTGCACACTCTCTTAGTTCCTAAGTTCTACCCCCTCTTGTGAGCCTTGCCTTGGGACCTTGAGTTCCCTCTGAACTTGGACACCTGAGGGTTGGCCCTTCCACACTGCATTTTGGCTTAATATGGTGATACATTTGGATGTAAGCACTGCCCCGAGTTCTTATGAAACTCTTAGGGAACTCTGACACACCCAAGTGGTAGAAAGGCTTTGAAACATGATCTTTGGAGTTGGTTTACTTCATACTTCAGACAGGAAGTTTGAATCAGGCTCTCCTTGGTTGTAATTTTCAACTTCTGATGTATTTTCTTTACTTTATTTTTTCTGAACTGCAATAACTTTGTAATAAACTATTGGGGATGGCTAGTGAAAAAGGGGGGAATAACTATGTATGCAAAAGGAGTAGATAACCTGCCTATAGGAGTTTATGAATTTCTGTGTTCTCATATAGATACCATGTTTATATGAATCTTGCATTCTCATATAGGTACCATGTCTATAAGAATTTCTGCATTCTCATATAGATACCATGTCTATAGGAATCTTGCATTCTCATGTAGGTACCATGCCTATAGTTTATTTATGAACTTCTGCATAGCGTATAGATATCCTGCCTATAGGAATTTTTGAATTTCTGCACATTATGTAGATATCCTGCCTATAGGTGCATTCCTCATCAAGCAAACATGTTCGTAGGTCTTAAATAATCAACTACAATTAGATATCATGTTCATAGGCTTTAAACGAAATTCAGCATCTAGATGTCATGCCTATAAGGTTTCTGCATTTTTTACTACGTTTATAAGAGTGTCCAAAATCGACAACACATAGAAAGCATGCCTATAGGAGCCTTAATTGAATTTGAATCGTTTCACTCGCTTATAGATCTAAAACCAGTAACAATGACGAATGCTCTTTTGTTAAAACTCGCCTTTCTTTAATAACAGACGATTTTCTCAAATCAGTATGTATTCATGTTTGTTTCATTGTTTCTGGAATCAGTAGATATCATGCTTATAGGTATCTTCGTCTAACACTTAGGCAAGACATATGATGAGTTTATAAACTGAATCAGACTTTTTATCAGCTACAACTAGCAGGCAGGCCTGATTCGAGCTTCTTATCAGAACTATGTAATAAATCAGTATGCCTCCACCTTTTAAGTTTTAATCAGACCTTAAACAGTACATGCAAGTCATGCTACATTATGTGATTTCTTTGGTTTAAAGGAGGTTTGTTTGAGCCCTTTATTTGTTTATATGCTTTCCCCAAACTTGTTATATGTGTTTTGTTTGTCGCCTTAGTATTTTACCTTTTGAAACCACAAATAAGCCCAATACCTCCTCCTTTTAGGATTAGTAGTCCTAAATGCCTCCGAGACTGATAGGATTGGGGCGGGTAATAGCATAAAATAAGTGAACGAGACCATTCCGCGCTTTAATACGTTAACATGGTGGGAAAAGGGTAGATATGGATATGATGACCACGCAATAACATCACGTGTAGCCCCTCATTGAGGAGTGATTACCGGATGTTGTGTGTGGTGATCCATATTATTAATAAACCTAGAACCCCCATTTCCTTTGTTTTCTTTGTTTCTTTTAAATCTTTTTAACCATTTCTTTTAAGAAAATCAACTCTTTTAGTTCCTTCTTCTTACTTTTGTTTATTTGTAACAATTACGTGAAAATCCCCTCTTATTTGAAGCCTTTATTTGCCTATGTGTTATTTGCACTAAAGTCATAATAGTAACTTGGCCGGGAACCACACTAGTGGATTTGAGGGGTGCCTAACACCTTCCCCTTGAGATAATTTCAAGCCCTTAACCAATCTCTGGTTGTTCAAATCAAACCTTCCTTCGTGTCCTAATGCACTCAAATCATTAGGTGGCGACTCTTCACTTCAAACCCAATTCCCAAAAGGGAACGAGTTGTCCTCCGAAATGTCATAAATCTGATTTCGCGAGAAAAAGGGGGCGCGACAGCGTGTCGACCCTGCTGGGGATGACTTTTAGGCTTTTACCATTTCAAGCTATTACTGTGGCTTTACATTTATTATGTGCTTTATTTGTTTAATACCTTTCAGCATTTAATTCCCTCTTCTACTGCAAAAACTAACTTGTCTCTTGTTTCTTTTCCTTGTTTCTTTCACTGTTTCCTTTACTGCACTCCTTTGTTACTGTTTTAAATCATTGTAATTATTGCTTTGTGAACGTACAAATACGTGACAACTTGTTTTAATTATTGCATAAGCATGTTTTCAAATCATATTCCACTCGTGCCAAACAAATACCATAGCAACGCTTATAATGAGTGGTTGCGCTCTTCCGATATTATCACCCCTTAAATCCGGAAAAGGCGTATTTGCGGTAAAATCAGTCGATCAACGGTGTAGTCGACTGTTCCGTGCCTTTCCCCCTTGAGTTGTCCGCTCAAGGTCCAGTTTAAAACACTATAGAAACCTTACTCTATTTAACTGTGCATGCATCATGGTCAAACCTAGCTGAGTTAGTAATGTTGTCTGCATAATGACTCTTTAAGATAGCCTTGTCCAAAGTCCACCGGGTTTCCTTGAACCCAAACAGACACCACCATGTTCTGTGCATTTATTTGGAGAACTAAATGCTTCATGCTAATTGTTGATGTTAAATAGTCGAGTCTGGTGGGGGTAGGGTCTTAACCCTTTTGTTTTGCAGAAAATGAAGAACGAGGTCCCCAACTTTTGTATGGTTAGCACGCCCCCACTCTTGCTAGACTGGTGGAGGAGTCTTCTATCAAATGACAAAATCAACGAGTGGAAAAAGAGGGCCGTCAATGCTAGCGAAAAGTTGGAATATCTGGAGTACAGTCTGCTGGAATTGGAAGGGAAAGTGAGGAAGAGAGTCACTGACTGCCAGAATGCCGAGGGAAATGAAGGGGAACACCTGGAAAAGGCATTTTTACTGGTGAAACTATGCAAACTGGAGGATTTGATCAACGAGAGCATTCAATCTGGGGAAGGTCCTTTTGGACCAAATAGATAGGAGTTTTTCTTTTCACTTATAAAATGTAATAAGGCCAATAGCCACTAATGACATTTTATTCCTTGTTACTTAGTGTCATTTTGGGATTCGTCTACTTTTTATCAATAAAATGAGGCATTTAGCATTCTAAGTTCTCCAAATCAATTTGTCGCTAGGCCTACCTCGGGCACAACGAGGCTCCCAAATTAGGATGTGATTTACATTCTTGCACTATGTGTTTAAATATCACAACACTTTCTAATAATCCCCACTGACTTGTTACCTTTTTGTTTTTAATTTTTGTTTATTTATTCCCCTCCCCAAAGGTTAGTTCGTGCACTCTGGCATCGTTATCATATTCCATAAGATCAAAGGGCCCTCCACCCACTCCTCCTCCTTGTCCTATCAGAAGCAGGAACAAAGGAAATATGGAAGATTTGAACAACACCAGAAAGGAAAACTCAATTGAATGGGTAGAGGTCACTCATGGTGCTCGGGTCTCCAAAGAAAGTGCGTTCCAACTCGAGCAAAAACTGTTGAAATTTCAGGAGGAACTTGATCAGGTTCGGAATCTGGCAAACTTGTCTTTCCCTCACCACTCTAGATATCAATTTTCCAAACGCTCAGAATCCCACGCCTCCACAAAATATCCCAAAACCACAAAACCATCCCGCTCCTTACCACCACTGCAATACATGCCACACATCCAGCAATACTCCACTGCTCATCCCAGAACCTCTGAATTCCACGAATAACCATTTCCACCATAACACCCCCATCTATGTGGAAACCATACCACACTCCACCCAACCTGTCTCAAGCACACCCGAGTCTGATGATAAAGACTCACTCATCAGGAACCTGGCTACGTAACTCAAAAAATTGACTAGTCGAATTTAGGTTGTCGAAGGAAGTAAGGGGATTGGAGGGTTGAACTACGAAGATCTTTTCATACAATTAGATGTCGAACTGCCTGAGGGGTACAAACCTCCTAAGTTCGAATTGTTTGATGGTATAGGGGATTCGAGAGTTTACTTGACAACATACTGCGACAAGCTAGTCGGAGTAGGGAAAGACGAAAGGATTCGCATGAAGCTTTTTATGAGGAGTCTGAAGGGAGATGCTCTGTCTTGGTACATTATCCAAGACCCAAAGAAATGGTCGAACTGGGTGAGTATGGCATCCGACTTTATGGACAGGTTCAGGTTCAACCCAGAAAATGTACCAGATGTGTTCTACATTCAGAACTTAAAGAAGAAGCCCGCGGAAACATTCCGCAAGTATGCCACTCGCTGGAGATCAGAAGCTGCTAAGGTCAGACCTGCTTTAGAAGAAGAACAAATGAACAAGTTTTTCATCCGGGCTCAAGACCCGCAGTACTATGAAAGGCTGATGTTGATTGAGAGCTAGAAATTTTCCGACATTATCAAGTTGGGTGAAAAGATTGAAGAAGGCATCAAAAGTGGTATGGTTACGAACTTTGAAGCCTTGCAAGCTACCAATAAGGCTTTACAGTCTGGTGGTACGTCCAAGAAAAGGGACGTAGGTGCCGTAATGATTGCACAAAGAGCCAAATCCCCTATCAAATACCAAGCCTATCTGATACCCCCACTCACATATCAGCCTACCCCGAATTACCAAGAACCCTCACCCTCTTCCCAAACTCCACCACCTACTTACCAATCACCCCCACCTCTCACATATCAACCTACTTCACCTAGATATTCCTAATCCTCACATGTCTACCGAACCTACAATGCTCAGCCATCCCATTATCAATCACCTCCCACATGTCAAAAATTTCCTAGACCTCGACCAAATTTCGATCGCAGACCCCCCAAATAGTATACCGCCATTGCTGAACCGATCGACCAGCTGTACGAAAGGCTCAAAGCTGCTGGTTATGTCACCTCTATTCCTGATATAACCCCTGAAAACCCTTCTCAGTGGGTCAATCCAAATAAATTCTATGCATACCATTCCGGCATGAAGGGACATACCATTGATGAATGTCACTCTCTGAAAGATAAGATCCAGACTCTGATCGATAACAAGATCATTGTAGCAAAGGAGCCTACTCCGAACGTCTGCAACAACCCTCTGCCAGACCATAAGGGTGTAGGTGTTCACATGATTGAAATACAGAATGATTGGGATCCCAAAGGATTGATCGGTTTAATCACAAAAAGTGACGAACCAAAGAAGCCAATAGTCACCCTCAATCCGATTGTAGTCCAGACTCAGCCTTCTGGGGATGCAGAGGTAAACATGTCTGTACCACTTGAGTTTGAAGCAACACCCCCCACAAAGACGCCAACACAAATTGAGGTCGAGTTTGGGTCTCCAGCAAACACACCCGCATCATTTGAAGTTACGGTTTTACCCTCCAAAATACATGCTCCGTTCGGAGTAAAGGTGCCCATCTCAGTAACAATGTCGGCCGTAACACCATTCCATACAAATGCCATACCTTGGGATTACACATCCGAGGCGAGATGGAAAGGGAAAGCTAAATTCGGGGAAACAGTTACGACACAGGGTATGACAAGAATCGATAGGGTTTATACTCCGGAGCATTTAGCTAAGTCGAGTAAGCAGGCCTTTGGTCGGCCGACCATCACTAAAACCGGGCCCGATGATCTCTGGAGAAAGATACAAGCCAAGGAATACTCAGTCATTGATCAGCTGAACAAAACACTGGCACGGATTTCTATCCTAGCTTTGCTGCAAAGTTCCGACGTACATAAGAATGCCTTGTTGAAGGTGCTGAGTGACGCATATGTACCAAGCAACATCACCGGAGGAGAAATGGAAAGCATGGTAGGGCAGGTATTGGAAAGTCACAAGATCACTTTTCATGAAGATGAGCTTCCACCAGAAGGGTTGAGTCACAACAAAGCATCGCACATCACCGTGCAATGCGAAGATTATTTTATCACTAGGGTCCTGATTGATGGAGGGTACAGCCTCAATATTTGTCTGTTGGTAACACTCAAAACATTAGGAAAGGGTCTCCATGAGATCAAGGACGGGGCCATCAACATCAAAGCTTTCGACGGTTCCCAAAGACCCACCATTGGGGAAATCAGCTTGTGTTTGCAAATGAGGCCTACTTGGTTCGACATTGATTTTCAAGTTATAGACGTGCCGACATCTTACAACTTGCTGTTGGGATGGCCGTGGATTCATGCTACTGGGGCCGTAACGTCAACACTGCATCAGACGATGAAATTTAAGTGGAACCACCAAGAGGTGATCATTCACGGCGACGATAGCAATCCCATATACAGTCACCAAACCATCCCAGCGATTGGAGGAAGGAGAAAGATAGGCGGGAAAACCTATCACCACATCGAGCGAGTCAACGCCGTAGACAAAGACAACAAATGGTGGGACAACAAAATTGAAAGCATATTGAACTGGAGCGGATATGATACTGGCAAGGGACTTGGCAAGAACCTCCAAGGAATTGCCAAGCCGATCAAATTGAAGAAATATGGCACCACTTTCGGTCTGAGATACGAGTATACTTGGGAGAAATTCAACAACTGGTCGCCACCATGGTGCAGCCCATACTACCCGCTGGAGCAGCCAATACCACATTTGGAGCAGACTTTCCAGCCGGCGATGTTATCTATGGGTCGGAAGAAGAGGAAGCACTGGTAGCAGTGAGGAATTTGTTCCTAGAAGAAGATGACATGGATTGTTGTGTTATTTTCGAGGAGGAGGGGGAGGAAGGCCCTTCCATACAGGCCGTAAGCCGAAGAGCATGCCTCAAAAATTGGACCAGTAGAACCACTAGAGCTCAGAAAGCCTCGGGGTAGCAAGGCTGAACAAAGCATCATGCACTATCTTTTATTTTTACTAGTTGATTTTCCTTTCGCATTTTTGAATTTTTGCAATAAGATTTTCCAATGTTCAAAACAGTTATGAAATTTATCAAAGCATTTCGGTTTCCTTAAAAATATTACTCTTATTATTTTCTCTCATTAATTTACTTATATAGCATTACTATTACCTATATTGATGAACCAATGGCTGTGACATGCAACGAGACAACGCAACAAACAGACATAGATTCAGAGGAAGATGATATACTGGAAAAGATAGTTAAAAAGGTTGAAAATTTTGAGAACAGACCTAAGTCCAACCTGGATGAGACCGAGATTGTTAACCTGGGAGATGCCGAAAATATAAAAGAAACTCGGATCAACATTCATTTGTCACCGTCAGAAAAGGAAGAATACACATAATTTTTGAAGGAATATGAGGACATATTCGCCTGATCATATGATGACATGACTGGTTTGAGCACATCTATTGTGGCCCCCAAACTGACAACTGATCCGACATGTCCACCGGTAAAACAGAAGCTCAGAAAGTTTAAACCCGACATGAGTCTGAAAATCAAGGAAGAAGTCACTAAGCAGGTCAAAGCTAAGGTACTCAGGGTAGTAGAATATCCGACATGGTTAGCCAATATTGTGCCGGTGCCGAAGAAGGATGGGAAGGTCAGAGTTTGTGTTGACTACTAGGATCTCAATCGGGCCAGTCCAAAGGACGACTTTCCCTTGCCGAACATACATATCCTTATCGACAATTGCGCCAAGCATGAGTTGCAATCATTTGTAAATTGCTTCGCTAGATATCATCAGATCTGGATGGACGAAGAAGATGCTGAGAAAACGACTTTCATTACGCCGTGAGGGATGTACTGCTACAAGATGATGCCATTCGGGTTAAAGAATGCAGAGGCCACCTATATGAGGGCCATGACTACTATCTTCCATGATATGATACACAAGGAGATTGAGGTGCATGTAGATGATGTCATCATAAAGTCCAAGAAAGCCACTGACCACATGGAAGTTTCGAGGAAGTTCTTCAATAGACTGAGAAGATACAACCTAAAACTGAATCCTGCAAAATGTGCATTTGGAGTTTCTGCCGGAAAACTACTTGGGTTCATTGTGAGTCGCCAAGGGATAGACCTGGATCCATCTAAGGTCAAAGCTATTTAAGAACTACCACTGCCAAAGAACAAGAAGGACGCAATGAACTTCCTAGGAAGACTCAACTGCATCAGCCGATTCATAGCACAATCTACGGTCATCTGTGAGCCGATCTTTAAGATGTTGAAGAAGGACGCCGCTACCACATGGACTGATGATTGCCAAAAAGCTTTCGACAGAATCAAGGAATACCTATCAGCACTACCAGTCTTAGTTCTGCCTGACTGGGTAGACCTCTATTACTCTACCTTGCAATATTGGATGGAGCGTTCGGTTGTGTTTTGAGGCAGCATGATGAAATAGGGAAGAAAGAGCATGCCATCTATTACCTCAGTAAGAAGTTCACCCTGTACGAGGCTCGGTATTCTCTGTTAGAGTGCACCTGTTGTGCTTTAACTTGGGTAGCTCAGAAGTTGAGGCACTACTTCTGTGCCTATACTACATATCTCATATCAAGAATGGATCCCTTGAAATACATCTTTCAGAATCCCATGCCCACTGGCAAGCTGGCCAAGTGGCAAATCCTTTTGAGTGAATTTGACATTGTCTACGTGACTCAGAAAGCAATCAAATATAGGCACTAGCAGATCACCTTGCTGAAAATCCCGTAGACGGAAAATACGAACCCCTGAAAACATATTTTCCTGATGAAGAGCTATCATTCATAGGAGAAGACAATGCAGAATCCTATGACGGTTGGAGAATGTTTTTCGATGGAGCAGCAAATTTCAAAGGAGTTGGCATAGGAGCAGTCCTAGTATCAGAAACCAGTCAGCATTATCTGGTATCTACCAAACTCAGGTTCCCGTGCACCAACAACATGGCCGAGTACGAAGCCTACATATTAGGGCTCAAGATGGCTATTAACATGAACATCCAAGATTTGCTAGTAATTGGGGATTTAGACTTGTTTATACATCAGGTCCAAGAAGAATGGGCGACCAAGAATGCCAAGATACTCCCTTATCTGCATCATGTACAAGAGTTGAGAAAGAGGTTCACAAAGACAGAATTTCAGCATGTTCCCAGGGTCCAAAATGAATTCGCCGATGCATTGGCTACCCTATCATCCATGATACAACATCCAGACAAGAATTTCATTGATCCCATTCCGGTAAAGATCCATGATCAGCCCGCTTACTGTGCTCATGTCTCAGAAGAAGCAGACGGAAAGTCTTGGTTTCATGATATCAAAGAATACTTGGCAAAAGGAGAATACCCAGAACTCGCAAATGCTACTCAGAAGTGCACTCTTCGGAGGTTATCCATCAATTTCTTTCACAGCGGAGGAATCATGTACAGGAGGACTCCTGATTTGGGATTACTAAGGTGTGTCGACGCAAAGGAAACATCCAGGCTATTAGAGGAAATTCATGCAGGGACCTGCGTTCCACATATGAATGACTTTGTTTTAGCAAAGAAAATACTCTGAGCTGGTTACTTTTGGATAACTATGGAAACAGACTATATCCAATATGGTCGAAAGTGCCACCACTGCCAGATACATGCAAACATGATAAATGTACCTCCAAATGAGCTTAATGCAATAAGCTCGCAATGGACGTTCGTCGTCTGGGGAATGGATGTTATCGGACCAATCGAACCCACCGCATTAAATGGGCATAGGTTTATTCTTGTAGCGATTGATTATTTCACCAAATGGGTTGAAGCAGCATCTTACAAGGCAGTGACTAAGAAAGTCGTGGCAGATTTCGTCCATGACCGTATCGTGTGTCGGTTCAGAATTCCAGAGTCAATCATTACTGATAATGGCTCCAACCTCAACAATGATTTGATGAAATCCATGTGTGAAACCTTCAAGATCAAATACAAGAATTCTACAGCCTACAGAACTCAGATGAACAAAGTCGTAGAAGCCGCCAACAAGAATATCAAGAAGATACTAAGGAAAATGATAGAGAAGTATAAGCAGTGGAACGAGAAGCTATTGTTTGCTTTACTGGGATACCCACCATAGTCCGCATATCGACAGGAGCACCCCCTATATGCTGGTCTACGGTACAGAGGCAGTCATTCCCGCTGAGGTAGAAATTCCTTCCTTAAGGATCACACAGGAAGCAGAGCTCGACGATGCAAAATGGGTGAAGAGTTGTTACGAGCAACTAGCTCTTATAGACGGAAAGAGAATGAATGCAGTTTGCCACGATCAGCTCTATCAGAACAGAATGTCCAGAGCCTTCAACAAAAGAGTCAAGCCGAGACAATTCACACCGGGACAGATGGTGTTAAAGAAAATTTTTCCGCATCAAGATGAAACCGAAGGGAAATTTTCTCCCAACTGGAAGGGTCCGTACA
Source organism: Nicotiana tabacum (assembly GCF_000715075.1). Classification (NCBI taxonomy): domain Eukaryota; kingdom Viridiplantae; phylum Streptophyta; class Magnoliopsida; order Solanales; family Solanaceae; genus Nicotiana; species Nicotiana tabacum. The sequence continues at coordinate 154,994,448 of NC_134101.1, read as the reverse complement.
TGGTTCACCGGGTTCTGACAGGAGGAGCCCTCATACTTGCAGAAATGGACGGAGAAGTTTGGCCAAAGCCGATCATTTCAGACGCAGTCAAGCGATACTATGTGTAATCTTTATGCTTTTCTTATATGATGTAATTTGAACTACACCTGACCTGATTCCCATTTAAGAGGGGATACGTAGGCAACCCTATGTGTTCGGTCATAATTCAATAAAATTTCCATTTCCCCCGCTATTGGAAACTAGTGTAGAATTTTAAGGAGGGCCCTCAAAATTCCGAAGTTGATTCCAACCATTTATCATTAACAGCCGTCAGAAGCAACAACCCAGTAAACTGGGGCAGAATTTTGAGGAGGACCCTCAAAATTCCGAAGCAAGAGAAGTTGCAATGTCTTGAACCACGTCGCAGTCGTCGGTTCATCTAAAGAAAACTATTCTTAATTATGTACTTATGTTATGCTTTTACTAAATCAAGCATGTTTATTACTAAAATTGCCTTGTTTAGCAATGGTACCCCAGTGATATATACGGTATCGCTGGATCAAAGTCGAGCAGGCCAAGCAAAGCCAGCGGGGATACAAACTAACCTTTCCTCCTTTACAAACTCACGATTTTTCTGTGGATGCAGGCATTTGAGTTGCAAAATCATCAAATATACTATACACTCACTCACAAAGTTCAGGAATACAACTCTCCGAACCGTTGCACTTGCTCACAACTGCTATCCGCACAATAGTATCCCAGCAGGCACAATATCCCCAGTAATCACGATATCGCAATCCGCTATCAGCTAAGAAAACTCTATTGCCATTTGCCATTTTTACTTCCTGCATATGGCTACCATTCTGCCTTCCGAGACTAAGATCTGTCTCCATCTGCATTCTTTGCATTGCAAAAGGCTACCATTCTGCCTTCCGAGATTAAGCTCTACCTCCATCTGCATTTTCTGCATTGCATAAGGCTACCATTCTACCTTCCGATACTAAGCTCTGTCTCCATCTGCATTTTCTGTATTGCATAAGGCTACCATTCTACCTTCCGAGACTAAGCTCTGTCTCTATCTGCATTCTATGCATTACATAAGGCTACCGTTCTGCCTTCCGAGGTTAAGCTCTACCTCCATCTGCATTCTCTGCATTGCATAAGGCTACTATTCTACCTTCCGAGGTTAAGCCCTACCTCCATCTGCATTCTTTGCATTGCATAAGGCTACCATTCTGCCTTCTGAGGTTAAGCTCTACCTCCATCTTGCATGGCTAAAAGATCGCCGCTTCATTTACATCTTGCATCGGCTAAAAGATCGCCACTTCATTTACATCTTGCATCGGCTGAAAGATCGCCACTTTATTTACATCTTGCATCGGCAGAAAGATCGTCACTGCATTTATACCTTTCATCGGCTGAAAAATCGCCACTTTATTTACATCTTGCATGGTTGGAAGATCGCCACCTTATTTACATTTGCACTGGCTGAAAGATCGCCACCTTAATTATATTTGCACTAGCTGAAAGATCGCCACCTACTACATCATGGGCTGAAAAATCGCCAATTTGTCCAAAGACATCATTGTTCGGAGGCACCATTTTCATAGCCCGAGAACGCCATGCCATGGCCTGAGGACCCCTTTTATGTTTTGCATATCATTATTCAAAGGCATCATAGTTCGGAGGCATCATTTTCATAGCCCGAGAGCATCATTTCATGGCCTGCGAACCATTTACTATACGCTTCATGGCCCGGGACGTCATGGTCTAAGGACGTCATCCTAACCGTCCGAAGAGAACATTCATGGTCCGATGGAAACTTGCATCATGTTTAAATTTCCGCACAATACATTGTTTATTTGCAGGTAAATCGGCGAGCAATGGCCATATCAGCAGGAGCGATCCCGCTCCAATTCTCGCAGCCCCATTAGGCCTTGACCATCCAGCCCAACCTAAACATTGCGTCCGTTCTTGGAAAACCTCCATCGGCATACTCCGCCGACGGATCCTGAACTATATATGGACTGATTCTTGTAAGACCAGGGATATGTAGGCAGCTCAAGAAACAGGTCACGATCAACCTTTTCAAACCATTTCGTTCGGTCAAAATTGGCCATCATATCTTTACCTAACAACTCTTTCATCCTTCTCGGGTAAAGAGGGACAACTGTTGATACCCAATTTTTTCCTATATATTTTTTATATGCAAAATACTTTCAAAATAGAATATGTATGCATATATAAGCATGTCCAAGTGTTTCATTATTTTTCCAATTTTTAAAGGATTTTTAAATCAATTTATCGCCTTGTTTTATCAGAAAAAAACCAATAATTATTTCCCAAATTATCATTTTTTGGTAACTCCTTTATTGTATTCTCATATTTATACCAAAATATAGCTAAGGTAATTTTTGCACATTTTTTACAAATTTATTGTGTATTTTAAAATTAAATTGCACATAATTGCAATTTTAGCCTATTTTAAGATTTAATCTCGTTTATAATTACAAAATTGATCCCAATATTTTTAATTAATATTTGTGTATTATTAATTAATTTAGTACCTTCAATTTGTTTCCAGAAATTATTTTGCTATTTTTTATAAAAAATATAGAGGGAAAAAATGGCTATTTAATACTAGCCCTACCTATTTAAATTTTAGCCCAAATCGACCCCCCAATTAACCCCAATTTCAATTTCAAATGGACTGGCCCAATTCCTAAACTACCCGCCCTTGATCCAATTAAGTTCAACCCGCCCGACCCCCATTAAATTCAGGCCGTTGAGCAAAATGATCAACGACCACAATCCCTCATTTCCTTTTTTAATCCACCAACACCCCTTAACCCTAAATCATTTCACCTAACTAGCCACCTCTGAAACCCTCCCCTCTCTGAAAACACTCTCGAACCTTCTCTAACCCTAGCTGCCTCCCATCACTTCTACCTTGAAACCCACCGGGATCCACGGCTTCTCAAGCTATGGAAGTCTTATACCTACCTCCTGTTGCTCTTACACACCTGATCTCTAAAGATTCAAGGCCTGGCCTCAAAGGTTTGCACCCAGACCTCAGCCGATTCAAGGTTCCAGAGTCATCGCCGGCCTTGCTCCGGCATACCATGGTGTTTTGAGCCTGGTTCTGACCTCTCCGACTCAGATCAGTGACCTTTTCAAAGCCTTTCTCATTTCTAGGGTTCTTCTGAAACCCTAACCCTTTGAGGTTTTCTCCGATCTCTTTAGATCCGTTGTGTATCTATGCTCTCTTTGAGTTTTCAAACGATCTCCCTAACTTTTCTTTCGAAAATTACTTTTCAAAGTCTTTGTTTTACGATTTAGGGTTTTCTGAAAATGCTTAAGTGTTTCTCTGAATTTCTTTTCCTTTTCTTTTGTGTGTATTTGCCTCTACTGTGTTCTATGTTTTCCTTCTACTATGTATGTTCTTCTACTGTGTTTTCTATGTTCTGTTCTTGTATGTTCTTCTGCTGTGCTTTCTATACTATGTTCTTGTATGCTTTTCTACTATGTCCTGCTATTTTCTTCTATTATGTTCTGGTATGTTTCGCCTACTGTATTCTTCTACCGTGTTCTTACTATTTTTCTTCTATTGAACTTTGTTTAAGTTTCTTTTAAAAGGATCTTTTTAAGCATGCTTTCTTTTACTGTTCTTATCAGTCTTTTCTCATCATGTTTCGAATTAGTTTATTTACTTTGTTTGCCTTGAACCCCTCTATTGTATTTACATGCTATTCATGAGTTCTATTGCTGGAAGAAGCATGTTAGAAGTTTTAGTTCTTTTCTGAAACCTCTAAATATGTTTCGATTCGACTACTTGCCTCTTCATCTCTGTACTTGATTCAAGGTGGAAACCCTAGAATTTGGGGGTTCTGCCGAGGTTTGATTGAACTAGGGTTTTATTTTAGAACCCTTAACTCTTTCAGACTGACTTTGAGTCTCTGAACTGAGTTTGGACATCTTTGTTTTCATACAATGCTGAACTTTTTGCTAAACTCTTCTACACTGAAATTTTTTTCTACTAATTTACACAACAATCTTCTTTCATGCTCACATGCTCCTTATATATGATGAATTTTCCTCTAAATGGTTTTCAAATTTTCAATTAGTGCAAACTTCGAGGGTTGGTATTGGGTGTGTATTGATGTAGGAGGGTAGAGTGATTGCTTATAATTCTCGTCAGTTGAAGCCCCATGAGAAGAACTATCCAGTTCATGATTTGGAGTTGGCTTCCATTGTTCATGCATTGAAGATTTGGAGGCATGATCTGTATGGTGTGTATTGTGACGTGTTTACTGATCATCGTAGCCTCCAGCACTTGTTCATGCAGAAGGATCTCAATTTGAGGCAGCATAGATGGTTTGAGCTGCTAAAGTATTATGATATCACTATCTTGTACCATCCGGGGAAGGCTAATATAGTGGCTGATGCTTTGAGTAAGAAGGGGGTGAGTTTGGGCAGTCTTGTATTTATTCCTGTTGGGGAGAGACCTCTTACAGTGGATGTTCATGCCTTGGCTAATCGATTTGTGAGGTTGGATATTTCGGAGACCAGTCTGGTGTTAGCTTGTGTGATTTCCCGGTCTTCCTTATTTGATCATATCAGAGAGAGCCAGTATGATGATCCTTATTTGCTTGTCCTTAAGGACAAGGTTCAGCGTGACGATGCCAGAGATGTGACTATTGGGGATGATGGGGTTTTAAGGATGTAGGGCCGGATATGTGTGCCCAATGTAGATGGGCTTCGGGAGTTGATTCTAGAGGAGGCCCATAACTTGGGTATTCCATCCATCTGGGTTCCGCGAATATGTACCAGGATTTGAGACAACATTACTGGTGGAGAATAATGAATAAGGATATTGTGGGATTTGTAGCTCGGTGTCTCAATTGTCAGCAGGTGAAATATGAGCATCAGAGACCGGATGGCTTGCTTCAGCAAATAGATATTCCAGAGTGAAAGTGGGAGTGGATCACCATAGACTTTGTAGTTGGACTCCCACAGACTTTGAAGAAGTTCGATGCTATCTGGGTGATTATGGATTGGCTAACCTAGTTCGCGCACTTCATTTCGGTATGTACTACCTACTCTTCAGAGCGGTTAGCAGATATTTACATCCGAGAGATTGTTCGCTTGTATGGTATCCCAATTTCCATCATTTCAGATAGTAGTACTCAGTTTACTTCATAGTTTTGGAGAGACATGCAGCGAGAGTTGGGTACTCAGGTTGAGTTGAGCACCTCTTTTCACCTTCAGATAGATGGACAGTCCGAGCGCACTATTCAGATATTGGAGGACATGTTGCGCGCTTGTGTCATTAATTTTGGAGGGTCATGGGATCAGTTTCTACTGCTCGCAGAGTTTTCTTACAACAATATTTATTAGTCGAGTATTTAAATGGCTCCATATGAGGCTTTGTATGGGAGACGGTGTAGATCTCCAGTTAGTTGGTTTGAGCCGAGTGAGGCTCGCCTTTTGGGTACAAACTTGATGCAGGATGCGTTGGACAAGGTGAATGTGATTCAGGAGCGGCTTTAGACAGCGCAATCAAGACAAAAGAGTTATGCTGATAGGAAGATCCGTGATGTGTCTTACATGGTTGGAGAGAAGGTTCTGTTGAAGGTTTCACCCATGAAGGGTGTTATGAGATTTGGAAAGAAGGGTAAATTGAGTCCTCGGTTCATTGGGCCTTTTGAGGTGCTTCGGAGGATTATGGAGGTGGCTTATGAGCTTGCTTTGCCACCCAGCTTGTCGAGTGTGCATCTGGTATTTCACATTTTTATGCTCTAGAAGTATATTGGCGATCTGTCTCATGTTTTGGATTTCAGCACGGTTCAGTTGGACGGTGATTTGACTTATGATGTGGAGCCAGTGGCTATTTTGGAGCGTCAGGTTCAGAAGTTGAGATCAAAGGATATAGCTTCAGTGAAAGTGCAGTGGAGAGGTCAGGCCCATAGAGGAGGCTACCTGGGAGACCGAGCAGGAGATGCGGAGCAGATATCCTCACCTATTTGAGGCTTCAGGTATGTTTCCTGACTTGTTCGAGGAAGAACGTTTGTTTAAGAGGGGGAGGATATAATGACCCGGCCGGTCGTTTCATGAATTATTGCTTTGTTTCCCCCATTTCTGCTTCTTTATATGTTGTTCAGCTGTAATTCATTGCATTGTGTTGGTTAGTTTGGGTTCAGAGTGGTTTTGTAGAGAAACGAAACACTTAGTCTCTTAAGTTGGCCCTTTTGTTGGAAAAGTCAACCGGAAGTTGACTTGGGAGTAAATGATCTCGGAATTGGGTTTTTATGACTCGGATAGCTTCGGGAGGTGATTTGGGACTTAGGAGCATGATCAAAATGGGTTTTGGAGGTCCGGGGTAGATTTAGGCTTGAATTGGCGAAATTGAAATTTTGGCATTTTCCGGTTGATAGTGGAAATTTTGATATAGGGGTGGGAATGGAATTCCAGAAATTGGAGTAGGTCCGTGGTTTCATTTGTGATGTGTGTGCAAAATTTCAGGTCACTCGGACGAGGTTTGATAGACTTTTTGATCGAAAGCGGAATTTGGAAGTTTTGGAGTTTCTTGTGCTTGAATCCGATGCTGATTTGATGTTTTGATGTTGTTTTGGGCGTTTCAAAGATTGGAGCAAGTGTGAATGATGTTATGGTATATGTTGGCATGTTTGGTTGAGGTCCAAAGGGCCGCGAGTGAGTTTTGGGTGGTTAAACGGATCAAATCCTTATTTTGAAAGTTGTAGATTTTCTGTTGTTTCTGTTGCAGAGTTTTGCTCTTCGCGTTTGCGAGAGGGTCCTCGCATTAGCGAAGATATATTGGGTGAGGCAGAAGAATTTCCCTTCGCGTTCGCGATGTTGGTCTTGCATTAGCGAAGGGAGAGGCTGAGTGTGCATCACGGATGCGATGTAGGTCACGCGTTCGCGTAGAGTAATTGGAGCAGTTGAGGGCCCTGGTAGTTGTTCTTCGCGTTCGCAAGGTGGAAGTCGCGTTCGCGAAGGCCTGGGAAGCTGAAGCATCACGTTCGTGAGATGGGAGTCGCGTTCGCGTAAGAGGAATAAGTGGTCAATGATTTTTGTGCTTCGTGAATACGAGGCTTTGACCGCGTTCACGTAGAAGGAAAATTTCACATGGGCAGAATGTTTAAATAAGCCATTTTTGCGCTTTTGGGTCTATCTTCCACCATTGTTGAGCGATTTTGGTTCCTTTTGAGAAGGATTGAAGAGGGAATCGAAGGGAAACACTTGGATGTAAGATTTTTGGGCTCAATACTCGATTCTATGATGAATTCTACCTAATTAAACATGAAATTAATGGGATTTAAGGCCTAAAATTGGGAAGTCGGGGCTTGAAATTGGAGACATTGATTTGAGAATTTGAGAGATCATTTCTGGTCGGATTTTAATGTACTTGGTATGTATGGACTCGTGAGAGTATAAGGATTCTAGTTTTATAATTTTTATCGGAATCCAAGATGTGGGCCAGGGGGTCGGGTTTGGCCAATTTCGGGATTTTTGAGTTAAATTGATAATTTTCATATGGGTTTCATTCCTTTAGCATATATTGATGGTTATATACTAATTTTTGTTAGATTTGGGGTATTTGGAGGCCGAATCGATAGGCAAAGGCGTCACGAGCTAGATTTGGCTTGGCTTGAGGTAAATAACGCTTCCAAACTTGGTTCTGAGGGTTTGAAACCCCGAACTGTGTGTTTTATGATTACTATTGAGGTGACGCAATGCCAAGTGACGGGCGTGTGGGCGTGCATCATGAGAAATGCAACCTGGATCATCTCATGGCACCGCTTAGTGTCTCTTTTATGCTGATATCTGTGTTGTAATCATGTGATTAAGTTAATGAGCTGCAAATCATGCTAATTATCATGTTAAGGCTTCATGCCAACACTGTTGAGACCCTAGAGGTCGTTTCTTGCTGTCATATCATTAGCTTCATTTATATTCTATACTCAGTCCTGTTCATGCATATTATATCATGCCTTAGTCTCAATTCTTTCTATTTGACATATCATATCATTGTTCGGGCTAGTATCATGACATTTTGAGCCCATGTGTGTGAATAGAGATTATTGACCGAGTGAGGCCGAGAGCCTAATATTGATTGACAGTATGGTATTAGGCTATACACCGCAGCGAGATATTGATCATGCCTTTGCTGGCATTGATATAGCGCTTGGGCTAAGAGAAGCCCCTCCAGAGTCTTTACACCCTCAATGAGCACATTTGGTGATATTGAGGGATGGATCATCCCTGGACATGGATCTTGTCCGAAGTATTGGTATGGAGATGGATCTTCTCCATAAGGTTGGATTGGCCTGTTTCCTCGGTACTGGGTGACTTATAGTCAGTGATGTATATATTCCGGGATGGATCTTTCCTGGGACGAATGGGCCATATACAGTACCTAGTGGTTGAGCACTGTGAGTGGAAGTATTATACGTAACATTGATCATGCTATTTGTGCATTGGTACTTAAAGGTTCCTGAGCTTTATACTATGTATTGTTCATACTTTGTTTAATCACTGCTGAGAATTTACTTGAACTGTAAGCATGTCTACTTTTCTGTACAATAAAATGTTGCTACCTGTTGAGGTTTGGTTTGTTACTACCGTCAGTCTATAGTTTAGACTTGTTACTTACTGAGTTGGTGTACTCACGTTACCCCCCGTACCCCTGTGTGCAGATCCAGGTATCTCGGGGCACGGTAGCGGTTGCTGATCTTACTAGTTGGAGACTTTTCTCTGGAGATTGCGAAGTAGCAGCCTGGCGACCGCAGTTTCGCCTACTCCTTCCTTATCTTTCTTGTAGTACTTTTGTTGGATTTTTCTCATACTATGTAGTCTTGGTTATTTCAAACAGTTGTAGTATTTTGCCCATGACTTAGTGACACCCGAGATCAGGCTTGTATTACTTTCTGCTGGATTTTATTTCTACTTTTATCTTATTGGATTTCTATTAAAGATATGAGTTTTCTTAAGTTTTTATTTGAAGAATGGAGTACCTGGAAATTAGTGGCTGGCCTAGTTTCATGATAGGCGCCATCACGACCGGGTCGGTTTTTAGGTCGTGACATGGTAGAATACTAGACTTGTCTGCCTTTGCTGCTTCCTTAGCCAAAGCATCTACCACCCTATTCTGCTCCCCATAAGTGTGCTTCACCACGACCCTGTCCATCATGCATATTAATGACCTGCATTCACAAATTATAAGATCATAAGTGAGGCTACCTGTCATTAGCATTTGGATAATTTCAGATGAGTCAGTTTTGATTTCAAGGGGAACCAAGTTATTTTGATCTGCAAGTTGGAGTTCTTTTAGGAGGGCCTTTAGTTTTGCCATAGTGTTGGTTGTATTGGGGATATTCTCCATAAACCCCATTATCCAATCTCCATTGAGGTTTCTAAAAACTCCTCCTAATCCTCCTATCCCTAGATTCTTTTTAGCTGCTCCATCTGTGTTAAGCTTGTAGAATCCTCTTCTTGGTGGCTCCTATTTGGTTGTGATTTGATTAGTTATCTTGGTGGAACCATTTTTCGTCAACACGAAGTATTCAGTAGCTTTGGAGATGGTGTTGGAAGAGTTGGTAAGTTCTTTTTTGTTGTTAAAGAGATTGTTGTTTCTGGTTAACCAGATGTGCCAGAAATAGAAGGGGATGATATTTTCCCAGAGAAGGATGCTATTGAAAGGCTTATTCCTAATCGAATTCCAGGTTGATGGCCACTGGTGGGCAGAGAAGTTTGGTTTCTGCTGTCTATTTTCATTAGAGGCTTTGGAGAGGATGTCATTCCAAAAGAGTATTGCATTAGTACACTCAAAGAAAATATGGTCAATTGTTTCTTGACTATTATTGCAGTAAGAGCAGTAAGGATCACCATTGACCCCTATTTTGTGGACATAGCTCTTTTTGGGAAGTCTCCTATGGGTAAAGAGCCAGATGAAGTTTTTAATTTTATTGGGAGCTTGGAGCTTCCAGATCCATTTAAAGGAACCTTCTTCATCTGTATCAAGGCTGATGGCTGCCTTGCTTAGGAAAGAGTAAATAGAACTATTTGAGAAGTAGCCACTGGAAGTTAAATCCGATATGACGGTGTCCTCTTTTGTAGAATTTGGGGGAATGAAGACAGAGTTTAGCAAGTTTAGGATGCTAGGGGGGAGATCCATTATTAATGTGGATAAGTCCCAAGCCCCTGAATTGTAGACTGAGTTTACCTTGGCATCTAGGTCATTTTGAGTTAGAGGGCCCTCAATAAATTCCCTAATTGTCGGATGGTTGGGAATCCAGGTATTATTAAAAAAACTAACCCTATTTCCTTTGTGAATTACCCATTTGTTTGCTTTGTAACAAGTGTCCCATCCCTTTAGAAAGCACTGCCAAGTAGGAGACTTGGGGTACCTAGGATATCTAGAGGATATAGTTATCCTCTGAGTGTGGCTCATGTTGCAATGCTTATGAATGAGGATTCTTTCCCATAAGCTATTGGTATTTTGGTAAGTCTTCCAGGCAAGATTTGTGAGAGCTGCTTTATTCTTAAGGTCAGCTTTTTGGAGCCCTAATCCCTCATCAACCTTCTTTTTTGTGACCTTATCCCACTTGATCAGGTGCAGTTTTTTCTTTTCAGGGGTGGTGCCCCATAGAAAGTTCCTTTGTATTTTATTAATTTGTTTGGTAACTTTGGTGGGCAGATTGATATATTGCATGACATGACTAGGAATGCTGTTTAAGGAGGTCTTGGCCAGCACAGTTCTACCAGCCATGCTTAGGTAGCTTGTTTTCCATCTAGCCAATTTGGATTGCATGTTATCAATTATGAATTGAAAGTTAACACTGGTTGATTTTTGTGGAAAATGGGGAAACCCAGGTATTTTCCAAAAGGATGTGGTGGCTTGAATGGACAGGGAGTTGGTGAGGTTCTCTAGAGAGTCCTGGGATGTATTGGAGGATAAGAGAACTCTGGACTTGGTAAGGTTTATTTTCTGGCCTCACTGATCATTGAAATTCTGAAGAATGGAGAGGATGGTATTGTAGTTTCTATAGTTGGCTTTAGCAAAGAGGGTGAGGTCATCTACAAAGAAAAGATGAGATATCCTAGGGCCAGATCTGCTGATACTTATGGGTTGCCACAGATTGTTTAAGACAGCCTTATCAATGGACCTGGATAATCTTTCCATACACATTATGAAAAGGTAGAGAGATATTGGGTCTCCCTGCCTTATGCCTCTAGTAGGCTTGAAAGGTTATGTTTTCCCACCATTAACAAGAATGGAGATGGAGGAAGAACTAATGCATGACATAATGAGTTTGGACAAGCCTGAAGGGAAATTAAAAACATGAAGGGTGTCTCTTATAAAGGACCACTCCAACTCGTCAAAGGCTTTTTCAAGATCAATTTTGAGGATCATGTTGCCATAATTCCCTTTCATTTTTCTAAAGTGAGCGATTTAATCCTAGACAATGATGGCATTGTCACAAGATTTCCTGTTAGATAGGAAACTGGCTTGGCTAGGCCCAATGATATGAGGCAAGAGTGGTTTTATTCTGTTGACAATAATCTTAGTGATGGTCTTGTATATTGTGTTACACAGACCAATTGGCCTAAAACTTTTTAGCATTGATGCTTGATGATATTTTGGGATGAGGCATAGCAGGGTTTGGGTCATGGTTTCATCTATAGAGCCAGAGGAAAAACACTTCTTGCATAAATCTGTGATAGAGTTTCCCACTATATCCAGTATTTCTGGTAGAAGAAAGGGTGGATGCCATTAGGGCTAGGAGATTTGAAGGGTTTATAGGAGAAGATTTCCTTTTTTATCTCACCCAAATCTAGAAGTCTGTCTAGTATGTCTCTTTGGGAGTCAGACAGAGTGTGGGACATAATGAGATGACTGGTGGTGGCCATTGGGGCTTGGGAGTGGGAGGAGGTGTAGAGATCTGTGAAGAAGCCCATTATGGCTGCTTGGATATCATGCTGATCATGGAGCCAGTTTCCATTCTCTTCTTTAAGAGAGAAGATTTTGTTCCTTCTTCTTCTATTAAAGGTGGAGGTGTGGAAGAATCTTGTGCTAGCATCACCTTTATTGAGCCAATTAATCTTAGATTTGAGCTTCCAGAAATTCTCTTCATTTTTGAGGATTAGGTTAAGCTCACTAGCCAGATTGGCTTCTAGGTTTAGCAAATAACTACTAAATTGGTAGTTAGGGGATCTCTAGATTTCTGAAATTCTAGCAAGAATTCTTCTCTTCTGATGGAAGATATTACCAAAGGTGTCCTGGTTCCATTTGGAAACAATTTTTTTGAAAGAATCAGTGGATTGGAGGAGAGTGGAGTGGTCAGAGAAAGTCTTATTGATGATGTTAGGGAAAGATGGGAGGCTAACCCACATTGACTCAAATCTAAAAGTCCTAGTCAGGTTGTTAGATGATAACCCTACCAGGCTAACTTGGATGGGGCAGTGATCAGAGTGGGTCCTAAAAAGGTGCAAAAC